>NW_028185039.1:7223686-7240219 GCF_003343005.1 Rhea americana | reverse complement strand
CCCCCCCCCCCCCAGGGTGCGGGATGGACGCAGACAGGCAGCAGGGGTCCATTATTTTTTTGTCGCAAGTTACCTGTATTTCTTAAAAACATGAAAGCAAACTGAATGAATTTCTGCCTGCGTTCCAAGCATAAGGCATCATTTTTCCTCAGATTTTTCCCAGCACCTCAGTTTTTAGGGTCGTTACCTCAGTCTCGGCCCTGTCGGTTTCCTCAGGGATGGGGAGGGGGGTGTGCAGCTTTCAGAAAGGGCTGGAAACTCTTCAGAGCTGCCCCCAAACCCGACATGGTGAGGGGCAGGGAAAGCCTGCCAACTTGGCCCTGGCCCGTCTCCAAGTAAGCGACTTTTTGGGCCTTGTTGTGCCGAAGCCTCCTCGAGGGAAGCGAGGGGGGAGGATGGCCCTGCCTGCAGGGCAGACGGGCTGTGGTGACCAGCTCCTCCGGCTGTGTAACCGCGTGGAAGATCGTCCAAGTCTCTTTCCTTTGCACTGCGTATGAATTCCTATCGTTCTCTCCCAATACTTTCTTCCTTTGGAGGAGTGTGTTTAGCAGGTTTATTGAGTCAGCCATCTGATATGTTCAAATAAATACTCTGTGCTTTGTTTTGCAATGTTTTATATCGACAGTTGCAATATTGGTGGATGTTTTGTTGATTTAATAAGGGAAAATAAAGTGTACRGCTGCTAACATATTCTTTTCCTCCATGCTTATTAAAGTTCATAAGGATGCACTTTATTATATATAATTTTTGTAATTTACCATATTGTTAGAATTATGTTGTTGGAAGTTATAATTTAATTTAGGGGGGTTTCAATTTGTTTTATAAAATCGCATTTTAAAATGCAGTACACAAACTCAAGGCAACATAGAAATTCTAATTCTTTTAGAAATTGGTCATTTCAATTTTTATGGCAAAAATTAATAAAATATAGGGACTGTTCTTGATTTCCTCATACACATATATTACTTCTGAAATCTTTTGCGGATATCTGAACAATTCTTTTGGATCACATTACCAGCTGCGCTTGCCACCGAGTAACATGCTCTTCTTCTCATTTTCAGCTGGCTGTTACTAAGCTCTTTGATGTTTGCATTGTAAAACTTATTTTAGACAGAGAAATAGTCTTACTTGCACAACATTTAATTTTTGTAGCCTGCAAGTCATTTTATTGGCTGAAACAAAGTCTTAATCAGTAATGTGGTGTTTACAATTAACTTTTGTTGCTGTTTCTTGAATATTGTATGAAAAAGTGTAGTCCACTAAGGCTCCTTCTTTCAAGAACTGCAATATTCTATAGAGATGTCAATCTAACTTAGGAAAGGCTTGTTTTTAGCCATTTTGTGAACTAGGTATTTGCCAACTGAATAAGAACTAATATGTTTTCTAAGTGGTACAAATAAAATAGAATAATCAAGGCATTTCTGTAATTTTTTTGTACAATACATACTTTTGTGTAATTTTTTGTTAACTTTGATTAAATGTAATATTAATGTAAAATAGTTGAATTGTACTTCTTGTGCTTGTACATTTATTAACCAGTAGAGGGCTGCCATTTGTCAGAGTTATCTTACAGGAGCAGAACTTAGGCCTAAATTCTCACACTTAATTTTTGTGTGTTTTTTCTTTGTAAAACATTATGAATATTTAAAAAATATTAATCTAAACACACAAGATAGAAGTTGTGTAGGAGCAAGATAAATAACGTGGTAAGAATTAGATATGATGTGTAATTTGTAAGTTGGGAATAATAGGCTAGCAGAATGATAGGGAAATATATACTGATATACTTCTGTGTTCAACAATGAAGGCTAGTTAGTTTATAAATTAGAGCAGTTTTTTTCTATATATGTAGTAAACATTTTGAATACCTTTAGGATGTTCGTTCCATATAAGTAAACACTAATTATAGGGCTAGTTGCAAACTGATAAATTGTGTTAGATGGTCAATACAGTCCATTATTAACCTTCCAAAAGATGTTTATTTACACATTTTAAAAATGCATTAATAGATATATCTGTAATATATGTTAAATAGTAAACATACTTCATAGCTATTTGAAAAAAAATTACTTGTATACAAGTGAGATAGTCTTCCTCCAATAATTTGTTCTTATTATTTGGATTGCTAGTTATTAATGGAATCAACATTGTTAATATGAATAGTCTCTTGAAGATAGGTTTTTGAAAACTAATTGTTTTGAAAATTTTGACAAGTTACTAATTGCTATGAGAGAAGAGAGAGATGCAAGAAGCTGTGACTAAGTCATTTATCTACCCATCTGCATAATGACCACAGTCATATAAAAACTGGGAACAGTTCTTGTGCATTATATTATTAACCTTTTGTTACTGATAATGTAAAAAGGCAAAGAAAACCAATATTTAGATAAGCTTTGTAAAATTTAATTTATATTAAAAAAAATCATCAGCGTTTTCTTTTGTCTTCCAGTCTATCTTTGTCCTTAGAAGCTCAATATTTTTACCTATGAAAAAGTGGTGAAATCTCCTAGTCTGTGATTTTTTGGAGAATACTTGACCAGGTTTGTTGTTTGGGCTTTAGCTTCATTCTTCCCATTATCTATAAATAAAAATCTCTAACAGATCTGAGGCTGTTTTAGGCTGCAATTCTGTTAACTAACTAAGAAGGTTAGGGCCAACTTCTCTGAAATGGACTAAAATTTTTCRTATTTTACTATTTCCGACAAAGTCATTTTTATAATAATAATAATAAAAAACATTTATTTACCTGAAATGCATTTTGATGGATTATCTCTAAGTAGGTTTTTCAATATTCTAATCCCCAAACTTATTAACTGTAGAATTAAGAAGCTAACATCTATATTCTTCCTTCATCGTTTTATCATGGATTAAATCTTCACTGTTTTTCATACCCATAGTAAAAGCAGTGACCTGTTATGCTTATGGAATCATTAACTTATGTAGGTGGTAGTCTCTTATAAAAGAGACTGAAGATCACTAATAATTAATAGATACGAAAACTGAAGCAAAATTGTCTAAATTAATACTAAGTTTTGTTATGCAGTTTCCCAGGAAATGGTTTTCGTTTTATTGAATAAGAGCAAATTTACTTTTTAAGAGAAAAAATAGAAATAAATATTGGTCTTCATCTGTAGGTTTAAGAAGATGCTGAAAATAGAAAATATGCTCTGTATTTTGATGATTTATTATAATAAATAATAAGCCATATTAATTATGGCTGAATTATAATGAGCCATAAATTAAGAAAATACTTCTCCCATAAAGGAAAACCTAATTATTCCTTTTTAGAAGAATCTACTGCAAAAATGAAACATGACATGTTTTTGCTGGGTTAAAAAATGAACTACAATTAAAGAATTGGTTTGGACTATGGCCTGATTGATAGGGAACATTAGTAAGGAAAAGTTAAGTTCTCCTGCTATATTGGCTATACACAGATCATGAGATCCTGGATTTATTAACTCCTTTACCTTAATTTCCCCCTTAGGTGTAATTGCCATATAAATAACAGCAACTGTGTTCACTTTACTTTGTCTTAAGTAAACTCAGAATTAAACTGGAGCAGTTATTAATGATTTCTGTCATAATTTTTCTCCACAAAGCTAGATTAAAAGCTGCCTTTTAAAAATACAAGCAGTTTATAGTTGCATTTCAAGTTGCATAGTTTATAGTATATGTTCTGAACAACCTTAATTTTGATTTTTTTTTCTTCAGCTGTGCATCATAGATACACAGTACATTTGCTGACTATGTGGAATATTCCAATTTGATAGTTTCTAGATGTAAAAGTATCAAGAAATACCATATTTTTTTATTGTAGCATTATATAACAATGACAGATCAAATGTTTTAATATGTTATTTATCTTATAGTCACATCTGTCACATACATTTCTAAGAGACATGATTATATTTGTTCAGAACTATTTAGCTGGTCATTTAATAGAAATACTTCTGCAAATTAAGAACATATATTAAAAAAAGAAACCGTTGTTGGTGCCATAGGGAACATTTCAGTGTAGATGTATATAGATAGGCAATATTATCTTGTGCCGTGGTATTAACTGTCCTATAATTTCCTGTGTGTGACCAGATAAGGAAGGCAGGAGAATGACAGCTTACTTTAGGAAACTATTTTCTAGGGTGAGCGAGATTGAGATTTCTGGACAAAGAAAAGGGCTCATCCTTGTTTCTGCTATGCCAAGTAGAACAGGACTTGTGAATAAATTAAATGGCCATGTGCTTATTTGACCTTTTCCAGTGAGGTAAAGAGGATGGTTAACTGCTTCTAGGAAAGCAAAACTTAACTGTCGGACTGAAAGTATGGTGTATAGATGCTCTACAGTACAATGTCAATATTTTCTTAGAATGTTTTGATTTTGGGCAGTATAAAGTGAGAAATAATGCTACTTTCTGTCAGTGTTATATTCCAAAGGAAATGGTTCTGGGATTCTAATACTTTATTACAGTAATTACTGGCTTTTACATCCCAGTTTGAGTAAATCAGACTTCCCAGAAACACTTCAAGAAAATTAAGCTCTTCAGTAAATAGTATCTGGAACATATCTAGAGCATTTGTAGACTTGAATGAATTTCCTATGACTCATCATGCAATACAAAAGTCAGACYCTTCTAACATTTCTAATCTACATTTTTTCCTTGCATTTCAAATTAATAGGACTTTTCCACTCTTATCTAACTTTTTAGATAAGAGTTACTGAAACTATGTACCATATTATCACACCTCTCAATTTTCTATCTTAGAAAGATAATATAATAGATGTATGATCTGTTCTATTTTTAACGATGTTTTAAATTTAATTTAAAGTAGAAAGGAAACTGTTGGCTTATATTCTTCAGAGACTGTTGGAAACCTCTAATTATGAAGCAGCAGTAATCATTTCATCGTTAAGACTGATGCTAGTTCTTATTTTAGACCTGAATAGTAAATTGTCTTTCCAGAGCTCAAAAAGAGGTCTTTGAATCACTTTGAAATTTCACATGCTGTATACTTTCCAGTTGAGTGTTTCTGACTAGCCTACAAACTCCATGGAAAGTATATGTTCTCAGATAAAAGGAATCTCATTTGACTTTAGAAACATGTTCCGTGTCCCAATCAGTTAATTCTTTCCTTGCTGAGAAAACAAGGAATACAATTTCTGTTTATTAGTGAGGAATTATACAAATAAAAGAAACTTATGATATTTTTATATAAAAGACTTAACAAAGGACTTAAGCTATACTTCAGCCAGCGGAGTGAATATATTTCTGAACATTTAAATGCATACAAATGAAGATAATATACATTTCAAAGAGATATAGAATAAAGGATTCTTTATGAAAATGTAGTTTAAGCCGACCGTACATGATGTAAGACAGAACTAGAGCTATAGATGGTTTCATTAAAGCAGTCTGGGGGGATCTGGGAAAGGCCTCTGAAGAAAAGAATTTAAAATATTCAGATCCACCRTAGAGGGACAAAATATCAGAGAGAGTAGGAAACTAGCTATAATGCTGGTGTAAGATCAGGTAAAGAACTGCATTTTTTTTTCTGTGATGAAAGTACTCATTTCTTTCTTGTAATTTTTTTTCTTTTTTGCATTTCCCGCATTGCAGAAAGCCCTAGTAGTGATTTCTTGCATTATGGATTTGAGTCAAAATATTTTCTATATAAATAAATATGTGCTTCTAGCCATCTCATGATGTTCATTCTTTCAGATTCTCCATTGCTGCCTTTCTCCCTTCAACTCTGAGGTTCTTGGATATTACCCTCTGGTACCACAACTTCATGCTATAATCCTGGTCTGCTTTTCCTCTACATTTTCAATGTTTGTACAAGTCTATGCTTGTATGATTCTTTTTCCTTCTTATATAGCAGTCTTCTCCTGAATAATAAATTTGTTTGGATGAAAACATTTTTTTTTCATTAATGACAGTAATCAGTCTGTGCCAGAGCTAAATTTTTTTTATTAGTCAAACAGTAAATAAACACTACATTTGTTCTCTTTTAGTTATTTTGACCAATAGCAATTTTTTAAAATACTAATTGTCAAAATCTGTTGATGTTGTCCCAGTGAAGGATTTTTTAGAGAAGAAAAATCAATAGCCATACTATATTGCTGTTAGAATTTTTGTTTTATATGCAAACTTTTTTTTTCCAAAATCATTTTAAGAATGAAACATTATTTTGGTTTGTACACAAATGTTTTAATTGTAACTTGCATTATGTTTTGTCATTTCCTATTCTGAAAGCCCAGGGTRTGGTTTGATAGTATGATAAATCTAGCTTTAGGTTTGATACCTATCCAAATACCATGGTCACCACCACAATTATCTGTAAGGTCATTCTGCTAGTTCAAATTTAGGAAAAAAAATGGTGGTGGATTAATATTAAACCGGCTAAAGTTGTGTGCGAATAGTTATTGTTTGTCTTCTGATAGTTAAAATAATGTGGACGTGGAATTTGCATCATGTGCTTTACCTAACAGAAGTTGGTTATGTGCTCACATCTGACTGGACTTCTGACTGATTGTAAAATGGAAGGCAGATATTTCCTAAGGTTTATTTTCTGTGTAAAGTGTTGGTTTCTATGGCTTAGAAGGCTCTGACTTTAAAAAATGTAGAAAAAGGAATACTAAATAATTTAGTGAAAAAATACATGTTCTACAGCATCAGATAGAAGCTAATCTAAGCTGTAGCTTTGCTGTTTCTATGAGAATCTTATTCCCAAAGTAGAAGTAGTAAGCAAATTAATCATTGCTACTGTGGGTCTAAAAGAAAGCTATGAAATGCCAGTAAATTAGGATGTACAGTGTGGTTCACATGATGATTTAAAAAATTCCTATTATGTAAACGTGGGTTCACAACTCAAGCGCTTATGAACAGCAATATTAACATTTTACTCAGTGTGAATCTTCTATAAATCAAAGTGTTYGTGGACTTTGCTTTATGAGTATATAGTAAGTAAGGATGTACCTAAAGAAAGGTGAGTAGTTAGTGTTTGAAATGCAGTGTACTTCTGAAATAATATTTGAGATTATATTCTTTCTAAAAATTGCATACTTTTTTGCATTTGAAGAGTATTATTGAAGAATACGTGCTAGTATTAAAAGTAACATTTCTTTGACATCATAATAGTACATGTGCATGTACTGTGTTTGCTAATTTTATTCAGCAAAGATAAATCTGAGGAATTTTAGATGAGTTACACTGCAACTTTGAAATAGTTGTCGAGGTTGATTGGGAGAAATTGTGAGATTGTCTCTGGTTTGTCAGCAGGCAGACTACTGCGAGGAAATGGGATGAAATTTTAAAAATATTCTTAATGATTAATACATTCAGGTGGTTCAAATACAGTAAATACTTTGCAAATATTTCATATAAAAGAAACTAAAGCAAGGCATATAATATTCTTAAGCAATAATCTTTCTTTTCCATCTAAAATAGTACCTGTTATTTTACTCACCTTGACAACAGTAAAGCTAATTGTCATCACTGATGATCTTTGAATCCTTGACCTGCTAATGGCTTTGATCTGATTATCAGTCTACTTGGAGCTTTAATATGAATATCACTGCTTGAATACAGTTACATGTTTTCAGGTTTTCCAAAATTTCCAGTAGTAAAGGGGGTTTAAAATTATGATTACTTGAAAATGAGGAAACTGTCCTTCTGTAATAATGACAGTGATTGTCAGCCCTTGGTGCTACTTCAGCAGCTGTTTGGGAAGCCCAGGGAGAAAATGATACCTAAGAGCTCATCCACATAAATATGCTCCAAAAAGAATCTGATAGATGGGAGAGAAAGAAGACTTTTCCTACATCTTGTTTTAATTTTCTCATGGTTTTTGAACTTTGAAGTCTTAGGCAGTATTAAATTTTTTTTTCTGTCATCATATCATGATTTGCCTCTTTATAGTTTAAGACAAAGACGGAATTGCTAAAGATGGTTTCCATAGCAATTACAACTATTTGAATATTCATGAAACTCCTCATCCTTTCAATTTTTCAAGAGATTTTCTTGTTTGTCAGCTGGATCATGCAAGTTATAACTTTATTAGGAAGGTTGAAGATGAAGATTTGCTTTTCTTTTGGAAAGGGAATGGCTGTTTTAATTTTGATTATGCTATTTGCCAAAATCATAGGGTATAATTTGGCTTTTTGTTTCAATACCCTTATCTCCCTTCCTTCCTCTTCTGTCTGTCACAGCCAAATGGCAGTTCACAAGCCATTGTCTCAGAACAAATCTGTCATAGTTTAAACTGAGAGTGGTTGAGATATGTGGACACGTTCCGTTTTGCTGGTTGATCTTCAAAGTAGAGTCAGAAGGAGTGAGTAATGTCTTAACTAGCCAGGTGATATCTGTGAAATCCTTTATTTTTTTTATTATGTGTACTGACTAATATACAAGGATGAAATGCTGTTTGGGTTCTTCAAACTTTACTGTAATATAAAAAGAGAATGCTGATAAGTAGATTTAGTCCAGTTCTGTGCTGCCTTTTGTGCTGAAATGATTTATTGGTGAGGTTTCTGAGATACGACAAAACAATCTCCATTATGTCTGCTACATATGCATCATTTTCTAAACGATACTCTAGTAATATAGTCAGAATGAATTGTTCTGCACAGTCTGTTTTACAAAGAAGAAGAACACAATGTGCTGGTTAAATTAATTCAACACTAATTCATTTGGAAGCTATGAAAACAAGGACGAAGAACATGTATCCTACGTGTCAACTTTTACCCTACTCTTTATCAGAAATAAATGTCTGTCTTAACTCTTACTTTCTCACACTCTGTCAAGTTTAATGCAGTGCATTATTTCTTACTTTCTTTTGGCACATCTTCTACTGTGGACTATCTTAGTTCCACTTGCCCTTARGTTTTGTCCTTTCTTCCCTTGCCAAGCCTTTACTGACACTTGATTTGTTGTTAATCCTAACAGAAGTAGATATTTCCTCTAGAGAGTATTATTGCTTACATGTGGTTATTTGCAGTTCTTTTTGTGTCAAATTCTTTTGTACTTATATAGCCAAGAAATTGTTAGCTAGACAAAATTTATTACGAGGTAAAATGTCTAACTATATAGTTTTACAGGTAGASCAGTGCACAGTGGATGTGCCACTAAAACTCAAAAGGAACAGCATAAAAGAACATTTTATCTGTAAGCTAAGATTCTCATTGAAATGTTTATAGTTTGTATTGARTTTAAGCTGATCTCATATAACAGTGGTGACTGAATGAGTGAGATATTTATTAAAAATGAACTTAAGCCATACTTATGGGCAGGTCTTATTTCTTCTGCTCTGAGTTCTTTGACATGCTCTTAATACACCAGATCTGCTGTCCTCTCTTTCTCTGTGCCATTATCAATCACTGTCTCCCCTCTTGAGCCTTGGTTTCTCTTCAATCCCCTTTATCCTACATTTTACTCATTTTACTTCTGAAAAGCAGGATTAGAGAAGGAAGGAGGGGGCTGACACACATCAGATGAGGGAATCTGGGGCTTGAATTAATACCTCTCTCTTTACCCCATCATTCCTCTCACTCTCTCTTTTTTCTTAGCTTTATAAATTCCACTTAACCCCTACCCTGTAAGTCCCCTGCTACAGTTCCAAACCTTTCTTTCCTTGTATTTACTCTCTTAATTTCCCTAATTTAATTTATCAAACATGTAYGCACATTTATTTTTTTTTCTGAAATAATTTTGAAGGCTTTTTCATTGCATTCCATGTTCAGATCAGTTTTTTCCTGAATTCTGAATTTCTTCTCATTCCTTAAAAACATCAATATGGTGATAGTTATTCTTGAAGGTAATTTTCATGTATATACTTCTTGGGTGAATGAATGTCCCTGTTCCACTTCAGTCATGTATTTGCTTTTGGCTGAAAATTTATGTATACGTTTTTTATTTTTGTATGCCTCAATTCATAAAGCCTAGCTTTTTGTAACCATATTTTTCGTTGTTGTGCTCAGATGAAAATGGGAGCTACTTGGTATCTGAAATAAATGCTAGAGCATTGAAATCAGTGTTTGGGGCACTATAAAACTATATTTTAAATCTCAGATATGTGCAAAAAGATGTTAAAAACACTGTACTTGATGAAATACTTTTTTTTTGATAGGACTAGTTTATCAACCTTTTTCTGAAGTGACATCAATTTTGTTTATGATATTGCACAATCCAATTAGGAGAGGAAATTGTAATGTAATCTGAATGAATGTGCAGATTTTGAACACTTAAGATAGTCAACCTTTAAGAAGAAAGGGCTTGCTAAACTTAACTGTAACAGAATGATACTAATAGTATTGTATGAAATTAATCATCAGTAGCTGTTTTGTTTCATCAAACTCCCCAGTTTGAATAATCCTGAAAAAGAGACTGTGTGGAAAAACAGCAGAGGCAAAGGACAGTACATATCCAGAGCTGCATGGCTAAGAGAGGTGAGAAGTGATGCATTCGCTCACAGGTGGTTTGTCATCCCATACAAATGCATATAGTTACAAAATACGTTCAGTGAAGTTTGAACTTAATTTCTTTCTGGATGTGGTTGTACTGCTTCTGGAATGCTTTCTTAGGATGCAATAGGTTGCAGTGTGCCCATTCTGTCATGCCAGCAGGTGTGTTTAATGCTGGTTCCGAGCTTTCTACCTAGAAAGCTTGTTTCTACCAATTCGTAGGGGATCCAAACATATGGAGAGTTATTTTTATCAAACAAGACAAACGAGGATTCTCCAGCTTACTAGCTCACAAGAAAAAGATTCTAGAGAAGGGCTCAGATTTCCACAGAGGCAGAATTCCTTGCTATACCTAGACTAAGAAAAGGATCTCAGGGCAGAGGAGCTAGAGAGCCTCCCAGTACTGTGCAGAGTGCTGTGGACTGAAAAATACATGCCCTTTGTTTTTCTTTTCATCCAGTATTGCTGTTAATGTCCCATTCTTTCTTTACAATCCTTCTCCATTCTGTCATTTGGAATCCCTCTTCCTTGCTGATCCAAATCTCTTACCTTGCTTCTTTCAACTTCTTTTATTCTAGCCTCCGCCTCATTTTGAAGAAAGTGGATGCAAGAAATTTACATGGGCTTAAAAAAAAGTAATGAATTAAAAAAAAAGCCACCCAGATCTGTCAAATACCAAGGGCCTAAGCTCTGGTTCAGGAAGAATATATTGGGGAAGTATCACTACATGTTATCTTTGCTTCTACTCTTACCTAAGCAGAGAAGACTACTGTCAGAGACAGACCGTTGTTCTGACCTGGTTTGGCTGCTTTTACATTCCTGTCTTTGCCAGCATTTACACAGCTCTACAAACGTGCGTATTGACTTGTTAGAAAGCTTTTTGGAAACTCTGTGTCTGTGTACAAACATACCAATCTTTCTTCTGTGAGTACAAGTTTTTTTTTTTTTTTTTTTTTAATGTTACACTTGAGCTCAAGCTGTATCTACCACCTCTCAGCAGATTTTCTGTTGTATTAACCAGTAGTATATCCTACCATAAAGGACTTCTTTTCCATGAGAGAGACCATTTGAAATATTCCTGTGTTCACTTTGACTTGTCCAAAGCTCAGTTGTCTTCCCATTTTGAGTCAGCTCAGGTTACTCTGCCTGATCACGTACTCTGGAGGCGCTTTTTTTCCGCTTTCTTATTTGACACTGATGGGAATACTTTGTTAGCCTTCCAAATTCTAAACATAATGGTATTCTAACAAATTTGTCCTTAGTTATTACAGAATTGAATGGGAAATGAAATTTCTTTCATTTAGGTATTTTTCATGCCTTATTAATGAATCATTACAAAAATTCTTCTACGAGTTGACTATCTACCAAGCAACTTTGGACCATCATTTTCTGCCATTAACAGTGAGCAGTTTGTTGGGTTGCAGGTCACAGAATTTAGAGAAGATATAACTCTCCAGTTGTATCTAAATTTCTGTATATTTTCTTACTGCAAAATGATGAAAGTTATTGAGAATGGGATTTATGATCATGGTGGATGCAGCTGAAGAAGTGAACAAATTAAAACTGGAAAATGTTTTTCTCATATGAGACACTCTTAATAACATATTCATATCCATATCTAGAGAATTAGATCTGGATCATTCTTGGGATTTTGTGTTTACTGCTACTCTTAGCCTTTCTGTTACAGGATACTGAAAACTATACTATATATTCATAAAATTACTGCAATAGCTTTACGTTTTTTTTCAATTTGGGTTTAGTGGTTTTCTTTTTTCTTTTTGTTTTTTTTAATTAGGTGACCAGGAATAATAATATTCTATGAGAACATATACTATATATTGTATCATAGAGATTTTTATTTTGCAATATATAATACAAGAAAATGTGGATGATTACAACTTTAATAGTCACCTGAGGGTATGTGAAGCTAAGAACATGTATAAATACTTTCAAAGCACAGTTTATATTAATAAAAGCATTGCATATAGTCTTTTCTTCTTTCATAGTTTTTTGAATGCTAATTCTTTACTGTCATCTTTTTACAGAATCAAAAGATCAAGGTAATTTATGATACTAAAACACATTATACAAATTCATTCTCTTCTTAAGTGTATATATTTTATAAAATACTTGAATTAATTCTCAATTTTAATTACTTACCACATTAATTGTTAACATTCTTTCATTCGAGAAAACTTTTTTTGTTTGACTTACAGCTCAACCTGGCTACTTTAAAACAATGCACAGTACATGGGCCTTCATCAATCCCATTCGTTAACCTTTGAATCTTTATTTTTTTTTAATAACTTCTGATGTTTGCTGAACAATCACAAGCTGTCTGAAATAAAGATTATTCTGTAGAAGATCTGGATTTATGCTAAAACCAGGAATGTCTTCAGTCTTTGCTTTGCTTTGCTTTCTCACAGATGAGTCTCAGAATGTAGGAGTGACATTCCAGTCTTGATAATCAATTCTAATTTTTTAGACTTTTTCTTTTTTCAATATTTAATAGGTGCACAAATTTTCTAAGTTCAACATCAAACTTTCATTTTAAGCCAAGCACACTAAACACATCTTATTTCTTAGACTTTTGAGTTTTGTTCAGATGTTTCTGATTTTATTATTTATCTTATATAAAACTCAGTATCACTAGCATTGTCTTCATTAAACTCCACAAYACTAGCCTACTTTACTTTACTTTATTTGAGAGCTCAAGTTGTCATTTGGGTTAAAAGTATATGTACTGCAACACTACATAAACTTAACTGATTAATAAAACAAGTACTTTAGTATACACACAACATTTAAAGACTGAAGTTATAACTGCAAGATACTTTTACAAATCTATAAAATCTCTGTTGATTCAACCTTGATTTTTTTTTGTTTGTTTGTTTGTCTAATGAAAGGAAATCTCAGAAGGGGTGTTACAAAATTGCCATAGAGAGCCTCAACCACAGTCTAAGTTTGTTCACCCTTGTGCCATTGTGACTTAGTAAATTAAATTRAACTAACCATTTCAGTATTTAATGTGTATGTAGCTTTATTTTATGGAGCCTTATTTTACTGTTATGTATGTAGCTTTATTTTAATGTTATTTAAATGAAAGTCTGATTGCTTGTTTTGGGGTGAAGTTGTGCAGATGTAGTCGTCATCTTCACAAAACAGTGGGAAAACAACGGGGAGGGAAAACAGTAACATATATAACAAGGAAGAGGTATGACTAAAATTCACACAGTGTTAGTACTTAGAATGAGATGATGTATATTGGGCAGGACTTCTGATTTGGAYGTTCGGAAAATATGTCTTGATCTAAATTTTTAACCTTTGAAGCATAACCTCATGACCCTATTTGCAAATATTCATAATCCTATAAAAGAGAAATATAATGAAGTTCTTTAAAACCCTTCAACATTGATTAAAGTACTTTAGAATCCAAAGAATGATATTCACACATAATAAAACAAGAATGTTTGTATTAAAACTAGTTACCTGCAAAGTCTTCTGGGCATTTTCCTTTTTAATTCTCTCTATATTAAGTCTGCTGTTTGATTCCTCTGGCAACAAAATCTCCCATGTAGATTAACAAGGAATTCAGGTTTACTCTTTCAATGCTTTATTCAAAATATACATGTATTGGAAAAGGAGATAGCTGGGAAACACAGCAGATTCAGGTATGGTATGTTTGTACTGTACTTTGTCCTGTTTTTTTTAAACTAGATTGACCTGCCTCTTAGTTAATATTTAGTCATATTTGTTTCTRAATGTAAAATGTGAAATACTAAATTATTTCTGATGCCATGTTTTGATAGCAATTGAATTTTAATGATACACACTGAAGTAATCAAAACGTATAGGTTAAGGATGATTATATGTACGAGACTACTGCTGGCAGCCAGTGCATGATTAAATACCTACTAAACAGCATACACAGAATATCACTGTGAAGTATTAGTTTGTATCTGTTCTACTATATAGCAATTCTTTTACTGTTTGATTTGTCTGCTAATAATGCTTTAATGCTTTCTTAATATTTATCCTAATTAACATAGTTTTAATCCCCTACCATTGGCAAGTGTAGTAATTGTAGCCCTATTAAACCAATTACCTTCCTATCAGTAGCTTCTTGGCCCTTTCTTAAAAATTATAACAGTGTTTCCAGCTGTAAATTGCACCATATATGTTGTATTTTGATGGAGGAATGTATTTTCTATATTTATAGGTTAATGTTTCAACCTAGCCGATGTTTGTAGGAACTAAAGGTTACAAACTTACACAAAGGCTCTTTAGAGACAGATGCAAAATAAATTGAAAGCATCAGTCTCATTTCTCCTGAAGTGGTATCCACATCGTAGAAAAGCCTGTCATGATTGGCATTAATTGGCAATATTTTTTGGAGATTCTGGAATGTGGTCCAGGGATTATTTGGATAAAGAGGTTGAACTATTGCATCGCTATACTTTCAGAGGTAACTCTTCTCAAGATTGACAGCTAGTAGTGTGGTGAGGTGACGAGAAGAACCTTGGAGAACCTTTTTCTTTGGTTCTTTTTTTTCCATCTTTTTTGTAACTTTTGCTTTTTAGATTTACAGATTAGTACTTTTCAGAGAAACAAAAATATCTTCAAGATTTAATAAAAGTAAAATCGAGTTGATGATGTTCCTAACATTTTGTGCAATAAAAAGTGTTAGTGGAGGAGATGAGGTATTTTGACTTCTACCAGAAGATGGGACTACCAAAAYGTTTCTCGGTTTGGAAGATTAATTTAGTGGGGTGAAGTGTTGATGAATTGTCTCAATAAGGGTGTGGAACATTCTTTGAAGAAAGAGAATCAAGATGCTATTCTGTGGGATTATTTTTGTTTGGCTTTTTTAACTGTAAGTCTTGGCATATTAGCTAAAAATACAGATTTTTGTTGACTTTTGGTAGAGTTTTATCTACTGCATTTCTTTGTGTAAATTCAGACTGYTCTGACTGCTGTGGGTTCAAAGCGGTATTTTAATAAGCAACTAGTTTTGTATTTAAAAAGTTGTTTTGTTCTTGTTTTCTTGAAGTGTGATGCATTACTTGCTTTCTTTTGGGGATAAACGTAGAAAATGTGAATAAAAAATATAATCGGTTTTGTTCAAATGAAATGAAGTATGTTAGACCCTTCTGAATCTGATCATTAGTAGACCCTTCTGAATCTGATCATTGACATTCATCATGCAGATCTGGTGTATCTGAACATCAGCAGAAGCTCCTGTGCATACTTCCTTAGTTTTTCTCCTCCTAAGGCTTCTGTCTCTCACACAGAAAATTAATTTAAAACTAATTAAAAAAGATGAAAATACTTGTGATCCTTTCTCCTTTTAATTAAATTAGAAGACTTGAGGGAATATTTGTGGTCATTTGTGACCACTCATGCATTTCAACTGTAAATTAATGGGAAATATGCTCCTAGAGTAACCTGCCAATAGTCCCATCAGTCATATTACTCACTATTTGTTCAGAAAACTTCAGTGAAAGTGGGCTGGAATAATCTGATATGGAAATATTACATTAGATTACATTTTATGAAAAATATATTCTTCCCTAAGTACAAAGTATTGTTCTAAGCATCAAAATACATTCTGAAGACTTTACAGTGCGTTGCATATTAAAAACCAGTGAACTTTTTTTGTAATGGGTCTCAGTTTGTAGACCTCTGTAGATTAAATACCTTTTAACATATTTTTCCTAAGTAAATCATATAGTTAAGAATATAAAAATCAAAATTTTCTTGATAACATGGTGATGAATAACTGAAGTTTATGTATAAATACTATACAGTAGAATTAGTTATGATTTTTCATTTCCATTTTTGATTAACTCCTCTAGTAATTGATAAAATTTTCTTAATAATAAATTTGTAGTTCATCTTTGAGTCTTGTCTTGCAGACCTGTTAAGTACAGAGTTTCACAAGATTTGAAGTATATCTTTTGGTAATATTCTTTTTCAGCCATTCATTGAGAAAGTTATGGTGGTGACATGGCTTTTGTGCACATTGAACGATTAACAAAAAAAAAAAAAAAAAAAAAGTCTTTTGAAACTCTCTGAAC
>NW_028185039.1:6819614-7223610 GCF_003343005.1 Rhea americana | reverse complement strand
TGAACGATAAAAAAAAAAAAAAAAAAAAAAAAAAATTAGAAGAAAACCCAAAGCTCTTCAATATGAAATTCACATTTTCAGGTAAAAAAAGTGAATAATGATCCTCATGTGGTTATTGAGGAAATAATGAGCATATGGGGAAAGTGTAAATATTTCAGTATAAATTTGCTTTATTATTAGTTTCCACAAAATACTCCCTCCATGACTAAAGAGTAGATTGATAAATAGTGTAACAGAAGGGTTAATATTTATCATTGCAAGGAGATGCAGTTATTGTTTAAACATTTTCAAATTCTTAACATTTTAATATTTAATACTTTAAAATTACAAATACATATTTTCTTATGCCACTCTAAAAATCTTATTTTGCATTCCTCACATCATCTTAAATCAAGAATCTACCTTTTATTGTTAATGGTGCCATAATTATTTTTAAAAATGCTGGAGAGAAGCATAAAGAATAGTTGTAAATTTGTGTCTGCTGAAGAATCTCTCTCCCTGCAGCATTAATCTCACCACAGAAGGATGGAGGAAGTMGGAATAGCTAGGAACAAAACAGTAATAGCATCGGCATCTGTGGAGAGCGTATGATAACAGTGTTTACTTCTCATGTACCTTCCAAAGCTCTTGCTCAGATGAGACCACAACAAAGGAATGAAGTTTAATGCCACAGTTGTCTCCAAAATCTGTAATCATATGTCCAGGAAGATATATTTGTGATCTTGTGAAAAGTTGCATAGTTCATATGAGGTAAAAGTTGTTCTGACTTGTTCACTTTAGTGGCAGTAGGTTATGCAAACGTTACAGATAGGAGTCCTGTGTTGATTTACATAGATAGAGACAAACTCTGCTGCCTGCACTTGTGTACCGCCTAAAATTGATTGCAGACGCTTCCTGGTAAGAAGTACAACGAGGCTGAAAACCAGGTATTTTTGATGCTAATCTATGGCATGTTTGCAGAGGCCACATCTGTAAGGATGTTCAACCTTATACAGGAGAAAGAGGAACAGCAAAGGTAATTGAGGAGGTGACCCCACAGCACTGGGTACGAATATGAACTGCTAGTATGARCTTGTTCGGGAGAATCTTGTTAAAAGGAGCAATATAAATAAAAATACTAGGCAAATAGTTTCTTCTCGTTCTGAAGTTGTGTAATCTACATGCTAAAGAAAAATACCTGCATTAGATAAAACCTTGTGGGTAAAAGCATCTGAAACTAAGTCAATAATCAAGGCAAAAGTCAAGTATAGGACCTGAACAGAGATATATAGAAATAAACAAGGAATATTTTCTTCCACAAGGTGGAGCTGTGTGATTTCTGCTTTTGTGAGTAGTTCAGTCTATCAGTAAATGATCCTTTGCTTACTGTACAAGGACAGAGGAATCATAGTGATCTATCATTGCTTTTTTATTCTTACCCTAAGAAACTGCTGCAATTTAATTCTAGATGGTTGTATGGGAGCTAAAAATATTGAATTTAACGTGACGGCCTCTGAATCTAGACGACAAACTATATTTAAAAGAAGGAAGAAAAACAAATCCTTTTTGTAGGAAAATCACAGTGATTTGCCTAGTCTGTGGTGTTCGGTTAGATGTCCTTTATTTATATACTTTGATGATGACTGCAATGCAGATTTCTCTGAAAAGATTTGTTATCCTTTATGCTCTGTAACATCTGGATGAGGGAGGGATATGATTGCTTAAAAGATAGTTCAAACCAATATTTTCAGTAACATTGATGGGCCTCCAGTTCTGGAGTGTTTACTGGGTATAAACAGATGAAAGTATAGCACTTCATCAACTAAATGAAAGACTATCTTTAAAAGTAGTAATTCTAAAAAAGATCAAGGAGTCATAGTGCAAAAACTGCAGAGCATGTTGTCCTGATGTGATGCCTGTGCATAAAAAAAATCAGTGTAATGCTGAATAAGCAGGAAAAGTGAACAGAGTAAGGAGGAGGTTTTTGGATTTGATTTTCTTTTTTTTTTCTTATGTGGCATTGGTGAGACTGGCTGAGGATACTAGAAGGACGCACAATACATTCAAAACTTTCAGAGCCAGGGGCTGGCATCAGCTGAACTGAAGCAAAACAAAGAGCAGGCAGCATTGGGAGTCTCTCAGTCAGATGGATGGATGGGCCAAGGATCATTCAGGGAAAGGCCTGGGAAAGATAAGAGTTCCACCAGAACATACCAAGAATCTCTTCTTGAAAGGATCGAGTTAGTGAGATATTAATGACCTGGGATATGTCTCTAACAACCTAAGTGCCAGCTGGTGTATTTGCAGACAGAGCTAATGTGGACCCAGCTAAAAAGGGAAAAAACATGTCGCCTCCCAGATCAAGTGCAGATTGTGAGGCAAGTTTCAAGCGCACTCTGGGGTAAAGACCTACTTCAGTTAGCTCTGGAGAACAGTGTGACATAGTTAAATCCCAGTAAATAAGACTGACTTTTTCTAATCTTTTATTGTTTTTTTCTTGTTTTAGATTATAGTGGGTTAATGGTAACAGACATTTTGCAGACTTTAAACAGATTTATCTGAATGCAGTTGATAGACTGAAGCTTGGTTTCCAGTTAGCTTATGTCCTGTCATACTACAGCTCCCTCCTGCATTCACTTTCCTTTGCTATGACCTAGCTTCTCCACTGATTCCAAAATATACCTCTAGGCTACTCCTATTTCACCAGCTGATACTGGTGGCTGAGCACGAAGCAGAAGACCTGTTATTGGTGCTGAATTACATGCAAGTGGATTGTGTGGCTGATACATACATAATGATTGACTAGCTGGTATGTCAGGCATAATAGATAATTGTAGAGCTTACGCTGCAATATTTTCCTCACTGGGAAGACTAATGTCAGTCTTTATCTCCTACTCAACTGTCAGTTCTCATGGAAACTTGTTGGAACTTAATATTTTTGAGACCATGTCCTTTTGTCAAATTTGATTGAAATTAGCCAATTCATTGAAAAGTTATCAGGGAGGGGATGAGAAGTGACAGACTGGCAGTACATTTGTGTAATTTATTTCCTTACAAAACTAGACTGAAAAGCAAAGTTTTCCAACTTTCAAAATAAGTAATCAGAACCTTGCAAGAGTAAGCAATGGCAGACTGCATTTAATTGAAACTTGCAGAAGCTTACAGAAACCCACACAAGGAATAAAGTCAGAATGTTGAAAATCCTCCCATTGTGGGTGTGTGTATATGCAAGTTTATGGATATATATAATCTGATACGTAAGCCACATTCACTACAGGAGGACCTACCTGACGATAAATACTAGGTTATCTAGCAGTCTTTCTTTCAGATTGTTTACTAGCACAAGCTAAATCTGGAAAAAACTAATTTGAGCAATGGCAACAGTGGAGCGTTGGTAGTCTACCTTTTTTTTTTTTTTTTTTTTTCTGGTAGCAAATGTTTCAGGAAAAGAGTAATTTGCAGTTTGGGAGATAGCCTTCACCTTCTGACAGAAATACCTGATAACAGATGACAACTCCATTTTCCCAAGATCTTAAGCTTTAAAATGTTTTTTGTTATAGTRGACTGATCTATGTCTCATATTTTTAAAATGTAACTAAAGAAAAATACGGTTTTTATGAATACTAGATGGACAAGGGAGATCATATAGATACTGAGCTTTGCAGTCTGTGGAACTTTTGCTGAGTTAGATATTACAACTTACTAGAGTTGTCTCTTCTTTGATTATACATTTCTGAAAGCAGTGAAAGTAGACTTTTTTGAAAATGACTTATTTTTCAAAGAAATTAAAATAATGCAGGCAATCTGTAAGTAATAACACAACAGTATATCCCCAAATCCATGCATTTTTATTTATATTAACTAAAACGAAACTATTTTGTTTTCCCTACTTAACTTTTTCTTTTTCTTTTTTTTTTTTTTTTTTAGTGTTACTCCTAAGGCTTTTGTGTTGTAGCAGTCTTTGTGCTGTAAGAACAATCTTTGAAGTTGTAAGAAATGATGCTTTGGTGAGAAGCAGATTCTGACTATGCAAAATACTCCATCTAGATACATTTTTTAACTTCACRGTATATGGTTATGTATATGCTGTCATTATATGCATGTGCATGAACCATATATATCAAAGGATGAAAATTCTAGACTATAACTCTTCCCCTCCTTCCAAGGATAGAAAATGAAAGAACCTGCTTGGTTGAGGCATACTTGAAAGATTTTCAGAAATGAATAATTCACATCAATAATGTGAATTGAATTGCATCCCATGAGGGAAAGCATAAAAAACAAAAGGCATTACTAGTCAAACTTTATTTTGTGCCACCAATAAACAAGATTTTAAGGGAAACACAAAAGCAGTTAAAAGTGTGAAATTCATAATATGAAAAGAAGGCATGTAATAACAGGGGAAACTTCTAAAGTAACTTAAGGAACCAAATGAAGATGCTTCATTTGCAGGTAAGTATAGTGCAACCTACACACTTCAATCAAGCCAGCGGTAGGCTTTAATAAGTGATAATAAAGTGTGAAAGGTGGCTTTCTGAGAAGGATGGAAAGGTACATGTACATATTGCTTGTAATTATGTATCCAGTAAACAGACACCAAAATAGACACACTATGTTGCCTTGTAATGTGGCATCCAAAGAGGTTAGAATCCATGTGCTTAACTAAAGCTGCATTTGCATCTTTGGTAGGATGAGTTCAAAGTTCCTGGGGTAGGAAATGTCAGATATTACAGTCTGATAACTGCTTTGCAGGTTTTCTGGCAGCTTTCAGGTTGTAGAATTAAAGGAAGATAGAGTGGCTGAAAACGGTGTATTGGAACATAATTGTTTAACTAGAATGAAGTAGGTATCCTAGTCACTTATAAATAAAATATCCAGTCCATTTTATCTGGGAACTCAAATGTAGAATTACTGTACTTTTGAGGTTGATTATCTAGAAAATGGAGTACTTCTAAGTACAGAAAACAAAGGATTTTATAATTGATAAATTGCATAATTTAAAAAAATACTGCCTTTTTCCCCCCACTTATTTCAGCAACAACCAAACTTCTGTCTACTCTTAGTAGCTGAGTAAATTGTAAGCTGACTGTATGTGCTTACATGGGATATACTTCAGTTTTCCTGGTCTGTGTCAGCTTGTTCACATATCACTTGCTTCTGAGTAACTACAGAAACAAACAGGGGCAAGGAATTCTTATTGTGGTTAGTTGTAGTAACTCTATATAAAGATGAGGTGAAGGTAGTCATAACGAATCTAGGACAAACCTGATGAGTGGGAGAGCAACTGTTTTTGTGCAGGCGAGCCCTACTTGCGATAAAAAGGCAGTTGAGTAAGGCCAACTGAGCTCTTTGTAGGCTGTCCATGGATGCTTACGGTCAGCATGTAAGGCTTTGTAAGAAGAAAGAGAAGKCTTAAAATACTTTTACTCCACAAGTAGCATTAGTTTAGAATATATCCTGTGACATAAGGAGATCTAGTGATTTGTAAGGCACCTCTTCCAGAACTTTCAGGGAGCTTTTGCATGAAGTATGTATCCAGTTATTTTAGTCAATATTTTTTACTTGAAGAAGTAATATGCTTGATTGACAGCATCCTGCTCAGTGGGCATTGAGGCCTGATAACTAGTTTGTTGCAATGAGAGTTTCTGTATTGCGCTGAATACTAGASAAAGAAAGACGAAAGAACAGAGAAAGAATAGAACAGTATGATTTGTTAAATGTAAGCTACAGCCCTTGAGTTTTCTTTTGTTCAGCAGGTTGAATTTTATTTCAGGACTTCTAATTCACTTATGTTAACCTCATAGGAGTGGTGGAATTTGCAGACTGATAGATAAGAATACTTTCTACTTTTTCGTGTACATTCACCAGTACGAACTCAGCCTCAGCAAGAGGAAGAGGAACTCTTGGAAGACAACTCTGTCCCCAACACATTATTTTCTTTCCTAAAATTTACTAGTCTCACACTTTATAGGAACCAATTAGAAGCCATGCAGTGTACCAAATCCTTCTTCCCCCCAGCATAGCTGTAAAATGTGTATTACTGTACAACTGATACTTGATCAACTCAGCAGTTGCGCTCTTGTGTGCCCCAAATGATGTGTAAATACAATGAATCTGTAATGAAATGTGTCAGCTTGCAGTGGAATGTCCCAGCTGAGTACCAAGGCTGTGTCCCTGGGAATGACTGTGGCAGTGTGTTAATATTGCAGGCTCATGAATGTTTTAGCTTGAGTAAATGCAAAAATCCTGCAAACTCTGTCCTTTATATATCTGGTTAGCTGGAACAATCTACTGCAGGGTTAGTTAGCTTTCTGCTATGATTCATAGATGTACTTTCTGTCATCTGTATTATTCTTTTATGCAGCAAATGCTGCTGTGTTCTCCTTTCTTTGAAATAAAATATTCTTGCCTGTTGATTAGAGTACTGGAACTTACATGATTTCAAAAGTATAATTAATTATCAAAAGAATATATGACTTTTTTGAGAGGCGATTCCTCCTTAGCAGTACCTGTTTGCTTGTTCAGTCAACATGGATTAATTGGATCTTTCTCTTCTMTCCTCCCTTTCTATACTGTACCCTCCTTTCTCCAGAAAGGCAAAAGCTCAGCCTTAGAGATACAACTGAAAAATCTCCTTGCATATAGAAAAAAAATAGCAATAGAACAGGAGGGAAAGTGTGAGGGAAATGGAAGATAAGAAGTACTTTATTCAGATACATTTTTACCAAACAACAGATAAAATTATATAAAAAATAAAGGAAAGAAAAAAAGGCATTCACAGACTGAGTGTCGTCAGTGGACAATTCAGCTGTATATTTTAACACTCTTTTATGGCTTTTTAGGTGTGCCATCACGTTCTGGAGATGTGGTAGTGGCACAAGAAAAACCTGACAAGATGTTTCTGACAAAAAATATCATTTCAATCCAGAAATGTAAAATAACACACACACAAAATCCTGCTTCTTGTAGGTATGTTTTGGCAAGAACTTAAATGGAGATTAATAACAAGTACTTAAAATTAGTTTATATTTAAGAGAATAAATGGTGACCAGTTGCTCTGACTAATATCTTTTGAGAGCTACAAAATACTTAAATGATCAGATAATATGTTTTAGGAATGCTTAGTACTGGTCTAACCCTGCTCCTGTAGAAGTCAGTGTGAGTTTTATAATCAGATTCATGCATATTTCAGGCTGAAAGGGACCTGTTGCTCAAAGCTGAGTCTGCTGGGCTCATGGTCAAATGCTACATGACTTTGAATATCTTTCATTAAAATAGCTCACAAATACCTRATAAATAAATTCTTCTTTGAACTAAAAGCCTAGTCTGAAACATTTGAAGTTTATCTTCCATCCATCAAGTATGAGACTTTGAGAGCCTTCTGAAGTTAGGTCTTCTACCACACATTTGCCTCTAATTTTGTGTCAGTTTTAATTTAAGCAGCAATGTAGTCTCATACTCTATATATGAACAGTAACCACAAATTGATTTAAATAATAGTCCTTAATTGCTTCAGTAGTATTCATCAGCAGTAAAGGTAATTCATTTTACTGGTTGACAGAAAAGCAGTTGGACTAAAGGTCAAGAGACAGAACTAAAACATGCAAATAACTTCAAATTAATACCTAGTTTTAAATGAAAACTATGTTTTTATCATTACAAGCTTTGCATGAGGAAAGGCAAAACAGAACTCTGTGCTTCTGAAAAACATTTTGATTCCTAAACAAATACATAATAACTGGGCATAAATGAATTACCATTGAAAATGCTGCAAATGCAGAAAGGAAAATGGCACAATAAGCACAGAAAACAGCATAATAATTTTTGATCTGGAAGGGGTGTTAGACCTGTGCCTTCTGAAGAATTTAAATGTGTTACAAGAAATGTGTAATTTCTATGAGTAGACTACTCTTTGCCTTTCCCTGGCTATATTTATTCAAACATGCATGTCCTTTTAAAACCAAGCTGTATTTTAACCTTACTCTATTTTCCATTTCAGATACACAGACTGCAGAACGTGCTGTTGTGATATTAATTGAATTAATCTTTTCTTGTGGTTACTCAACCATCTAATTGTCAGCAAAATTTCCTATTCTTGCTTTTTTCTTGGCACTTGATAGGCAATAAATGCTTTCAAGTGAAGAGTATTTTCCTGTATGGATTAACACAGTATAATCAATACTTAACATGTACAGCTGAACATGTTCAGATACATGTTCAAATTATAGGACCTAGTGAAATTCCCACCAGTGTAAAAGAGTTTTAGAACAAGCSTAAAATGTACAAATTAATATTACAGTGGTAGAAACACTGTGTTGTTTCTTCTATCCTCTGTCCAGTATAGCATACACAAAAATGTGGTTTTATGTACAAGCAACATCACATAGAAAGCTATGAACTTCAAGCTGTTTTTGAAGTATATCACAGCTGAGTGCTTGATGTATTATATGATGTTTTAGAATTTGACAATAACACTTGACATAAAACTTCATTTTCTTAGATGAATATCTACATTAGATGTTTTCTATAAGAAAACCAAAGGTTTTTTCCTTATACTTTAGTGTTACATGGAGTGATTTCCTTCCAGTCAGTGAAATATTCTAACAATTTAAGAAAAATTTTAGAGTGGAGCTTCATAAAAGCCATATGTATCTTCATGAAAAAATATCTTCTTCAGTAGCTGTGGAATGGGGCTGCTGCCTTTGAGGCTTTTTCAGTAATAAGTTTAGTGCACAGTTATGAAGTTTCCTTTATGACACAAACTTAGATCTTTTTTTTTTTTTTTTTTTAATTTGAAGTGATTTGTCCTTCTTTTAGTCATGCACTACTTAAAAGGTCTCTTTTCCATGCAGAGAGTTAAAATGAAGTATTTAAAGTTAATATTTAGAAATGATAGATCATAACTGAAAACTGAGGATATTGTRTGGAAGAGCTGAAGAGATGGCTTGAAGATATTCATTGTCTGTGAGGGGAGTGTTTGGCAACTTATTTAAGCAGGAAAAATGAGTTTTGCTTGAATATGTGTGTAGTAGGCGCTGATATGGTTCTTCTGTGGCTAGTCATTGAATTTTCTTCGGTAGCACTGGGTAGAAGAAATACATATTTTTTGGCTTGGTATTTTGCCAACTCATCATGTTTGGTGAATTTTTTACATTATTGGGAAGCAGAAATACACTGCCAGCCTTAGGAAGTTGAAGCTTAGCTCACGGACAGAGAGGTATGGAAGGGTCGGTTTTCAGCCCGGCATTACTGGGACACCTGTTTGTCAGGCAGCTAATAAGGACGAAGGAGGAAGGGCAGAGCCCTGTTCACTGCTGAGTTTATTACGAAAAATGGAACTCTGAGCTCTTTGCATCTGTGGATAAAACTGCTTTTCTGAGAAGAGAGACTGTAAGGGAGTTAATGAAACAGTAATTTTCTAGAGCTAAATGTAGTCAGTAGTCACATGCATCAGCAGGACTGCCTCCTTGCCTGTGAGGAGATTTTGTAGGGTAAATAAGGAATAACACAAAGACCAGAAGTGTGAGCCATAAACCTGAAGAGTTTAAGAATTGGTGTGTAGCACCAAATTTATGGACATTATAGATGAAAAACAATCATTTGGGTTCTAAATTATTTTTGGGAAGCATGTAAAGTTTGTTTTATTAACTGCTGTTGGAGGAAATTGTAGCTTGGTTAAGTTATGCTTAGGTATTTCCAAGATACAGATTAAAGAAGAAATGATACTGAAATACAGAGGGCCCAGATATTTCTGGTAAGGACAGCTGACTAATTCCTTCCTTGAATGGAGGTAATCCCATTATCCATTCATAAATCCATTCAGTTTAGATTAAGTGAAAAAAATAAGCAAAAGCAAGTTGGGATTTTGGATTTCAAATAGGTRCAGATTGATAAAATGTAAAGCACTGGGAAGATACCTCAAATTTTTTGTACGGCTSTGGTCACCACACTCCTCTCTCCCCTCAACCCCCAACTAGCCACGGAAACAAAAAAGGAAAACGTATAGGGAAGGGCTACTCTGTACTGCCCAGAGTGGGTTATCATAATAGAGAAGAGTAGAAGAGTTTGGGTTTTTTTGCTTGGCAAAATGAATGCTGGGAGGGCATATGATTATATCTTTACGTATAGTAAGTATAATGGGTCTAAAGCTCACAACTACATTGACACAAGAAATGGGAATAAGCTGACCATGAATATATGTTTATATAAGACATTAGAATAATGTTCCTAACCACTAGAGCAATTAGACTTTGGGACAGGAGTGTTAGAGGCAAAAAGATGCTATGAATTTTATGAAAGGCACTGTGATACTGGAGGACTTGTCTCAGTAACACAGGATATTCATTATAGTTAGATGCTGCTAAGTATTTACTAATTTGTTTATATGAATGCATATGGATTCATCACAATCGCCAAAATTTTTCCTCTGGAAAATGAGAAATGGATAATTAATAACAAATGTTTCAAACTTCATGCAATTTCTTAGCATTTTGAAACTTCTATTATTCTTGAGCATTTTAATGATGGAACCAGAAGTTACCCTAATGATAGACTAGAAATATGGTTTTGTAGAGATAAGTAGAGTTAAATCACATGCTTTACAAAATTATTTTGAATTATATTTCTTCAGCAAGCTTCAWTATTAATAGTTACATTTATTATTCTTTTTTTTCAGAAATACTGATTTGTTCATGTATTCTGTGTCTTCAGTGACTTTCACTAGATGGAAATCAGGAGACTGAAAGTAGACTTTTTTTTTTTTTTTAATAAGACAGAGGGAAATTACTTCCATCTGAGGCTTGATCTGAGGCTTTTACTTTGGAAAAGCCCCTAGAGTATAATGCCAAAAATATTTTGGTACCTTTATTCTGAATTACTTCGCAAAACCTGACAAAGTGCTATAAATATA
The DNA here is from genome assembly GCF_003343005.1 of Rhea americana. Classification (NCBI taxonomy): domain Eukaryota; kingdom Metazoa; phylum Chordata; class Aves; order Rheiformes; family Rheidae; genus Rhea; species Rhea americana. Next base: position 7,212,722 of record NW_028185039.1, on the reverse strand, counting down.
AATCTGTAATTTCCCAGTGCACCTGTATTTGATTCCAGAAGCGAAGTTAGTTTTGCTGTATTAAAAATGTACATACTATTTTCATTTTATAGTCCAACCACCTAATCTTTTAATTAGACACGGCCTTTCAACTTATTTTTTTTGCCATAGTTACACTTTCGTTCTATTTGTTTGCTGTTTTTACAATTGTAAATATTTTCATAGCTCTTTATACAAATTTTTTTCGGGCAGCTACTTTGAGCAATCTAAGTCAGTTATAATATCCATTTACTTGGAATAATAATGACTTTTGAGCCAAGAATCTGAGGCATAAGTAGGCTGGAGAATATCAACTTTCTGTTCATTACTGACAGACTTCTGTCAGTACGTGTTYTGGATACACAACCGATGTCAGATCCAGATGCTTATCCCCCTGCAGCTATGGAAGACCTCACTTTCTCCCCCAGGCATATACATGCCTGCCTGTTCTGAGTAACATGAATCTGTCTAGCAAAGCCAGAATGAAGCTGCTAAAAAATAAAAGTAACTGATCAAAAGATCATCTTTTACAGATGGTATTTGTGCCAGTGGCTTAGCAGCACCTTCAAATAGCTTCTCTTCATAAGCTTGGCGAAAAAGTGTACTTTTAAGGGAACATCTGATATATTTCACTGTTAAATCTTGAAACTAGAAGCTTTATGTTTTTCTCTAATTATGGAATTTAATACTGTGATTTATTTACATATAACAAAAACTTCTTAAGATATGGATGTRGCTTCAAACATGGATTATAGCTTGATGGTTACACATGCGATAAATGTAGTTTTGTATTTTTATGATACTGACTGCATTCAATAGTGTACGTGTGGTCTTAGATAGACTCTAGCAAAAGCATGTACTACTGGAAATATAACAATTAGGTATAAAAGAACCTCTATTTAGAATGAAAAAGAAGCTTGAGTAGTATGTTCAAGTATAAATGGAACAGATAAAAATGACTTTTCTCCATTGTACAAGGAAGTCCTTCACTGAGTAACTTTAAGTGTAAATTCCAGCATATTTTTCCTCAGAAAATATGTCTATACTTTAGTTCCTTTTGCTAATAGCTATATTTATGATACCTTTAAAGAGTAGAAAGAGATCATAGTATGTAACAAAGAAATATTTTTCAGATAATCCAAGTGTTTTGTAAGTCTGTAAACAAAATACATTCAGTGAATGTGGTACATCCATCTCCTATTTAAAAAGCGACTGTTTATCACAAACTGGTGCAGAGCTGTACATCCACACTCTGAACTAGCTGAACGCAGATCTACTGTGGGTGAAAAACCAGGTGCAGCTTATCAGAGGCCTCGGTGCGTTGGAAGGCCTGGAGCGCCTTGAGTCGCCTCAGCGGGGGCCTCCACCCCGCCCCTCTGCCGTGTGCTCTGGGAGCTCCGTTTAAGCACGGGCAAAGGCAGTGCTGCTTGGAAACTGAGGGGCTGTGTCTTTGATGGTGAGGCTATTTTCTCTGTCTGTGTTGTGGTTAGTCACGGTTTCTGGCTTGTCTCTCCTTGTGGACCAGCCCTGCTTTTGCAACTCCCTAACAGTGTGTTAGCATGGGCTCACCATGTTGTTAACATTGTGGTTTTTAACTTGAAGGGGGCTTGTACTGAGCAATCTGGAGCCTGGGTGGGGCTGGTGCTCTTGGTAGTATGCCTCCATAAATATATAAACCCCCCATTAATGTAGAAATCTTTTCCTAGTTGTGACTATATAGAGGGAGTGATTTTAATCTTTTTATGACTGAATTGGCAGGGAGAGCAGTAAATAGATGATTAATAATGCTTATGCATGTTAATCAAACTGAGTCAAATAGCTTCTGTAATCAGATGTTTTATGTGGACTTTCATGTTAACATTTGCTTGTCTCTGGCAACTGCTCTCTTGATTGCTCCAGCTAAGTACTACTTTCTTTCCAGCCTCCTAGTATTCTGAAGTAAATTAGTTTAAGAAACAATTAAAACAAACAAACAAAACCTCTGAGAAGGTAACTGCAGTGGTAAAAGGTAAGAGTGGTCTGAAAAAATGAGGGGATGGCATAACATATAGGAGATGAAATAGGAGCAGGGGATTACCACAAGACAGTTTGCAGGATCCAGGTATAAAGAGAAGAGTAGTGTTGAGAGAGGAATGTTATTCAGTTGGTTCTATCACAACAGCTGCACTAAGCAAGACTCATGTGTACTCAGCTGAGCAGGAAGGTTGTTCTGAGTGAGGTTGCAAGGAGTTYTCCTCACTGTGCTACTACTGCAAATCTTTGTTAACAATGCAACCTAGTCTTTGAGATATGTTTGAAAATAGAGGGAACTGAGTGTTAGTCTAAGAGCAAGTGCTAAGTACTGTGCACAGTTAGGAATAATCAGCAGTTCAAATAAATGCAGGAATCTGTAAGGAAAAGTTCTGAAAAAAATATTGAAGGGTTAAAGATCACAAGCTGAATGTAAGTCATAATGCTGTGCTGCTGTGAAAAACAGTGCCACTGAAGTGATTAAATGTGGATGTCCTTTGGTAGAACGCATGTATAATATTTCTGCAAAGTAGAAGACAGTGAACGCTTCCCATGTCCACTAGCAATATGATAAGAAATCTGCAAGGAGTTTAKGTGAAGTTATCTTATGTTAGGTATAGTTGGTCCCATTCAGGTGTGGGTGATGGACTCTCATAGAATAATCATAGTTAAAGACAAAAGAGCAATATATAAAAACTAATACATAGCACTCATGAAGAAGCAGAAATGAAATAATGAAACAAATAATATGAATATTCTTTGCTAATGGAAGTATTTTCTTTTTGAGGGCTATGTATAATCTCTTTCTGTTTTCTGATATGGTAAGTACATTGGACAAATCATTTCAGAGTGAATGGCTCAAGTGTGAAGCATAACTCTWTATATAAGGAAAACAAGGAAACTATTTAAAGACTGGTTTAAAAAGGAGGAGCTCTTGCAGCTGAATGCATGTTTATATGTTTTCAACTGATATAAGGAGGAAGGTGCTATCTATATTTATGCTTTCTTAAATAAGCATAAGGAGAGTTGAAAAATAAAAAGGAAAACTGCAGCTTTCTTTGTCACATGAAGGAACTTGTCAGTAGGATATGCACTATTTAGCCTGTGACAGCCAAAAATGTGGCATAGAAATAAAGTACAAGAATAAAGCCTACTTCCTGGATTTCAGAAGGAAAATCTCACTCAGAGTCAAGAAACACCAAATGATTTTTCTATGTGATTCTAAGTTCTGACATAAAGAACACCTGCTATTGGATTGATTTTTTTTTCTTTTTTTTTCTTTTTTTTAGTATTTTCAGTACTTCAGAAAAAGGAAAAACTGATAGTTAATTCCTTTGAGATTAGGAAGCTTTCTTCCAAATTGCAATGAGAACCAGTTTGAGGGCTCCATGATGTCCTTGATAATGATGCCTCTAGAAGTGCAGTTTTTGTCTCATTTACAAATATTGCTGACAAATATGTTTTGGAGTCACCCTGAGCTCATATTATCTCATTTTGATTTTTTTTTCTTTTAACAGCAGATATGTTTCTGTGTGATTTTTATCATCAGTTCTTTAACTGTGATGAAACTTCATGAAGGAGATTCTTGTGTTCATCAGCTTTTATAGGGTAAAAAGACTATGTATTTGGGCAAGAAATAGCATTTTTGGTGTATATAGATGAACTGCRGTGATACTCTGTGTTAATATTTCTTTCAAGGTGAGAAAAGGGGGAGGGGAGGAGAAAATAGCAGACACTCATGAATGCTAAATCTCTTCTGTGATGWTGTTTTTCATTGCTGTACCTTTCTCTTACAGTGCCTGACTACAGCTGCAAGTTAATGCAGTTTGACTGGAGTTTCATTAAAACAGACTTCTGCGGTGGCAATGGTATGTGTGCTTAGTGAATATTAATAGATTTCCAATATGCAGATAGTAGGAAAGAGTAACAATCAATTTATTTTTTATCACCTGTGTTTTAATTATTAATATTAAGGCATAGCTTCAGATAAAATGTATTAAATATTCTCTTGCTGTAAGTGAAAAATCAAGGAATGATGTGGAAAAGACTTCAAGCAGCAACAAGTAATATAAACCCTATAGCTCATTCAAACATAGGCTTTCTGTACGGTTCCTTCTACCATTACACTATGTCTCTTAGGTTTGCCTCAGTGATCTTTGTCTTCAAAAGTTCCACTGGCAGAGTTGGTTATAATTTGTTTCAGTTGAGTCAGTGTCAAGCTATCATCTTTCATATCCATGTATTTTTAATTTTGAAAGTGCATTTACCAAGTACCTTGATTAGTTTTAAGTTCTTCTGTGTTTACAGAAGCACACAGTTGATTGTTTTTAAGCTTATTCATCCTTACTATCATTTAGAACTTCTCATTTCAGTCTCTGCAGATTAACAAAGCAAACTCATGGAAGAGGCAGTCTAATGACTACCAAGAATTTCAGTCCTTGTGTGTTAGGATGATCTTTCTGTATGAAGCGTTATAATGTAATAGTTGCATTAACATAAATCTAACTTAAAGAAAAAAGATGAATTTGCAGAAAAACTGAAATACATATGAAAGTTTTTACTTTAGGATTAACTGTAACCTAATTTGGTCTGAAAATTCCTTGTTGTCAGTGTTCTGACTTTAGCTTGCAGATCACTTCTGAATTATTTGATAATTCACAAATTATATTGAGAAATATATGTAAAAACAATTATGGGTCACCGCAACATGCTAAAATCATTTGGTTTATAAATAAGAGGGAGAATAAAGAGACTGGAAARTGTTTTGTGATTTGTTCAAATAAGCTTTGTGTTCAGCTGTTATAATTTAGGTATCATTTCATTAGTTTTAGGCAGGAACTTGATGAATGATTGATTGTGGTTTAATTCAGTAATCTCCRTTTATATAAAATAGTTATAATCATACTTTCTCATTTGAGTTCTTATAGTGAGTTCCTCAAAGTTACCTACCAATAATGTTGCATTAACTATACAGGGAAGAATTAACATGGGCACATATGGAAGATTTCCTAGTAAGCAAATGATATGAAACATTCTGTAAAAATCATGATACAGAAATTTTCATTTTACTTTTTTGTCTTTTTGGGCCTATTTTTTCTGCTTCATTTGCAAAGAAAAATTTTCATGTAAACTGTCACCATCTTTATTGTCCTATTATTGACAAAAAGCAAAACAAGATTTTACACCACTTGTTTTGTTTACCAAATATATTTATTCTTAGTTTTATATTCTAAAGCATGTGTGGGGTGCTTACATCAGTTATCAGTTATTCCACTTTTTCCATAATTTGCCTAAGAAATGTCATTCACTGCCACTAATCAATAACCCAATTGTTTATGGACTCTTCTGGAATCTGGAGTCTGTATGTTTATTTGACAGTTGATTTTTAGGAAAACCAGATTTGGGGGGGGGGGGGAGGAATCTATAACTAATTGGCTTTTTTCAAGCATGCTTTGAACATTGGTGTGGAGCATTAATAGTTCTAGGGCTATTATATAATAATGGAAAAGGGATCAAATAAACAAGCTGTTGGAAATATATCTCAAGTGGGCACTCATCAGACTGCTCCAAATCAGCTGCTTTTTAGTGTGGCTGATCTTCAGGTAGTTTAACAGCACTTTGATATTTCCTCCTTCCTTGCCTCCCCTTCAAAAGCATATGTGTTTTTGTTAAACCTTTTCCTTGTCAGTTTTGTTCCTTTGTCCTGTTTACAGGCTGTTCTCTGCTTCTCCTTCCCTGCAGAGTAACTGAAGGAACCTGAAATTCTTTCAGTTTTAGCCAACTAATTGTCCTAGTGTGATCCTTTTTTAAGGAGACCATTAAATCTAATGCCATGTGCTCTTCAGTAAATCAGTCTGAGCCAGATAATGCGACCTGCTGTTTCATTTGTTAAATTCTAGCTGCTTAAATAGGCCTGTTAAGGGTACAATTTCCCACACAACAGATGATAATCTGTAACTTAGCTGCTGTGGCAACCCTTGTCAATTCTACTGTTTTACAACAGTTTTACTATGTACCRAGATATTCAGCACATTTTAGTGGTAATCAGAAGTTATAAAATGCATGTAACAAGAATATAGAGTTTAAATAAAAAGTTTTGGTGAGTTTGATTAGCACTTTATACAAGTTGAACTTCCTTGATGTGTTATGCACGGTAAGACATCGATTTCCCAGATATTCATGTCAAATTAATTTCAGAATTCCTTCTCGACCTAATTTTTGTTGTTCTTATCTTTGAAGTCAGATACTGGCTTTTTTAATTTAAAAAAGAAAAGGGAGGGGGAATCCTTCAGGGAGCCACCTTCTATGTGCAGTTTTCCTGTCAAAAATGATGATCAACTGAAAAGTAGAAGTTTGAATTAATGCACTGCCTTTGTAGATAGCTATAACAATGCATGTTAAGTATTGTATATTTAGCGCTGAATTGCTCAGATGACTTTTTTTTGGTCATGATAATATCTCTTCATTCTCACTGAAAAATAAACTTGTTATCATGAAAAAGAAAGGAAATGTTACTACTACAAATATATATTACCAGTGTCATATGTGATTAAATGTTATTTTATAACATAATGGCATATATCAGTAAACGAGAATTCGATAGAGAAGTAGCTAATGAATAGGGCAACCTTATATTAGGAGGCTAGGTCAACTCCTTAAATATAAGGTTCCCTGCTAATGTTGTTTGAAAGGACAAAATTGTTACTTTCTGCTGTGATAAAGGAGACTTATTTAAATATAAGAAATGAATTGGATACTACCTTTTATCTCATTAGCAGGACCAGTTCCAACAGCCTAGATTATTTTAAACGTAATTCAAGATACTGTGGAATTCCTCTAAGTGCGACCTTTTTCCTCTCTTTGCCAATATTCCATATTCTTACTGTACACTGAACTATTCCTGGAAACCATAACAGAGAAAAACATGTATAGTACAGTATACTGGGAGAAAAGGGGAGAGTTTGCTTGCCAGCTTGTAGCAGGAGGGAATACAGATTCTGGGAAGGCMGGCAGGCTGTAGCTAACTCTGTGGATACCATGCTGTCCAACTTCTCCGATACCCTGAACTGTTACCACCACTTAGTCTGTTGCCTATTATCATGCAAGTTGATAAGCCTATCTCTCAGAAACCATGTGTTTTCTTTCCCTCATGTGTTGCAAAATATGTGCATAACTGCTATGTAACCAGTAGCTACTCATAAATACACTCTGATATGACAGAATGGGCACGTTTAATCATATACTGTGCATATGTATGCAGGTTCTAGGGTCTGAGATAGCCATCCATAATTTTTTGGTGCTTACCATCAACTTTTCTGAGGGTATGTGAATTGTTCTGTTTGGCTCCTTGGAGGCTTCAATAGACTGGAAAATTTTACATGCAGAGTGTAATTCCTGCTTTCATAATTCATGACATCTTTTATACTATTGTTTGGAAAGATGTTCTTTCTCAACTTAAAAAGCATGGATTTTTCTTTTGTTTGTTTTCTAACAAAGGTGATAGTATCCATTTTATGTGATATTGCATGGAGACAGTTTCTGAGATATATGATAATACACTAAGAATGTGAGATTTGAGATTTGCTTTATGTATATAAAGAGTATTTGGCATTTCCTCTGGAGCGATCTCTGGACTCTCCTTTGTTTCAACATTTGATAATAGAACCAGATGCTGACAAACCTGTCTTTGTACCTAGTGAACTATTGTTTTCTCCTGGGTTCAAGTTCGTGATACTCGGTTTGTTTTTAAGATTTTTTATTGTTGTTTCTTTGACAGCTAATTAGGAGATAATATACAAAATTCATGGAAGTCTGATTTTGATGCTTGTTTACTCTGTTCAGTAAGCATCCTTTCTATATCAAACAATAATTTCCACCTATTTACATGACTGACATATCAAAAATATTATCCTGTGATTGTGTTGCATATTGTGTGAGTGCATACATTGAGGATTATGTCACCAAATCTTGCAAGAGAGTACATTGAACATTGTATTCTATCAGGCTGCTCTTTGCCCAGGTGACTATAGATTTTTGCCTTTGCATCAACCCTTTTTCTGTTTTACTGCTACAATTAATGTCTAAATGGAAAATATGGACTTAAACTAGTTTAGAAGGTCCACTGTCATTGCAGAAGCATGGGATGATTGTAATTGAAGTAGACAAAACAAGATGGGCATGAAAGGGAAGATTACTAATCTACCTGAGGTTTCACAAAAATTTAGCTGAATACCTGGAAATAAAATCCATGCATTGTGCTTCCCAGTGCAGTGTCCATTTTGATGAACATATATATATGAATATATATATATATTCATATATATATATGAAATATAGCCTCAAAATTATGTTCACATAGTCTGCTGAAAAAAAAGTGCAGTGTAAAGATTACTGGGAAATACTGCAGAAGTTTAAAATATTAGAAAGTCAGGCTAAAGTATTGAGCAACCTTGAATGTTTGTATCTGAGAAGTCTTTACAATTGAGTGTCCTTCTGCATGGCTGAGGAATACTGAGATACATTATCAGTTGTACTCTCAACAATTATTTATGTATTCCTTTGTAAACTTAATCATCCTAAACCCATGCTTTTCACTTGAGAAATGTGTATTTTTCATATGTGTATTTGTTAATTTTAATTTTGTTTGCTCAATTATCAATTTTAGGATATGTTTGTCCACTGCCCAAAACATTTAATTTTCATAACTCTAGGTTGAATTTAGCAGGAGTTGCAGATAGAGCCTCAAAAGATCATATCTTTCATTTGAAAAATGCATGACAGAAAGGCCAGGAAAACAGGCAGATGGTAAAATGAATCAAGAAGGTCTTGACTGACAGCAGCATGGGACCTAGTCCAATTTTTAGGGTTTATTAAAATACTTAATATCATTTTGAACCTCTGCCCAGAAACCTGGGGAATCTTCCATTTTCTTGTAGCTCAGAAATGAGCAGTGTTTCCAGGTTTGCAGCAGTGAGGTAAGCAATGAGATAAGGATTCTAGCAGAACTGGAAAAGGCAAAGGGTGAGAGAAAGGATAGGCAATAGCAGCATGTGGAGAACACTGGRGCGCTCTGGCTGGAAAAAGGGTGCTGCTTCTATTTTGCTCTAGGCAGTTCACAGTGTATTGTTAAGGGTAACCCTGCCTTTGAACTGTGATATACATTTTGAATCAGTCTTTTATATTKTGTTCCCAAATATGTATTGCCATGAGAATTAATGTAAAAAAATGCATGAAGTTACAGGATAATATAGCAAATAGTGATGGACAGACTATGCAGATTTTTTAATATTGAAACATTTTAATACTGTTTAACTTTTTTCTGATTCAAAATTCCAGACACTTTCAGATAATTAATCTAGTGAAGATAGGGACCTGTTTGGATCCCTATCCACATGTTTTGTTTCTATGTTGTAATGGTAAAACCTCTCCTCCCCAACAAAAAATCCTTCTGAAGCCTGTATGATGTTTTACTGTATTAAAATGTATACAACTGCTCAGCTGTAGAAGAGGATAATTGACTCGCCTTAATTTATGTAACTGGTTATCACTTGGAGTATGTGGAGGATCTGTTGTGGTTGGCTAGCAGCTGTGGGACGAGCAGTAGGAAGGGCTGGTTAGAATAGCGTGTGCTATTAAAGGTAAGTGAGAAGAGGCAGAGAGCGAGTAGTGACAGCTGGACGGGAGCGTGATCGGCAGGAGGCTTGGAACAACAGTGCTCTGTAACCTTTAAGTGGAGAATTCTGAGTGGGCATGCGGACCAGAGCTGAGTGGGGCAAGTTAGAATTTAGTATGCTTGCTACAGAGCAGTACTTCTCATTTCATTTCCTTGAGTCTGAGGGATTTTCAGGACCAGGTTTGAACTAAGGTTTTTGTATCTGCTGGCCTTATGCTGAAGTCCTTTTACTTAACCATAGCCAAGCAAGTTCTCCTTAGAATTACCAATGCCTTTATATGTATTGGAAATGATTCTGTTGGGGAGGGGGCGAATCAATGAAAGTCATTCCAGTTACCTTTTCTGTGGATACCCTACTGATGCTGAAGAACAGAGAATGTAAGCTGGAGTCAGCTCCTTTTCCTTCTGCTCTTCACCACCCCAGTACCATCACTCTATTCTGAAGCTGGTTCTATGTGTTCCAGACTCTTCCCTTCTCGTCAGTCAGCAGAACCTGCTTGTCCTTGCTCTCTCTTTGGTAATGTTTTTGGTAGACTTCAAATTCTCACCCTTAAGTTCTGGAAGAACTCAGGAGGAGCAGGTTTTGCCGTACAGGTGAGGATCAGTTGAAATATTCCCCGTGGTACAAGAAAGGGTTTTCCAGCTGGCAAAGAGTACTTTCAGCCAGTCAGCAATATGTGGCTCCTCTCTTCATACAGTACAGCAGCAGTTTTGCTTATAGTCTCATAAAGAGCAGCAGTAAAAGGGAAGCATCCTGAAGAGAAGTACTGGATTTCTTGACATGTCATGGAATAAATGAAGTTGGCAACTACTGCTAGAAACTAGAGCAATTCCTGTGAGGACATAAAAAAATAGCCTGTGAGGACAGGCTCATAATAAAAGTAAAAGGGAATTTGTTCAGGTTGAATATACATTATAGGGAAGATGGTTCTTATTACAAAGGAATTATTCATGATTTTTGAGTTAAAATACAATGGAGTAGCCCAAAGGATGGTATGGAAAGCTGGTATAAGCTGCTATGAGGCTGAAAGAAAAAGGAAGGGTGTTTTTTGCAGAGTAGGTTTTTAAGGGTTCAAAATTAAAGACAATAACATGAACCCAATATTTAACATATGTAAGGAAGTAAAATGAACAAGAGGTGAGGGTGACAGGCTGAGGAAAGTCTTTTTTGCTAATTAGGTGCGAGAATGGCAAGGCAGATGCTTTCTGCTTGTACATGCTTGTGTAGCCACTTGAAAGATTACCACCTAAAGGAAGATATTGTAGACTTTTTGTTGCTCAGTAACAGAAACAACAAAAATCCAAAACATTGTATACTATTTAATGTTTCCACTCATCTTGTTGTTTCAGTCAGAGCTTTTATGTATTACTGAGTAGAAAAAAYATCCCATGCTTGCTTGCATTAGGTGGTTATTGTCATCACCAGCCAGGATCAATTATTTTGATTCTATCTGTTTCTGTCTAGTGGAAAAATAGAAAATTGTGTCTTTACAATGGGTTGCATCAAAGTCTGCATTATAACCTACAATTATGTGTGCATACAAAAAAGGAAGCAGAAGAGGAAATTAAATTACTCAAATAACATGCTACTGCTTTTTTCCCCCCTCCCTTTTCTTTTCTCCACAAGTCTGGCAGAAGCTGTTTCTGTTTTTTTGGTTGTTTATTTTGTCTCCTTATACACAACTCTTTCTCCTTGCCTGTGATACAACTTTCAGAATTGTTCCTGCTTCTTTTTTCTGCTGCACATTTGGTGACTGTAGGAGTTAATTACAACTTTTCTGATGATCAACTCTTATTTCATACAATATACAAAAAACAGTATGGAAGCCAAAGAACCTCTTTGTTRTTTTATTTCAGTCATCCAGTAGCAGTGAAGCAGAACATTGCAGAAGTGAAATATYAAATCAGCATCATAAAAAATCAGCAGTTTGTTTTGAAATCAGTCTGCAAGTCTTCTATTCCTTTCAAGTTGACTTGTTAATGTTGTACTGTTTGGTCTCAGGAGGGGGTGTGGTTTTATTTCTTCTTTTTCTATGGGTGTTCAAAAATGAAAAATTTGCATCCCATTCACTGTAATGTTAGATCACAAGGGCAACATTCCTTTTTGGTTTGTTTCTTTTCTAATCACAAAATACTTCCTCTCTAAAATATGCTTTAGATATGTCAATCATCTGAAGATTGTGTTGTACTTTTTTTTTTTTTTTTAATTTGCAGGAAGGCTCAATCTTTTCATGTAACATGTAAAAATACTTCATTATCTGTTGTCTGTATAATTACAGCTGAAATAATATGGAAAGTGTCATGATCCTAGGCAGTTACAAGCTGGGTGGGTTTTGTAGCTATATTGTTGCTATTTCATGGTAATACTGAAAGTATCCACAGTGGTAACTGAAAAGTGAAAGTGTAGCATCTCAGTCTACAACTTTGATATATTTGCCCTGGTTACAGGAATGTTTGGAAGTACTTGAGATTATAAATTACATAATATAAACTTCACTCATCTGCCAAATTACTTTAATTTAACAAGGTCATCAAGTTCATACACTCTTCCAAAAAGCACAATAAAATTATATTTTTTGTCTGTAGAAACAAACATCATTTATAGATGCTGTGGAATGTATGTCTGAATACAACAAAAGTGTTTACTTAAAGTACCGAAAACGTGGTAAATATTGGACCCTTTCAGATATTTCAGGTTGATCACTAAGAAACACTGATAACTTTGGTTAACTTTGTTAAAAACTGTCTCATTGATGACGTCTTGAAGATTTTATTTCTCAAAATGATGAAGGAACATCTCTGAGAAAGCATTAGGAAAATGTTTGTCTTCCTTATCCTGCTTTCTCATAGTGCTTCTTTCAGCTTTCTTTTTTCCAAATTGATTTTTCCTGACACATGAAGTGTCTGTTTTGTGTTCCAGYAACATTAGTATCTAGCTGGGTCTGCTGCAACTTGAATAACTCTCCCTGAACCCTCTGTCCTCCCTGCCGTCCCCCCTTTTTTTTAGTTCCAGTCATTGTGCTTCATGTATCTGACAGTGGCAGTTCCAGTTGATTGGAGGAAGAAACTTTCATCTTTACAATTTGATAATATGAAATTTCTTTGCCAGTCTGCTTAAGATTGATCTTTTACAGTTTAACTGTTTGCCTGGCAATGTTTGTGTTTGCTGATGGTATCTGCTGCTGCTTCCATCTKGTACTGATGACCTGAATAGTGAGTCRATGTAGCTGGTCCTTGTGGTTTTGTGTCCTTGGAACGTTGTCGTTTGTTGGTTTCTGCTCTGATGTGGATGATTCTCCACCAAATGRAAGAAGCTACAGAAGCTAGCTGAGACAAAAGTAGTTGGACAAGTGAAGTTTGAAATATTTTTATAATTTTAGGCTGAGTCTCCATTGCTGTCTTTGTTCCTTGGTTGTTATAACCTCTTTACAGCTGATTTATCGTAAAATGCTAGTGGGCASTCCTTGTCACAGTAGCTTGAGCAGCTACTTAAAAATGCTTCCTATTTGTACCTGGCAGCGTGAGCTTGCTGATACTCAGGGCTAAAGTCTACAGTCCTTCCTCATAATCCTTAATGTTTGAAACACTGACTTTTCATATAGTTACCTACTTAGAGAGAACTTTTCCTGTCAGCATCAGATTTCTGAGGGTCTTGACTTTCCATTTCTGGCTTTCAACAGGAATAAATGTGYCACTATTTTTTACACAAGTTAATTTTAGATTTTTTTATTTTCTCCCATCTCTTAGTCTTGACTTTGAACTGATAACTGACTGCATCAAGGTGTTAATGTTTAATACAGTAACTTGTATTTTATCTGAAAACATCGTATTCTAAATGCTGAAATGATGCTTTCTTCTTTCATGAGGAAAAGGTCCAATAAAATGGTGAGCCTTTGGTAAATGCTTAAACAGGAGCAGGCTTAATTGCTATATAGCAATTCAGTAGAGAATATAATCATCACCTATACTTCTCCATTATTTATAAGAGTAAAGCCTCATGAATAATGAAATCCTTAACTATTTAAATCCTTTATTAAAAATCTAAGTATTTAATAAAATGTATAGTTACTGAAAAATAGAATATTCTAGATGTATTTTAAGTAGCTGAATACAGTTGAATTGCTGTTTTGATACCTTACTGTACTTGAAAGGCTATATTAGTAACTGAGGATTATGTAGCTCTACGTAATTTTATGTACTTTTAGTGTCAGTGTAAGCAGGTAATTGTTTGRAGTACATTTTTTGAGTTCTTAATATTTCTTTTAGAACAAAGCTTTATCAAAAACACCCTATTAACCAGCAGATATGTATTAGATGTAACCTATAAGGTTATATGTATTCATTGCCTATTGGGAAAAATCCCCCAGGGAAAAAAATATCTACTTTTTACCCTCAATGCATAATACTGGGTATAAAGAAGCTAAGAAAGGCAGTGCAGCTTTGAAAAGTTATTTAAGAGGCTGATTTTAGTAATATTACTATCATACAATTTCCCTCTTTAAAAGTAAGTCACACTTTTCTGCACAGCCCAAATCTAGAGGTCTTTCATGAATAAAAGGACACTGATTAACCATTTTTTAATGAAAGCACCAATTCTGAGCCTAGTGCTGCTAGACTCAGAATTTTGATTCAAAGTAATATGGTCTGACACCTGTGGCAYAGCTGCGCAGCAGAAATATGAGAGTTTCAACAACCATTGATTTTTGATTTTCTTTAGGCTACAAAATACTTGAAATTTTAAATAAGGTAACTTGATCTCTTTTAATTATAAACTAAATAGTTTAAAACTTGCTTTCCTGATTCTCTTAAATACTGCACTGTAAGTACATTAAAAATGAGACATGCTTAGTGTTTTGCAACTTTAAACATTCCTACATTTTCTGAATTCTTTTATTGGTCTCTTGCCTGGAACAGTGCAATAATTCAAATGTATTTTTCTTTTCTTAAAGCAGGGAATTAYTTCAGATAATCTGCTGTGAGTGTTCTATCTCTTCTTGCTTATTAATTGACTGAATGGATGATAGGTATAATTTTTCTTTGTTTTTTTGAAGATATTTGCAGATTTCTTCAACAAATAGGTCTCTTAACATTGCCTTTAAACAACTGAAGGAACTTTAAGTCCCTGAAACCAAGAGATTCTCTGTGAGAGTTAGTGTTTCAATCTCTGGCCTGTTTTGCCATGTTTAAMTGGAGAACGTGGTTTCTCCTGGTCTTTTGCCCTGTCTATTTACATCTGTAAAATGTTTCACGGCAGTTATGAGTCTTGTTATGTAAGTTCCCATTTTAGCTGGAGTTGCTTTGTGCTACTGTAATGCAAAAGCCAGATCAGTTCTTTGCAATTCATAGTGTGTCAGTTGAGGTATATGTTATCTCTGCTCCTTGATTGAATGAAAGCTAACTAACAGCATGATAATCAGTTGAATTTGCCATTTCAGATTCACCTTCCTCATTGGAACTTAAAACTTAATTTCACCACTAGGTTTTATTGTCATCATAAGACAAAAACAGTCTCTTCCTTTTACTACTCTTTTGTTCAAAGTTACCAGAAATAAAGCTTACTTAAAAAGCAAACAACCACACAACAGCTGAGTCAGTAGWAGTAAATAACTTTCTGTAAGTCATTTTCACAATACGAAAGCTAATTTCTATTTGACCATGGTTCTGGGAAACGAATGTTCTGTTTCTACGACTAAGCGCTTTAAGCTCTACTGTGAGTATCCGTTTAAGTCCATTAAGTTCTGAGGGTGAACATACGAAGCCTATGCACAGTGAAAGTCTATGTTAGAGCTTGAGTGAGATTCGGAAAGAGGTGTAGAGATGAGAATTTCTTGGTCCGAAATCCTTATACTGAACTATGAGTGAGCTCAATGCATCTCATTCTAAGGAGATGCATACTGGTAATAAACAAGCCAGAAAGCACAGTTTGACTTGCAGTTAATGAAAATGGTACTTTTGTTAAGCATTCCTTTAAGGTATTAGTGTCAAGGTGTTTTTGTTAGTCTTGCTGTACCCAGCRTAAGTTTGAGTTGCATGCTAGATTATAAGGAAAAACATTAAACAATGTTTTTGAAGAGAAAACATTAAAGCTGCTGGTGGCCATTCAGAAACCTGAAAATCAGYTCTCAGAGGCAAAATACTGCTGCTGTGTGCTACCTGTTGGTTATGTTGTTGTTTTTTTGGTATACAGCAGATGCTATTTGCTGCTGTGGATACCTCTGGTGTTAGAGCTAAGCTGATGGAACCTTTTGCCCACACTGTGCATTTACCCCTTTTCTTGGACTGGCTCTGATGCTGCACTGACCTTGCTGTGCGCTTGTGCGGAGAAATAAACTCACAGAAAAATAACCCCAATTTGGAGAGGATTGTCTRTGTCTGGTATTCTGATGATTTAGTTCCATGAACCGACTTGCTGCTGGGTTAAGAGAATGACAAAGCTTGCACACAACACAAGTGTACAGCTGGTACATGAGAAAGAGGTGGGACCTTTCTCCTTGGTAACAAATASTTGATGAGGTGGCTTAGCTAAAACATACAGATTAAGCCTTTCTTTTCTGTACATAGATTGCTGACCCTTTCTTCTTACTGTCTTATTTGGCTTCCTATTAAGTGCTGAAAGCAAGCTGGAGATGCATTATGGGTTAAAGATGCATTGTCACTGTTTTCTTCTGCTTGTTACAGCTCTTCTGTACCTTCTCTAACTTATTTTGAAGGTCTGTCATAAGCTTAGAGCTGCGCATACAATATTGCCTGACTGTACTTGCAAGACGGTAGATTCTGAAATTGCCAAGAATTGTTGCTGTTAATGGTTCAGGTTAACACAGAAGGTGCAGGTTTTACCACCCTCAGAAGAGGGTGGTGCAGATGYATTCAGTTTGCACTGAGTCGGCTTGGACTCAGGTGAAATTACTGAGCCCTGCCAGATACAGCTTTCCTCTACTTGAAACCACTTTCATGGACCAGCACTGTGCATATTTCTCAGAATAAATGAAGGGCTGCTTTGCACAGATGCAAGTGGTGACCTAGCCTGACTTTGAGTTTGTGTAGTGCTGCTAATGAGGGCTAACAAGCATCATAAAACAGTTTAATGACCTTACCAGAGACTCTTTCTGCCTTATTTTTGCCAATTCTCAGGCTGAACGATGCTCACGTGGTGAGCAGCTATTCAATGCCTTGCTTTGTTCRTATCATTCATTGTGTGCCTTCATGCCTTGCGCAACTCTTGGAGATAGAGTTTATAGAAAAAATTGTTGAGCTTATACCGTGGGCTATCATACGATGCACAAGATCTGACCTACAGTTGTCTGGTGTATAACTTACCGAACCTAGGGAACGCTAACACCTTTAATGTGCCTCTGCTTGTATTTTCCAAAACTTAGAAAGGAGTCTTATAACCACTCAAATTCTGTTAAATAAAACTGTGCTATTTGCATTTACCCCCTCTCCGAGGATGGAACCCTTAATCCATTGCCAAAAACAAACAAACAAACAAACAAACAAAAAAAACATTCTGCTTTTGGAGCTAACAAAATATGAGTGGTGATTTTTCTGTGCTGGCCAGCACCCAGAATGAACTGACACATGCATTTCATTGCTGGTTTCATAGCTACTGTTGACTGGAAAAGAATGTTAATTTAGGACTCTCTACACTTCGTAAAAGCTCCTACTGCGTACTGAGGACCTAGACTTTTTTGAGCTGTTTTTGCCTCTCTCCCTGASACTTCCCTTTGGCCCTCAAATCGGGTTTTCTACTTCTTTGACTCCATAGCTGTTTTTCTGCTTGAACTCTCAAACCTGTCTCCAAAACCATAAGCAACATTAGCATAAGTCAAAGCAAAATAATTAAACTCACTGTGATAGTTAATGTTGGTGAAGAGTCCTATGAAACTGCGCTCTCTGCAAGTCTCATCAAATTCTGGCTCTTTTCAAATACCATTGTAACTAAGTAGAATTTGCTGAACCCTCTGAAGGTCAGCACATACTGTCTGTTTTGGGCAAAAGCTAGGTATTAAAAAATTGAGTTTTCTTCTTTCTTGGATTAGCTGTTTTTTTTTCTTTCTTTTAATGTATTTGTTATCTTAGATACAGAACATTTTGTTCTTTTTTTTCCTGTGACTCATTGTTCAGTGAATACAGTAGTGGACTACAAAATAACCAAAAGAAAAACATTTTAACAACTAACACTGCACTTGATGTGTATACTCAATGATTCTTTCAGTGTTTTTTTTACTCAAAAAAAAAAAAAAAAAAAAAAAAAAACTACCACCCAATATTATAGCTTTCCAGTCTATTTTAGCAAAATATTACATGACAAGAAAACAGCAGATACATTTTTTGTGTGTGTGTGTGTGTGAGGTAAATAAAGTTAATTCCTGTTGAATTCAGTAGCTGCTGATGTGTCCTAGAGCTCTTATTTGGAACATTAGTAACTGCTGTTGTCTCTATGTACATTTCAGTCACATTACAAAACACTCCCCCCCCCATCCTACTAGATGTAGAGAACTGGTTTTTAACTACAAAATTACATTTCATGCAATCTTTTTTTTCAGAATAACTGAGTTTTGATATTGAGGGAAATTGTATGTGCTCATCAGACCTTGTTTATCTRTCTATGCTCCTGATCTTCAAAATCATGATCACAATTACTATTAATTAAATATTAGAAGAATAATGAGATTTATTTTTTCTCAGTTACTCTGAAATTTCTTAAGAACATCAGATAGAAGACTTGGAGTTAAAAATGATTGTATTACAAATAGTAAATCCTTATTTTTATTTTCCTGGGACTTGTTTTCCTGCATGTAATAGTGTTTCCAAGGTGATGAGAATGAAGAGAGCTACTGATACTGTAGAACTTGTGGAATAATACAAGAAAAAAAAATCTCCGAAGACATTGTTAATATTATATTTTAACTAAAGCATTATAATGGCACAAAATTTTATGATTTTTGCCTGTAGATTGAACTTTAATTTCTGCTGTTGCTCGCATGATGTAACAAAAGAAACTAACAGTGTTAATATTTAGAAGAACTTGTTATATCTTCTAAAAAAAGTGTATCATGGGAAGATTTTATGAATATATAAAACTGTTTTTCTTAAAAATTTGTATTTTGCTCAGGTATGGAAATACCTGATACATATTCCTAGCCACTGAGCATTATCTTGTATAATTAATCTTTCCAGCTTCAGTAAGTGTAGTCTATAATACTGGACTCTTGCAGGGTGTCTTGTAGTCTATTTGTACACTCTACTGAAGATTTTGGGAGATCCTGGGAAATATAAATTTGTATTACAATCAATTTGGAACAGCAGTTTTCCTGCCTGCCCTCACAATGTACACTGGCAATAATACAAATACATTTCTAAAATAATGTAGGTGGCTGTTTACAAGTCTGCAAGCAACCTTCACTCTCAGAAACTGTTTTCAGGGAATAAAGTCAGTGACAGGTGCCCTAGAAATAGCTAAGCAGAAAAAGTGTTTGTTGCTATGGAAGCTATTCTACTGCTTGGTGCACACTGTATCGTCCAATTTATGAGAGCTTTGGAGCCAATCAAATGGGGTTTTTTTTTGTTTTTTCTTCTTCCTTTGGATGAAATTTGTCTTTAGGGGTAAATCCTGTGAATCAGAGCACAGCCTAAGCTGATACCTCCAGAAGCAAAAATAAAGTAATCTAGGCTTTGGTGTAGCTACTCAGTTACTTTGCAGTCACTTTGACTCTCCAAGCTTGGGCTAGTATTTGCATATGTATCGCATATTCTCAGCGGCAAATTGCATTTTGTGGCAGCCGAGTTTCTAGTCCTGATATAGACTTAAGGAGAGAAGCCTTGTACTCTCAGGGGAGTACGTAATTTGTGTGTATCAGTATCCCAGGTATAAATGAATGGCTCTTCCCTCCTATCTTCTGTCTAGTCTTTTTAGACTAATTGCAGTTATGCTAAAACTTTTTTTTGCATCTAACTGTATGTTTGCATCTAGCATGATGGGGCTCCATTTTTCAAAGCTATTGGAATACAAATAGCAACACCTGAGTCAAAGAACCATTGCCCCTCCTTAGCCACATCATCTTCCCTCTGCCTCAAGGCTAGTAGGAGGTGGAAGAGAAGAATCCTTGCTTTCAGAAAAGATATGCTCTTGCATATCTTACTTTGTTTTCTGATGCACTAAAACTGCTAGGCTCTCCTGTACTGGGGAATAGAAAGAATTGATCACTGCATTGGAGCTAAGGGAGAGACGACAACACTACTGGCTTGTTAAGCAGTTATGGTTTTTACATGTTTGTATAATTCTTTTTTTTTTTTTTTTTTTTTTCCTTCCTCTTGCGCCAGTTCAGAGGTGAATGTGGTAAATTTATGTGACAGGGCTCTTACCTTTTCACGTCACTGAGGAGCGGCTGCTTTTCCTGAGCAGTATATTCAGAGCCTTCCAGCAGAGGCTCTCACCAGGTTCTAATGAAACTGATGTAGATGACAATCTTTGAAAGAGCTGTAGCAGTTTTGTTTTAAGAAACTGGAAGGGTATTTACAGTATCCATGTGACTACCTGTGCCATATATGAAATATTGTTTTGATGTATGCTGAGCAGACCTTATAATTAGTTCCCTGGAGAACTGAATGAAAATATAATTCCATTCTGCTCTTTCCAATTAAATGTGGCCTTGCTAATTAATCAATTTTAAGAATACCAGGTACAGTTGCATAAAACTCACTATTAATCCTGGGACAAAGGTTGACAGCTTTTGCTAAGAATACAAATGAAGAGGAGAACAGCAATGATTAATCATACCCTTACTTAGAAGTGATTTTTATTTAAACTCCTCTTCCATATTATATATGACCATAAGCTTGTTAATGGCTTAAAACTTCTTGTTACATGCTGTTAAGTAGTTTGGCAGATTACAAATGTTACTTTAAATGAGCATTTAATAACATTGAATTAGCAACTTCGTAATGTAGCTAGCGAAGTACTAATTCTTCCAGTGTAAGGTAGTGTTGTGCAAGACTGACATGTAAAATATGAAATGTATTTTTCTGTTGATTCAGAGTAGATGTCCGAAGGCAGAGTATGGCTTAGTGTTCTGGTTTACTATTATTCCTGGCAAATTCAGCTGAAAGGGGAGAACTTTTGTGTCTCACTTCTTGGAAGTGTGTGAAATACTGTCTCAACATCCTCCTGCTCATACTTAGCCACTGCGATTGTGTGTCGCAGTATAAGTAGAGGGGAAGGAAAGGATTTTACCTTCAATTTTTGTTTTTCAGTGAGCCAAAACACTATTACTATCTTTTAATAGTAATAACCTTGGGCATCAGCTACTAAGGTTGTAACTCATTAAGCATCTGCTAYAATTCAAGGATGGTGGTTTTTGATGTCTAACTGAAGTACTAGTGGCAAAGCAAATATGCTGGTCAATGACCTCTGTGTTCCTCACACCTTTATTTGTGGCAGACTCTTGTTCAGTGTTCACTGTCATGCTCTGAAGCAAAGCATTCTTCCTACAGTGGCATCTTTCTATGGTGCTATATGTATGTGTAATCAATTTTTATTCTTTGAGATGAATGGAAAAACAAAGGTCCCAAGAAACCTATGCTAATGAACATAGCATAAAATAAGGTGCTTATTAAGTATTTTCTCCACAGCTTTTCTTTAATTTAAGATTGTACAGAAGAGCTTGTGCTGCATGTTATGCTTAATGTATCTTTGTTCTGTTTTGGATGGTTCAGGTGTAAAGCCTCAATGTTTAACTGTTTAGGTAAAGCAGAGACAAAAATGATTGTAATGTTATACACTTAAAGCTAGAGCAGAAAGAGATAAACGGATGCTATGTAGCGTCTATATAGGCTTGCTCCATTACGAACGTGTCTCTTAGATGCACAGTGTCAGATCACAAAAACCTGTCAAAGTCAGGGTAACAAACTGTCTGATTGAAACTGGGATTTCTCCTGATCTCAAGAGCCTCARTGCTTGTGGATTCATTGTGTTCTCTGCTGCATATTTATCACTGATATTCTTAGTGCTGTGAAAGTGTTTCAAAATTTGTGGCTGTACAGAAGGGTAGGCTAGACAAGAGCTAGGTATGTATATGCAATAATCACTCAAATGCTTCTGACTGGGTGCTACCAACTTAGAAAGGATTTCATAATACATCTGCTTCCAGTTAATAGGTGTTAGGTCCTAAATGCAGTCCTCTTCCCTTTCCTAGAGGGTTTGGCTGTCTCTATTCAAAGTGCACTTCGATACAGTGCAAATCGTGACGTTGGATTGGACTGCTCTGAAAAGAGCTACGTAGGCAAGAGCTGTGAGAAACCATGTCAGAAACCTCCCCTACTTTGCCTGGGAGCTGCTRCTAAGTTCAGGCCCTTGGTCTTGCCTGAGCTGCACTGCAGCTGTTTTTGTGTTTGGCCATGAACCTTGCTGATCCTGATCTTGACTCACTTTTGACTTTGTGGCTTGATCCCAAACCTGCCCCATCAATATGGACATATCTGGCAGTTGTTAATTTGTGGCTGACTCTGGTTGCTCTCTCACCTGCTCTCCTCTTTTTGCTCAGGCACGGTGAGGTTGTGCCCCTTGTTAGTGAGGACACTGCCCTTACCTCTTCGTGGCATTCGGCTCCTGGCTAGCAGCCCAGTCCTGCTGCTCCCTGATGCTAATGCTTGACATAATTTTGGATGTAGATTAGTAAATACTGATTTATGGCCTTGATGATTTGGAGATGCACTGTTTTTCTTTTTCCAGGAATGAGTATTACAATATTTGTTTTATACACCTAAGCATTTGGAACACATTTGTGTGTATAATCTTCCTGGCAACTGTCTATAAGCRCTGCAAGGTGCACTTTTCCCCCCCTTGTATATAAAATGACTTGCTTTTTGAAGATATAGAGAAACTATATCCCTTAGGATTTTTGAAAACAATGGAAGCTATTTAGAGAAGCTTGGAGAGGTAGAAGATTTAAAGAAATTACTGTGGAGTTAGATTAGAATCATTAGGGATGTTGTGCAGTATGTCCTTGTAGCACATCTAAGTTCTCTTTAAAACATACACATATGCATATTTCACATCAGTCTTTCACATTTTTGTTGCATGTATAATGCATATTTCAAGCATCAGCTTTCAATTTAACTGTTTTTTTTCCTGTTGAGCACACAGACTCTTACTCTTTTTGTACTAGTATGGTGGATTCCAAATGTAAGTGGCTTTAAGTAGTAAATGAGTTTGAAGAGGAGTAAGCATTCAGATTCCAATATCCACCAAAAGTCACCAGAGGTTGATAGCCCAGTGCTGTGCAGACTTGAAAGTTCATTCATATTCAGTATCAGCAACTCTCATCTGATTATGCTGCAGAAGAAATGTTTTTTAATATAGGATGGAATCACTATAGTTACCAAAGATTAAAAGAAAATCTCAAACTAGAATTGTTTTATTTTATTCTCTCCAGTAAAATGTGTGTGCATTTTTCCTATGCAAATTTAATTTGGTAGCGCTTGTCAGTTAAATGAAGAAAATTTGACAGTAAATTGAGAATTTTCTGTTTAATGCCAACATTTGACATGAAAAGGAGAAAATATTTTTTTTTCTTAAGCTGTAAATTAGAAGTGTGTGTGTGTGTGTGTGTGTGTGTTCACACCTTTTAAATGCACAAGAATTCAGTGTAAAGAGCTGCTTCTGAGAAGACTGGCTGGACTAAACTTAATTCAGGTGAGGGAGCAGATGTTGCACAACAGAAGGCTATGAAATAGGAAGGAGACAGACAAGGCAGGTGAACAAAGCTGAGGAGAGACAATGAGACACTTCATTTGAGCAAAGCCTTGAACACACATGTCCTGACTGTGAASGTTGAGTGCCTTTTGAGGTGGAAGGGGCTTACAGATTCTGACATACCATCCTGAAGCAAAAATAATGCAACTTTCTTTTGATAGCACTGTGTCTGCCTCATCTGAGTCTTTTTCCACTTCATAAAGAACATTAATCTCCAATGCAGTGTGGCATGCTTCCAGTTACTTACTCAGGAGCACAGGCACTGTCTGCCTCTGTAAAATCACTTTCACATGAGGCAGGACTCGGGTAGGGATTGCTGTTCAGTAGTACCCCTCTGGCATTTCCTCTTATCTCAAATGTGTGTTGACAACAAGGAAACAAAGAGGAGGGAGAAGAAGGTTAGAAGAAAAAAGGACAAAGCCTTGTCTAATTATACCCYCAAAAAATTTTCTTTTGGGAAGGAATTTAGTTCAAGGTGAAAGGACAGTGAAAGTTCCAGCTTCTGCTGAAACCYCATTTAAAAGGTTGTAATCTACTTGTCTGTGATCCATTAGATAGGCCACAAGACAAGATACCTAATAGAAATGATTGATTTGGTGATTTAGACTTGAATGCTTATTCTAAATGGAGTGTTTTTATTAAAATAGAACTCATACATCTCAGATCTTTTGTTCACTTATGTCTGYTGAATTACTGACTCAAATAGATGTTCAATTGTTGTTTTTTTCACTSCTCTTGGTGTGCACAAGGCCTACAGCTGTAGGAGAGCTAACCAGATTCTCCTAACTGCCTGTGCCAGGATCTCCCCTCCTGTGTATTGCTGCAGAATGGTGCCTTAATTCAGTTGCACCTGTGAACACCTGGGATGTAGTAGAGTTGTATGGGCGTCTGAGGAGCATCATTGAGTAAGCTATCATTTTATTTGCATTCTCTGAAGAAGGTGAATTGGCAGATGCATGCTGGRCTGTATACCTTGGCTTGTTGGTGTTAGGGGGTGCGAGAGAGAAGCCAACTTGTTTTTTAAATTCAATATGAGTTTGCAAAACTGACAATACTTAAAAGGTTAAAAAAAAAATCCAAATTGGAGATCGTTGATACAGAGAGTGTGAATCTAAGGTGTCTTGTACATGGAATCTGGTTTCAGACAAAATACTGGTGTGAGGCTTGTACAGCATCTGACTTAATGTTACTTTTTAAATATAGGTCAAATAACTGAAGATTTGCCAGACTGTTTAAAAGACAAGTTGCTCTGCTAACCATCCCTTAAAGTTCCGTGTGAGGTAAATTTTGAGATAAAGAATACAAGCTTTGGATAATTTGATGTGTTAAAGGATGGCTCATTGTCTGAATTCTTGACAGAGGTTCTTCATCCTTATATTAAATTTAGTTTACCTTATCTAGCAGCTGATGAGTTTGATGTGGTAGCTGTCTTTAGGGTCACTCCAGACATCTGGAATGCTAGAATTAGTATTAATATCTTGGTGAACTTCCCAGTCTACTTCAGCAACTTCCTCTTGATTTTGTACTTTTTTTTTTTTGCCATATAATGCAACTTCCAAAAGTTTCTAATTAGGGTGGATCTCTTTTTAAGCATAATTAGAACAATTGAAAAACAATTGTATACTCCAAGAAATTTTTTTTAATAAACATGTCTTAGGTAATTCATAGACTATTTTGGTTTTGTGTAACCACATGATATAATCATGGCCTATATTTGCATATCCAGAGAGAAATTACATATGCTATACAAAATTTAAAACCTCCTTAGCAAGGACAGGTGCCTTGCATGAGATTTTAATTTTCTAAATAGAAATTAAAATTCATCAGCAAAGGATTTTTCCTTATGATTTTTTTTTTAAACTGAGAATTTATGTGGTGCTGGTAACATTAGGACTATGAAGTGATGTATTCTATACTAGCAGTCTTTTTTCTTCTCTTCCTTTAAGCCAAACTGAATTTCTTTTTCAAAAGTCTCTAAAGCTAAGCATGTATTTTCATGCCAAGTTTCAGCCCTTGAAAAACTTACTTAGTAATAAATCCCTTGGAAAAGAGGTTTACAAGAAAAGTGCTGATACAACCTTAACCATCGTGGCACAATTAGTTTAGCTGCAGGTTTGTAATCCCAAAACAATAACAGAGAAAATTGTCTTGTCAAACAAATTCCATCTGTCCTTTCTATCATGCAGTCCCTGGATTATAACTCTTTACATACGATTATGTCCTCTTCAATCAGTCTTTCTAATATCAAATTTACATCCAACTTTTAAAATAATTTAGTAAAGAAAGAATTGGGTAGAGGAGTTAAGCAAAGACAAAGCAGAGAATACATCCATCTTAAGGAGATTTTGATATAAATTCATGTATTAGGCTCGGYGTGTAGTTTGTTTCTTTTTCTTCCTGCTTTGAGAAAACAATTCTGTATTTAACAGACAATTGTGTTGACCAGACTATCTAAGTCCTTTTATAGCCCTCATTACAACAACATGGAGTATTAAGCAGGCAACAGTAACTCTTCTGTTTTTTTTGACTGGATACTAAAAACAGATATAAAATACTTTCAATCCTAGTTTAATTGCTTAAGCTGCTCATCATCACTGTGTCAGACAAATGAGATATTAAAATCTTCTCACTGGAAGAGGGGAGGTAGGAATAATCCGAAAACCACTAGGTGTGTATCTGATTCCTCAAGTATTATTACTTTCTCTCTCAAATATTATTATTTACTGAATGTTAATATGCTGAGAGTCATATTTTTAAAAGACAGGCAATATTTGTGATAGAACAACACATTGAGATTGGATGCAATTGAAAGGGATATAAATATTAAATATTTTTAAAAATTAAATATTTTTGTAGTGGCAACAAAATTCTATGATAATGAAAAGGAAGAAAATGTTGTAGAAAACAGGACTCTTCTGAGAACAGAAGCAGGAATAGCAGTTCCTGGCTTCTGTCTCTGCCTAATTCCTTGGGCAAAGCACAAGATGCAAAATCTGGAAAACTTTCTCTACTTAGGAGGGAAGAGGTAAAGAAATGAATTGATACTCTGAGTACTTAGTTTAAGGTCTTATGAATATGCCAGGCATTACTTAAAAGCTATAAACTGTAAACAAACTAAAGTGATGAGGGAAAATGAATATTGAGGTGTGTCATGCCTGGTGATGAAATCCTTCCTTTTATGTTAGCTGAGGTGGAGCACGTATAGCTGCAGAAGTCATGGCTTTGCAGTCGTGAGTCTGTCTTCCCATTTAGACCAGGACTCTGCCTGTGACAGTTTTGTCATCTGCAAGACTAAAATTTTGATTTCAGCAAAGCCCTTAACAAGAGAACTACTGCAGTTTTCATGTAAGGCCAGTGTCCTGGAACATCTGTCCAGAACATTCAGCACAGGGAGTGATCTCTGTCTACCTGTCCAGGTTCTGGACTTCTGTGCCGTTGCCAGCTGGTGGGAACTGGAACCAGACACATGCTTTGCATCTCCTCTATAGAATGTAGCTTTTTGCTCTTGTCTGCCTAGCTGTAAGTGTCTCTGGCACCCTAAGTGTAAAAGAACTTAAGCAAAAGGATATATATGTGTGAATTTTCATACTGGTGTCAATAGGACCACTTCTTTAAAAAAGAAATCTACTCATCCAAATAARATCTTTATTGGATTGAGGCCTTACTTTTTACACAAGATATAACTGAGCAGTTGCTGAGGCTATAGTTAACCTATAKGTGTTCAAATCTCATATAAAGGTCTAAGAATAGGATGTAGTTATGTAATTTAGTCCTGAGCTAGGTCTAAACGTGTTCTTACATCTCAATATAAACTCATCTTTATGCAGAGCACACAGTGCTGAGCCTTTCTCTTCTCATGTCTTTTGAAAGATCAGGTGGCATGCAATAATTTATTCTGTATTTAGAGTCAAAGCTTAGTGTACAGGATTGATTACCTAATCATCAGAAATTAAGTTCAGATGATACATAGTGTTTATACTGAACATTCATCTTCATGAGATGCGCCCTGAGACKCATTACTGTGTCTCAGTCTTACTCTGTCCTATCTTTAATTTCTATTTAAGTTGGGGAAAAAAATCAAAAAGAACGTAGTCACTGAACAACTTCAGTACCTCACAGGAATGGGAGGTCCCTTTGGTTCCTTTACTGCATGATGATAATCTCAATATTCTGAGACCAAACTTTGCCTTTGTCCTTTGAGAGGACAGATATCTGGTTCCCTCAATACCAGATGAGGCAGCAATACCTAGAGCTATTGTGCAAAAAGCATTTCATGTCTTGGAGGAGTCATGATGGATACTTTGGGGAATATGTCTGTATGTGGTGGGGGCAGAGAGCGCCCTAGTTAAAGCTTTCTCCAGTGAATTTTTGTTTTGAGTTTGACAGGAATAAAAAAAAAAAGCAATTTCCACAACTGAAACTCTGCTTGTTGAAAATGAACTATGTTTATACAGATGAGAGAATCCAAAT
Organism: Rhea americana; assembly: GCF_003343005.1. Taxonomy (NCBI): domain Eukaryota; kingdom Metazoa; phylum Chordata; class Aves; order Rheiformes; family Rheidae; genus Rhea; species Rhea americana. Next base: position 7,184,799 of record NW_028185039.1, on the reverse strand, counting down.
TTAAATAATAGGTTTTCCTTGATGCAAAAGTCTTTTTTTTCTTTTTTCCTCTCATGAGGTTCCATCAGCTATATTTCTGATGGTTTGCTTTCTGTCTTGCAGGATGCATCTTAGCTTGTATGACTGGAAAAACTGAGTCATAAGTCAGAGTATTCTAGGGAGAGGGAGAGAGACAGACAGACCAGATCTGCTTTAGGGGAATGTGCAAGAATGTGTCTTACAACCCCCCTAAGCATGATATTGGTGTGCCCCTTCCTCAGTATGTCATTCTATTTTATTTAGATTGGTTTAAAAGTGTGGACAGCTCTGACTGTATCCTCTTAATCTGTCCACATGTATCAAAAGAAAGAATCAACTTGCTGTATTTTTCTCCTGGAATTAGAGTGTGCCTGCATGACTTTTCTGCAAAGGTGACAGAGCTACATAAAGAAGCCCTGATTTTAACAACTATTGTGAGTAAACATAGCATGAATTCTCTAGGCTCCCGTAAGGACCAGAAGAGTTAATGGAAATGTGAGACCATTATGTGATAACTTTCCTCAGACTTAAAACTAACAGAAAGATGAATTAGCTGCTTCTTCAGGGTACTGAGAGGAAGTTGAAGGTGACAAATCTAACAGCAGCAGCTGGGAAGAAGAAAATAACATCCTTAGTCTTTTTATTGCAACTAAGGAAGTTTTATTATGCAGCTGGAAGAGTGTCAATGGCTTATTCAGTGCAAAATGTAGGAGTCTGTTTGGGTGCGTATTGTAGATCAGAGAAATGTTTGTGCAGTCAGCAAAGGGGCATTAGTAACTGCAGAAGAGCTAGTAGCAGTAATTGCCTTACTGGATTTTCATTTTCTTGCTTGCAAGATCTTAACTCCTGAATCAGTGTAGTAGTGACAGAAGGTAACATTACCTCCCATGCAAGAACATCATTCTTACTGCAGTATGTCACTASTACTAGGCCCATTGAAAGACAGCTTCCCCTGGACTAAACCGTAGCCTACAGAGCAGCAGCACATAAATTGTTTAAAAGCATCATCTGTATTGGCTACCTCCCCTTAGTGTTGGGGTGTAATGCATCAGTTGTTTTCTGGGAGCCTTTCTCAGGCTTGGCCTCCCTACCATGACTTATGTTGCTGGTAAACTGTTCACAGGCAAGCTGAGTATACTTGAATTCTGAAAGGTAAGAAGCTAAGCCAAACCTGATACTGCTTCAGGTAGCTTTTCTGTAACAGAGGAATGAAGAATTTTATTATGTAGTTGAGTAGTGAATGACTGTTGAGGGCTTTGGATATGAGTCATTTGAGATCGATTGTTCTGTTTTGCTGAATAGAGCAGCAGGGTTGAACTCAATGTCTAGGTATGATAGTTTAAAGAGAAAAAAGGCTGAGGTATTTGGACAGGCAATTATCTTTAGCTACAGTGGTGGTTTAGTGTCTAAATTCCCTGGTGGACTTTAGGAACCTCCATGCTTCTATTTAATCATTTTTAAAAAAGCCTCTTACTAAAAGGAGAAGGTGAATGGCTCAAAATTCAAGAGCTGTTCAAATTTAGAACGGCTGGTTATTTCTCAATTCTATTTGTCTGTAATAGTAAGGCAAAGTCTCTAACTGCATTATTTTTTTTTCAAAGTTAAGTACAGAAAACAGACATCAGTGTCTGGAAAAATACCATCAAAGCATCACTGAAAAAATTCATGGGGCTCTATGTCTATAAGAAAGATCAAAATAGCCATGTTGGCTTTATATAAGCTCCACAGGAAGGCCAGAAGCTGAGGAGTGGCTGAAAGAGTCTGAGATAATACTTGAATGAGGAAATGTACAGTAGAATGGACATGATAAAAAAAAAAATTTTGGCCACAGGAATAACCACTCATGAAGGCATCTTGTCTGTAAGCGACTTCTATATCTTCCATGGTATGCTTGGTCAGCCCTTTTTGTTTTTGCCTCTGATATAGCCCAGAGTTTTAAAACTGATACTACTTGACATATCTAGTGAGTCAAACTAGGTACTTTAAAAGTCATACAACTGCTATGTGCAACAGATCCTAAAGCCTTAAATGCTTTATTACTTTAAAGTCCTGGCAACAAGGTTGACTCATTATTCATAGGCTTTTCTTAAAGCCTCTCCACCCACTTTTTCCCCTTTTTTGGTAGGAAGTGATTAGATGAGAATCTACAGGCTGCTGTGAATGCAGAAGACAGGATTGTTGTGCATCCTCCAAGAACGGAAACGGATAGTCCACCATTATAACAATTCCAGTGTGTTTCTGAACTGTACATAGTTTTATTACTTGTACTACTCTGCTCACTTTTTCAAGTGAAGTATTTAAAGCTTCCAGCTTTATCAAGAAAAAGTGAGTCTGACTTATTTCTGTCTGTGGACTGCATCAGGCAATCTCTTTGACTGAAAGGATGTTGAGAATATGATTGGTTTTACAATGGAGTTACTTCAAAGTTTTGTAAAGTAAGACTGCAATGTTTATATTGGTTGGCATGAGGTCACAGTTACAAATACACAGAACAAATTATGGTATAGAGTATACTTCTAACAGAGAGAATTAGATATGTGATCCTAATAGCTTCCTGATTTCTGTTTGGTGTATCAGGTTGATTAGAAGTGGGGCTCATCACCTTTGTCTAAGTGAGRAAGGTAATGTGGAAGGCTTGATATTTAAATAACTGATTTCTTAATCAGTAAGTGATACAAAATATATATTTACTCAGCATTTATTCAGTATTTTGAGCAGTCAACTCCTTGTTTATAGGATGTTCTTTTTTTGTGTGCAGCATAAAATCACATTGTGATTAGCTAGTGTTAAAAACTATTCCATATCATAGCTGAATCTTCAGCTGATAACTCTGGGAGTTATGTAGTTTTTTAGTGATAGTGTTCCTGGCAAAAATTCAGTTCACTTATAAAAAGCTTGTTATAAAACTCTGTTCATTCTATGATAGTGCAGCTATGCAAATTTTTAAGGAGCAAACTAACCAGCCAAAGAACTGTGCTGATTGACATTGATTCATGTAGATTCATGTAAAAATTTTGCTTGATCACTGATCCCTTGTTCTCAAAGGAAAATTCCTTTACTAACTTTTTCTGCTTTTGGGAAAGAGTAATAAATTTATCTTCTAGATGAAGAAGGAAGTTCCAACTAGATATAGTCCTTCACATGCCTGTGAAGAAATGAGTACATTTGTATGGTCAGTGGGACCTTTCAGATTTATTCAAAAAGGAATCTGAGTTCTTCTGTGACATGATGGCACAGGAGTGTCAAATCTATAAAGCATCAGAGCTATCAGAATTTTAGAATTTTGCTCAGACATTACTAAAATGTAGTAGAACTCTCCCTTTTTTCCTTGGAAAAGCATAATTTCCSCAATGAACACTGTCCTTCAAAGATGAGATGTGAAGAGGTGTGAAAGTGTTCACCTTGAACAGGAAAAGCTTTCTGATAAATTGAAGTTCTGTTTTTCCTTTGAGAAACTTTCTGCTTCGGTATTGTCTTATCTGCCCTGCAACAAAGCTTATTCGAAAGTGTTGTGTAGGAGCATGCGCGTGAGTGTGTGTGTGTGAAATAACCCAGGTGACAGATCACCTATTTTTTGAAAGCATCACTACCTCATCGGTATGCAGTAAGTAGCACAAGGTGAGCTTGCCTTCAGAATGTTTTTTTAGGTTTTTTTTTTTTTTTTTTTTTAAATGAAGACTCCTGGTTCTATGCTTGAAATAACACTACCTTCATGTTAGGTGCTGGGAGAAGCAAAGTGCTTTTTAAGTAATGAGCTAGATAGGTGGCATCAGCTATGACATGCTTGCGTCTCAGGCTCATACCTTCTATATTAAATCTGGCCAGAAGGAGGAGACATTTTTGAGCTTACAGTTCACTTTCACTTCATTTTACTATTCATAAATATGTATATTGCAAAATTACTACTCTGCCTGATTATCTTTTTGAAGAAAAGAGGTCAAGTAACTAGAAAGTACTTTAAAACAGTAATTCTAAACTCAGTATTGCAGAACATGTATTCAGTTAGGGAGAAATCATACTATTTGCAAACATCTGTACTCACTAGCTGTTCCTGTACCTGACTATGGTGGAAACAAGGAAGGAAATGTTGTTTGCAAACTTTTAAACTTTCTACCTCTGAAGAATACAATGGCAACTATGAWTTGCTTGCTTGACTCTTTTTATTTTATTTTTTTTTTCCTTTCTCAAAATAAAGAGAATGCATAGGACTTGGAATTTTACCTTTCTTTTTTTGCATATCTGTATCGTTTTATGTGGAGAGTGAGGATTTCTGGTTTGGAGTCGTGGCTCAGGCTTTCTAGTGGGACAAATCCAAGTATTGGGCTCATGTTTTGAGGCTTTTATGTTTGCATGCAGGATGCCTTGAAATTTGAGGTGGGACTAAATTGTCATGCAAACAACTTGTGATATGTTTTTTGTCAGCAGTGTGATTTCTCAGAAGTTTTAAGTGCATGGTTAGACTCCTTGGCTCAGTTGTTTCAGGGTACCTCACCTGCTTTCATGTGTGTATTTAGAGACCAGATCTTATTTTATGAGTCTGTTAGAAACATGCTTTTGTTGGAATGGAAATGCAGTCAGCAATCACTTCAGAATTCTATAGTTTACTACTTTAGATTCCTGTTGAAAGGGTATAATTTGAGTTTCTATTATGAAAAGTTATATGCCCACGTTTTCTGCAACTTAGATTGATGCAGGTTATTCCAATTGCTGTTTTATTTTGGTTTAATATCTGGTGCAAAAAGGAATATGGAGTCCAGAGCAAAAAAGCAAAATCTGCCAGTGTATTTCCCCACCATTATACTTTATCACCCTCAATAGGATTACCAAAACCCAGAGATGGTGTGCATGTGTCTCAGAATGTAATACCCTGTGTCCAGTGCATCAGATGCCCTTATGAAACCTATCTTTGTGAAACTATTGTATGTACTGATGTTAGTTCAAATGGGCAATCACTAGTGAGTGAATAGAAGCATTCTATTACTAGTGGCAGAACGTGTTCCGAAACAACTGCTGCCTCTCTGACCGCTGGTCCTCTGTTTATCCCTGTAGGATACCTATCTTGTGAACGCAGAGGTTAAATTTGGCAATATTTCTTGAATGAGTATTAATAAATGCCACCATAAATAAAGATTCTGCCAAATGTTTTTTTTATTTGGTATGTGTCARTATGTCACTTTTGGGGATATATAGCATGTGACTTTGATATGTGAAGTGAAATTGTTTTTGTACAGACTACAGGTGGAAATTTATTTGCAAAACAGACTCAGTTTTCAGCCTTTCTTCCAATTAGACTTGGTCAAAATATTGACTGTTAGGTATTTCTTCAGTTGTAAGAAATTTCCAAACTAATTTCCATTAACATGTTTACTATTTGTCTGCTGAAAGTGCAAAGTATGTAAAGACAAACTGTTGTTGAGTGTCTCTAGGAATTTTAAGTCCTATCTGTTCTTCTCAGATGTCCTGCACCCAAAGGAAGAGTGYCCTCTGAATACTTCTGCAAGTGGTAGATTTTTTCCTGAAGCTAAAAATCACTATTTTCTCTGCAGTTGGAAAATGCATTTACTGCTGAGCTGCTGTGATGTTTTAGGCTATAATTATACTATAAAACATAACTCATTAGATTGCAAATAAGAATTTCACAGCAGGATTACTAATATCAACATGTGAAGATCTAACAAAGGTTTATCAAAGATTTACAGAAGTAAAAAGGTCACATTACTTCTCTTCAAAAGTAGCTAACTCTTTGTTAAGGGAAGTAGGCCTCTGCAATCATATGCATTTCTTTATTAAAGAAAACATGAAATAGGAGCTAGTTTAGATAAGTGCAACAATTAAAATTTCTATCAAGTATTCCTTGTAAAGGAAGGGGGTGGGGGAAAGGGGGGGGATAGAAGTGTAAGTGAAGACAGACTGATGAAGGGAGAATTTAAAATAGATAGAATTGGAAGAATTTTCACAAAATCACGTTGTAGTCCAGACTGGAAGGGACSTCTGGGGATTGTGTAGTCCAAACCCCCAGCTCAAAGCAGGTCAAGCAGGTTGCTGAAGACATTGTTCAGTCAGGTTTTGAATATCTAGAAGGACAGACTCCACAGCGTCTCTGGGCAATCTGTTGACCACCCTCACTGTTTTTTTTTAAGTTTCTTACAAGAAATTCAATTTAAATGTATTTCAGTTTTTGCCCATTGCCTCTTGTCCATCCATGGGATCCACTGGGAAGAGTGTGGCTCTGTCGTCTTTACTCTCTCCCATTGGGTATTTATACAGTTTTCATGCTTGCTGGTACCTGACTGGAAAATCCTAAATTTCTCTCAGTCACTTTAGTTTTCTATTCTGGTATCTGCGTGCTGGTTTCAAGCTCCCTGACCGAGCCAGCCTCAGCTTGCTGGATATTCTTGTCTTCCATGTCTAAACTCAGTCCCAGTGGTTGCTTCTGTGTTGTCAGTGAAGCTCTACTTACACATCTTGTTTCAGTGAATTTCAGTTTGTCCCTACCAAAAAGGAAGAACCTTTTTGGTTTTCTCCTGATTTCTGGATTCAGCAGCAGCAGGAAAGACTTTGGAAACAGAAGTGTCTTCTGATCTCAATTTCAGTAGGTAATTCCTAGCAACCCAGACTGAGTAGGAGTCATTCTCATTAGCAGGCTAATCAATGTGCACATTGGGCTGGTGACCTGACAGCATTTGAGAGCTTGTGCTCTTTTGATATTTGGCTAGAATTTAGTGAAATAGAAAATAAATAATGCAATTTAAAAACATATCACAAGTAGTATACTTTTTTTTTTAAGGATGCTCTAATCTTAAACCAGAGGTCACAAATCCATCCTGAGTTCTCTGTTTAGAGAAAGAGTAATGACTGAAAAAGAGTAATTGACTGAAATAATGCTGCTATCTCTGCTCTGAGCCTTGATCCAGCTCTGAACCCAATGCAGTTTATTTCACAATGAGGCATGAGGCAGAAATCTGACTATTAACTTCTCTTCAGAAGTTTGATCTCACTGTCCTGTTCTTTAATCATTGCTTTCTCTAAAATCCAGATTTCATAGGTATGAAGACAGTGAAAATCTTTCTTTACTGGTCATATTAGGGATTGCTTAAAGGTGGTAACTGGCTGCTGTTTCATCCTGATTTTTGGGGTCTTCAGCTGCTTAGTATGCAGTTCAATATTTAAAGAACTGCCAGTGGAAATAAAGATAAGGTAGAAAATACAAAGCCCTCTTATTTGCTGTGCTCCTTGCCTATACTAATCAGTTTTCCTTTAAATTGGTACAGTGCTTAAGTGGAATTGGTTATGGACAAACAAAGAAAAGGACACTAAGGAAGGTTAGTCTAGCAGCTTCTGTGAACACCCTTATTTCCCTGCTTATGTTTCCCAAAGCTTGTAATGAGAGAACGAGAAACATACCCCGTAAGTTGAAAGGGCTAAAAAGGTACATAATAAAAATGTGTTCTTACCACATTAATTATTGCATAAAAGGCATTTTTGTTTCAGGCTTCAAACATGTCATACAAAGTGAAACAAAAAAAGCTGAACCTTCCATGTGATTACTCTAAACAATATTCTGAAAGTTTGTGCTATTTTCTGAAAGTAGGAATGCTTAAGATTGAAGGATCTAACTTGATTGAAGCATATATTCAGTAATTTGATTCTTTGTAAAGGCTCTTCCTAAAATTTTCCTAGGTATTAATATGGTAGACAATGATTATGAAGGAGAATTTAATGTAGTCCCTGCTCTTAAAATTGTATAAATATGCATCTGCATGACAGTCTTCTGTATCTTTTGCAATGTCTTTGGGAATGTGAATAATATCTGCAGCATTTTTTTTTGACTGGTTCTGCATTTATATTGCATGAGAAACTGTATCACTGAGTTTTCTTTGATAGGTGCTTTCTTCCACTTAAGGCTTCAGGGCCTTGGAAGGAAATTATCAAACCCTGAGATTGCCTTTTAAGAAAAATGAAACATATTTTTGAAGAGCGATTATGATATCTAAACTCTGTAGAGTATGTGATTAAGTATCTCTAACAGTGATACGACCTATGTTCCTCAAGAACTAATATATAATCTAAATAGTCAGGAATTTCCAAAGAACAATTGAATATTGCTGCTTGTTTCATTGCTGAAGAATGATTCTGGTTGGGATATGAGAAGAAAGGAGAGAGATGTTGTTAGTGCGTGTCCTAGATACATCCTTGCATAAAACATAATGAAGAGGTCCCTTTCATTGTTGCTTCATCTTGTCACGTTGATGACTGCTGAATGTGAAAGGAAGGACTTGATTCTAAAATATTGCGGTAATTAAAAAAAAAAAAAAAAAAACTCTGGAGTGCATTAAATAAACCACTGTGATCATATTCATAACTGATATAATAGATCATTTAAAGAGTCTTAAAGTGACAATTGGGGAGGAGATGATCAGTGCTTAAGGAAAGGTCATGTATGAGCTTATATATCTACATGTCAGAGACTTGTAATGGTCATGGGATATTACAGTAAAACTAAATCATTACTAGCTGTTAATATTCCAAAATCTGCACAGATTAAGGTACACAACTTAAAGAAAGTCAGTTGTGTGAATGCTCACTTGTTTGGTATGTGGATGTCTTTTTCACACATTTTCTTTWAAGAAGAATTCATCTTTTAAAGGGAGGGTGCTAAGATTGCACCTGCTGTACAATAGGATGACATTTATTTTTAATGTGGAGAAAATGGAAGTCACCTTTTCTACTTCRGATACATGTTTTAGTTCATACAAATGTGGCCAATATTGAAGAACAAAGAACTTAGGTTTGAGACTAGCTCCCTTTGGATGGAATCAGCTTTTGGGTAAATGTCCTTGACAGAAATCTGTTACAGGGTTTCAGTAAGATCCTTAAGGATTGTTTACAGTTTTATTAATTAAAATATGTAAATACTTTCATAGAATTTTATTTGGAAACAATTTCATATTCTTTCATTTAACATTCCTCAAGTTGGTATTGAATTTCAATATGTTATTGTTTGTCAGGAGCCATATAACCTTGAACTATTTTTGCTGTTAGCTTTTTAAAGTTAAACAAGCCAATATAATCCAGTTTGTAAGAGCAGGAATATCTGAATAATACCAAAAATCACTTATTTGGTGGAATTTTTCTTTTAGAATTCTCAGCTAACCAATGCTTAGCACAGTGAAAGAGTATGAGGAAGCTGAAATTGTTTCAGGTAAAATCTAAAATAGAAAACTACTTGAGTGAATATCTTCACCAAACCGCTGGCAACTCCTTACTCTCTTTACATTTTTTTCAAAAGCAAGATTTTTTTTTCTGGTTTTTCTCCTGTAGTAAAATAGTGTTGTGTTGTGTTGCTGCTCTCCATTAAACAACTGCTCCATTTTAACCTGGAGATAGTTTTATGTCTATATTGTGTGGAGTGATCCCTAGTTAGTAGCAAACTTTATATAGCATTTTAACAAAAAGGTTAGTAAATGTTACCTCTGCTTCGCAATAAGAGAAACTGAAATGCTGAGTATTATTTGTCAAATTGCAGTATTTACTTTGTCCAGGATGATTCTGTTCTTCAGTATCTTTGCTTCTGCTCTTTCTGCTTATGGACRATACTTATGCCAGCAACTGAAAACTATCTCTAGAAAGAGCAGTAAGATTTAATCTCTTATCTCAAATTTCTTGTACCAAAGCTTTGGTTCTGCAAACATGAACAGGCAGTTTTGAAGTTCGTTACTGCTCAGATGTTTGCACAATAGTGCCCATCCATGTCCAGAAACTTTTTTGATATGTATAGGATAAGGGATGCCATTTTCGATTACTTTGTGAATCTGTCATTCCTAAACTATTTTGTATTATCTACTTGGAGGTTTTATAGAATGTTATGTAAAGATTCCTTTCACTGTAGCCATATTTTAAAGCATCTCTGCCTACCACTCTGTACTGAAGTACCGTGATGCAGAGACTGTGGACTACAACTTTTTTTTATTGTTAAACAGGTAACGATTTAAATACCAGCAAAATATAAAGAAGTTGTGAGATTAGTTAGAAAGTAAAAGCAGAGACTTTGTTAATATTGTAACAAATGGAGAATATACTCTTGTCATTTTTCATTCCAGAAGAAGAAAAGTTACTTATAATTCTGCTCAAACTCCCAAGTGCCTTTAACAATACCTATGTCCAATAGTCTGAAATTATAGCTTGATGATGAAGAAAATCTGTAATATCAAGTGAGTTAAAAGCTATCTTAAAATAGCTCAATGCACTTTATTTTGTTTAAATTTTAATCTTTATCCTTCAAGAGTTTATACTTGTTACTCTTGACTATTTCTCCCCTCCTTCCAAAAGGGAGTACTGAAGTGCTGAAGATAATATTCTAAAATTGCACATTTTTAGTCCCTCTTTTCTTAAACAATTTTACACCTACTGTGTATATTTTTCTTTATCTCCCCAAAAGATAACTGTTACAGCTGTAGGGGAAATATGCAGAGATTCTTTCCTAACTGTATGAAAAGGAAGATTTTTTTCAGAAATGCAGGTTTAAGGTCACCCAAAGTTATCTATTACTATTTAAGTAACCACATAGAATCACAGGATAACTCAAGGTGGAAAGGACCTCAGGATTTAGAATAACATTGCCTTGGGATAAGAAAAAAGTTTCAGAACTCATTTGAGGGGCTTCTGGTTTCAGATCTTTCCTACTTCCTGTCCTGTTCAACAAACCATTGCTTCAGATATAGCTATTTAAAATAAAGCTTGCATTTTAGTTGTGCAAAGGGGCTGACAAACAGGTGGGAAGACGGGTGTTTTCCTGCTGTAGACTTTTCCTGTGATTGGTGATTCGGTTGCACTTGTCCCCGTGTCGGTAATGGCTGTTACATAACTCCGCGTTCTCACAGGGGGCCACCTGCTTTTCTGAGCTCGCGTGTCCCTTTCGTGTAATGTGTTGGACAAATGCCTCCATCTCATGCAAGATTTCAATTCGCTTGTGGTAATGTTTATGGTTCAAAGAAATATGTACATACTTAGGATGTATTTAACAAATTATAAATAAATACTTTAAAAAGCCACTTAGCAATCTAAATTCAGATCAGGGTGTGACCCAAACCCTGTGCTGTATTGTGCATCTCAGAATTTCATTAGATTTAGTAGGAAGCTTGTGAGAGGGACAAGATGATAGTCATTGTACAATGACTATTTATAAATTTATATGGTATCTGAAAATATATTTTCTATGCTCCAAATAAAACTTAAGGTACAACATACAGTTGAATGGAAGATGTTAGCAAAGCTGATTTTCAAGCGGGAGTGGTGAAAAGACCATTCCTAAGACGACACTTGTGGGGGCCGGCTTAGGCTTGCSGAAACTTTCCCCACTTAAACTAAAGAGTTTTGACTGTTAACAAATAGCCTTAGCAAGCAGTTGTTSCTCAGCAGAACTTCCACAGCTTGTGAGAAATGAGGGACGATACTTTTTTAAAAAAAAAAAAAAAAAATCAACCAAACAACCCCTGCAAACTCTTTTGTGACATCTTTAGGTCATAAGTATGACACTAATGATTAAAGTACTTTTTTCCCCTTAAACTTTAGCAAAGGGAAAACAGTTTAGGAATTTTCTTTTGTTGGGTAATGGGGAATGAAGTCACTGTTTATTCCCAGGAATAWTTACAAGGTAGCATTGTTTTATTCAAAGATCAGGTTTGGCATTGTTGCAATCCTGGAAAGTTAGTGTTAAGTATTTACTAAGGTCTTTGCTTGTTCCTCTTCAGAAATGGTCACTTCAGTACTATTTTCAATATTCTTGAATTGATAGGGCTTTTCAAAATTTGGAAAGATCATGGAGAACAGGAGAGTTGCCTGAGGACTGGAAAAAAGCCAGTGTCACCCCAGCTTTCAAAAAGGGCAACAAGGAGGACCCAGGGCACTACAGGCCAGTCAGCCTCACCTCTGTCCCTGGGAAGGTGATGGAATGGCGCATCCTGGATGTCATCTCTAGGCATCTGGAGGAAAATAAAAAAAAAAGGTGATCAGGAGTAGTCAGCATGGAGTTGCCAAGGGGAAATCCTGCTTAACCAATCTAGTAGCCTTCTGTGGTGGCATGACTGGCTGGGTAGATGAGGGGAAAGCAGAGGATGTTGTGTCCCTTGACTTCAGCAAGGCTTTTCACACTGTCTCCCACAACATCCTCCTAGGCAAGCTCAGGAAGTGTGGGTTAGACAAGTGGACAGTGAGGTGGATTGAGAACTGGCTGAATGGCAGAGCTCAGAGGGTTGTGATCAATGGTACAGTCTAGTTGGAGGCCTGTGGCTAGTGGAGTTCCCCAGGGCTCAGTACTGGGTCCAGTCTTGTTCAACTCTCATCARTGACMTGSATGAGGGGACGGAGTGCCTCCTCAGCAAGTTTGCCGATGATACCAAGCTGGGAGGAGTGGCTGACRCACCAGAGGGCCGTGCTGCCATTCAGAGAKAGCTGGACAGGCTGGAGAGCTGGGCAGAGAGGAGCCTCCTGGGGTTCAACAAGGGCAAGTGCCAGGGTCCTGCACGTAGGGAGGAATAGCCCTAGGCACCAGTACAGGCTGGGGGCCGACCTTCTGGAGAGCAGCTCTGCGGAGAAGGACCTGGGAGTGCTGGTAGACACCAAGTTAACCATGAGGCAGTAATGTGCTCTTGTGGCCAAGAAGGCCAATGGTCTCCTGGGGTGCCTTAGGAAGAGTGTTGCCAGCAGGTCGAGGGAGGTGATCCTGCCCCTCTACTCAGCCCCGGTGAGGCCTCATGGAGCACTGTGTCCCGTTCTGGGCACTCTAGCACAAGAGAGGCATGGAGGTACTGGAGAGAGTCCAGCATAGGGCTTTGAAGATGATTAGGGGAGTGGAGCMTCTGCCCTGTGAGGAACGGCTGCGAGAGCTGGGCCTGTTTAGCCTGGAGAAGAGGAGGCTGAGAGGCGATCTTATCAGTGTCTACGAATACCTGAAGGGAGGGTGTCAAGGGGATGGGACTGGAYTTTCTCTCAGCGGTGCCCAGYGACAGGACAAGAGGCAGTGGGCACAAACTGAAACACAGGCAGTTCTACCTGAGTATGAGGAAAACCATCTTTACTGTGGGGTGACAGATCGCTGGAACAGGCTGTGCAGAGAGGTTGTGGAGATATTCGTAAACCCACACAAATGTGATCCTGTGCAACATGTTATAGGTGACCTGGCTTGGGCAGGAAGGTTGGACTAGATCTCAAGAGGTCCCTTCCAACCTCAATGATCTGTGATTCTGTGAAATGTATCTAGGTATCTTTTTTTTTTTAATAGATCTTTCATTTTTCTCCGAATTTGAAGCATTATGTTGCTGTAATTCACAAGCTTGAGATACTTGGTTCTGAACTTGTCACATATAATTCCCTTTTATGCGACATGTTTATGCATTCAGGTCTTAAACTGAATTTTGTAAGACTGTACATGATACAAAATCTTTCAGATTTACAGCAGGCATATGAGATGAAGTGTGGGGGGGGACAAAAGAGGAAATGAAGATAAAATGAATGGATATGAAGGAGGACCATAAACATACTGTTGATATTTTTGCATGTTAGGGATTGTTTGGCTATTCCTGAAATTCTTTTTCGTCTGCTTATGACCTTTAATTGCCGTTTGTGCAACGAGGTGCTTGCTCATTCTGCAGTGGTTATTAGTCGCACTTTTGTTTTTTAGTCTGTGTAGTCTTTCTAATTCCTTTCATGTGACAAAGGCAAATGTGGTACCACAATTCAATAAATTACAGTGATGCTCTACTTTGAGACTCTTACAATAGAAGGTTTTCCATCTGTAATTTGATTTTTGGTTAAAGTAAGGCTTAAACTTGCAGTAGATAGTGGCGATCAGATTTTTCCAGTTCAACTTATTACTGATTCGTTATTCCTAAAGGAATGCAGGATAGGATGTATGTCACATTGCTCTGTGAACACTTTGTTTCTGGAAAATATTCAAGGATAGATGAGTAAGTTTTTGCTGAATATTTGATAGCATTACTGGAAATCATTAAACATAATGAAATGAAACAATTGAGTTATAATTTCCAGTTAGTTTCTTTTTTTCATGGCTTTATTGCCTCAGCTACCTAGAAGACTGGTTACTTATTTTCACTGTTTCACTCTCCACGCGCTCCCCCTTCCCCAGTCCTTCCCAGGCTGGCTTGTACTGACGTACTCCCAGAGCTCATGCTTCTGTTTCCCCAGAGTTTTGTCACAGCCTTTACATGTTGCACAAGTTTCCTTGGGCACCAGTGGGATAAGATGAGACCAATCTTCTGTCAGCTGAAGAACAAAACCCTGGTGATAAGCAGCAAAAGGAGTGTTAAACCAATTTATGACTCAGAAAACATGCACTCCTATCAGAGAGATGATACTTTGTCTTTATTTCCTAAAGTGTGTTGAGGCCTAAATCACTGATGTTTGCAAACTGCTTTTTGATTCTCCTTTGAAAAAAGTGTACTGCTCCTCTTGATAAGGGTAAAATTTTGAGAAGTTTCTTAAAATTCTGACAGCTACCCTCCTCCCAAAGACTCAGCCAAGCCTAAGGTCAGAGCACTACTGCTTAAACTGTTAAAACACTTTTCATTGTTACACTTAGTGAATCACAATTCTGCTCTATGTTTCTTTCTGCAGGAGCACTGGCATAATTTGAAGCAACAGCTACTTTAATGGGATGTAATGAGCAATTAATGAGCAAAATATCTGTGGTGTTCATGGTAACAGCATGTCATTGCTCTTTTGTTCCTTTCACATCATCTTCAGAATCTGACCTATAATCAGTTTTCTTTTCATGCTTATCTACAGTATTATTACTTCAGGTAAAGCCTCGTCATCCCTTTCATCACAGAGAAAATTGATAGTGTGAGGAATTACATGTAAAAGGAATAATGTATGCTTTTCTTGGCATGACTGTTTTCCTTTCACTCTCCACCTGTGTTAATGACAATGACATCTCTAACCAGCTTCTTGCAGTCTCTTTCTCCCGCAAGCAGTAGTGTTTCCTTTCAAGCCGAAACATGTCCTGAATTCTGTAATAGTATCTGTAAATATGTAGTCCTGAACCTTTTCTAAATCCTGTCAACTTCTACTGTATTCCATAGGGCCCTGTGTTCTCACTTAATTTGGAGAACTGCTTTCAGGGAGCTGCACTGACTTGGGGAGAAGTGTTAGGGACAGCTGTGGCAGCCCTGCTGGGATCCCCCTCTGCCCTGGGGAGATGGGGCTGACTCCTCTCCTAGGTGGTGTGCAACAGCGTGGTCTATGTGGGTAACAGTGAGATTATTTTTTTCCAACAGCAGAAAACTGAGGAGAAAGAAGCAGGGAAGAAATCTGTTCTAGATGTAATTTTGTTTCAATAATTAAAGATTCTCAGAGCTATTTATTCTCACTCCCAAAATGGTGCTTGTCTTGAGAACTCAGGGGAATCAGCTGACTTCACTTTTGCCTCAGGATGTATTAAGGATGGTATTTCAGAGCAGTAACAGCACTGGAAATCAGGAAGTATTAAAGCATAACTTGTTCCAGAATAATTTTTTAAAAAATATCTGTAACATCAAAAGTTTGTTTTTAACAGGGAGGAAACTGTATTCATCCATGAACTTTATTTCTGAGAATTCCAGTTTGCTTTAGTAAAAGATGTAAAGTTTGGTTCATTTTGATTACATACTCTCCATTTCTGTATACCAAGACAGAACATAGTATGATCTTCTATTCCATAAGTTTTCTGGGGAGAAAATAATATAGTGAAACTTAAGTACTTTTTTCAGTGATGACCAATGCTACAGTGCTCAGGTATTTAGTAGTCTAGTAGGCTGGTGGTGTTCTACTAAAATTATTTGTCTATAATAGCTAGAAAAAAATTTAAAGTCTTGGGCAGATGCACTGTTTCTGTCAAGATACAGCATAGATGTGATGAAAAGCAGATCCAAAGTTCTTGCAGTGTAATACGGCTGCCCCTTATCCAATACGTCTTCATGGGATTGCCCAAATGTAAAGGTAAGAGGCTGTATGAAGTTTTGGATTAGATGAATGGAGAGGTGAAGGTTGAGTTGTAAACCTGGAAGAGGCTGCGCATTGTGGCAGCTGCCTGTGAAAGATCAAGCTCTGGTTTTGAAAGCATGAGAAAACTAATGGGCTGCATGTTGAAAGGCAGAGATTTGCAAGTGGGAGGACAGTTTGCTGCCATCAGGGCAGGTTTATATTTTTTTTTTCATCGTAACTGTGTGCTTGGCTTATTGTAGTGAGTGTGCATCAGGAGTGTGTGCGGAATTAGGGTTATGTTAATTAATCCATAACAGACAGGTTTCTTTCCCCATATTAAGAGTTTGTGGGGAAAGATTGGTGAGAGTTTGAGCTGTTTTACCTCATCTGATTTATCTGCTCTCATTCTGTTTTTTRGATTACCCTGAAAAACTTCAGCCTACTTCCTCGCAGAAGCAGGCATATCTTATTTTGATCCAATCTATTTTCAGTGGAATCATCTTTCTGTCCTGATAAAAGTGTTCCCACAGTGTTGATCTGTGGAGCTGAATTGCTGATTTGATAAACTGTAATAAAAAAAAAATATATCTCCATGAAATAAAGGTTAACTGTCTGCCAGGGCACACTGTTCAAAGCAACTGTTCTCTGCTAAGAGAAATATAAGAGGAAAAATCTAAACTAGTGAAAATATCTTTTGTGCCTTTTAACGTAAGGCTTTTAACTGATTTTGCTAAATGTGATTCTCTTTTCTCAGGTGGTAGAGGGTGTGACTATTTGAAATGTGTTCATGTAGACTCAAATCAGGAGTGATGTTCTCTTAAGTATACCAAGAATGCAAAGTTGATGCTTCTACCTGAAGTACATACAGATTGAGAGTGCCTCCATATGGCATTGCATGTAATGTGCTGGCAGGCTCAGAGTGGAAGAAATCTGGTCTGTGTCCCTGGCATTGTGCAGTTCTTGCAGAGGTGGTAGCTGGGGTGCCTAAAGCACTGAGCAGTGTTAGTGTGTTGCTATGCTCAGGTGAGGTGCTCTGTGCCCCAGAGGCAGGGTTGCCTCTGAAACACTGAATCCCGTGGTTGTACCTTGAATGACTTACCCAGGGTCACACAAATAGGCCGTGGGGGAGCTGGAAGCCAAACTCAGTCCTCAAGTTGCAGTATATTGCCTTAGCTTCATATATTGTAGCATGTCCTAAATATATTACTTGAGACCGATAGCGCTTGGGAGTTGGTCAGAATTTGATATAGTACCTATTTTGTTCCACGCATGGAAAATATTCTTACAGTTTCAGTTGGGGAACAGAGTTTAGACATGGTTTATTTTTTCTGATAAAGACAGAAAAGTAACTATTCATAGTAAAGATCCTCTTGCAATGGGAAAAGAAGGGATATATTGACTGGAAAGAAGTTACAACATTTTTCAAGTTTACATGTAGAATATTAATTGGATATCTACTGGAATATGTATTTTTTAATTTCTGCAGTAATTTGAGTAGTTGTATAGCCTCTGTATCTTAGGCATTAGTGTGTTTCATTTAGAGACATATGATTTTAATGTATTAAGCATATTTTTGTTTGGAGTAAGTGCTGACATTGAAATGTTTTAGCACTAATCATACACACAAATGGTAAAGGTCATACTGGTCAACATAGATAACTTTCAATTCATTACAAATTTGAAGGTGGAATAACAGCAGCCAGAATTTAAGTGATTATTTTCTCAGTGATTAACATGAAGGAAAATCTTTATTCCAYAAGCAGTTTTGTCAAGTAGCTTGGAGAGGCTGTGTTTGATAGATAGAGCCTTCAGGGAAGAACCTAAAAGGAATCAATTTCCATCCTGGCTATAACTTAGCATTAGTTCATCATTAAGCAACTCCACTCATCATTAATTCCCAGCAGTCTGTGTCGCTTTGTTTTGTGTTCGTATTACTACCTACTCTAGTATACTGAATATTTAACATCCAAAATACTTGTCCCAATAGTGAGACCTTCAGGTTTTTGACAAATACAAGTTGTTGCACGCTCCTGGAACAATCAGAAGCAAATTTAAGAGTGGAAGGAAAGGAGTTGTTTACAGTTAAACAGTGTCACTGATTTTTCCTTCTTGTATTGCACTAACAAAGCACCATTCTTGCATTCTGTCCTACCTGCTCTCAGGTGGTCATTAACTCTTTCACAGCTGGTTGAAGGTGGGTCATGTTTTGTCTTGTCTTACTACAGCAAGGATTATAATATTTGCTGCATCACTTTCCTATGGTCATCTTTTTATAAATACATATATGTGTATTTATAGTGTACACACACAGAYGTGTGTGTATATATATATACACACATGCACATATATATAAATAAAACTAATAACACTAATTTTGCTTTTCTGATGTCTTGTGTTAAGATTCTTATCCAAAAATGCTTTAGAGCTTGTAAGGATAAACTATTTCATTGTTTAGCATGAGGGACAATACTTGGTGGCCTAGGCTGGAAATCAAAGACAAAGTGTATGTCCACATTAAAGGCTATGCAAATCAATATCTTGATTACAAGTGAGGTAAATTCACAGAAGAGACTGATAATTAAGTGGCTAGTTATTTGGACTGCTTTTCTTGTTTGTTTTTTCCAGAGATGTGCAGAGTGAATTTTACCATAGTATTTTTTTTCCCCCTTTACTAAAAAATATTTTGACTTAAGATTTTCAGCTGCCTTGACTTTCTCTGAGTTGCCAAATAGATAACTAAGGAAAACTTTGCTTTTTGCCAGTTAATAAAGCTCGAAGATTGAGGTCTTTACATTATCATCTATCTACTAGCAGACATTCCAAACCTAATGAATTTGGGTTTTAAATTTTAGTGTGACTGCTCAGAATATTCACCATAATAACAAATCAAAGTCAACCAAGTAAAAGTACAGTTCTTTCTGAAGAAAAAGGGATTTGGTACAGGTAACACAGGGAATATCATTTGATAATTTTTTTAATATACCATCTTGACAGTTGGGAGTATTYTTAGAGTACATTTTTTATATATCTTGTCATTTCAAGAAGCAGAACTCATAAAATTTTATATATCACATGTACACTTATGTAGCCTTTTTTTTGTTTAAATGTCCAGATCTGTAGAATGTTTCATAGAGAACAGTTATCTTGTGTACAAGATGCTAGAAATGCTTCTCAGTCCATCTGTAGAATGGTTGCTGACTAATCATCTAACTTATTTATTTTGCACTGTGTGAATATAACTTGTGAAAGAAGGTTAACTTCCTAAACACATGTTATTTCTGTTCTAGATAATCTTGTCACTCTGGAACCTTTTAGATTTCAGTATTAAGCTATATTCAGTGAACTGTAAACTGGATATAATTGACATAAACTTTCTGCACAACTTTGGCAATTGAACAGCTCTAAATAGCTGTGTGTATATGTGAAGCGAAACACTTGAAGGGATGTAGGATGTATCAGGGAAGAAGTAGATGGGGCAGAGATGATGCTAGATGCTGAGGAGACTTGTGGAGCAGAACAAGTCAGTGACTGCTGAGGACAACGCTTGACTGTCTGCAGTGAGTCCATGACTGACAGAAGCTTCAGGGAGTTGAGGCCTGCTGGGCGGTGCTCAATTTCCCCCATGGGAGAAAGGAAACTCTTGAACTGGGCTTGAGGCCATCACAGTAGCAGAGTTTGAACTGATTTCACCTGCTTTTGCTCCAGGACTGTGGCTGATAGTGGCTGTAAACTGGGAGAGGCAGAGGTTGTTGGATGTATCTGAGGCGGGGAGAATATGGAGGAGAACTTGCAAGCTGCTGTTTCAGAGTAAGGCACTTGGCTGTGAGAGGTGATTAATGTTTCCCAGTGTTAGCAATAGGCAGGATTTACAGTGGAACCTCAGCTAGGATCAACAGATGCTCCTCGTGCTTAAGTGTATATCAGTAGTAGCTTGACTGAAGATASTTTCAACTATGCGCTGAAAAGGAGAATTTCTTACATGAATATATTGTCTGCTAAGTTTATAGAACGTCAGTTCCATACCAGCAGTTCACCAGAATAGTTGCTTTTATTCTATTTATTTGCCAAATATTCTTCTGCCATTTCCTGAATCCATTGAGATTATGTGTACAGTCTTGCACAGATTTCATCAACAGCAATGGAGAGAATGATTATTTTGGAGGAGAGGAACCAAAATCTTCTGGTGATATAATGAGGAATCCACATAATGTTTTAAACTGTCTATACTGGTGTGGATTTTCTGTATTGCTAATGAAACTGGTGCACCATAGATCAAGTTTAAAATTTAAATTTCAAAATTATGTATCTTTAGGAAGTAAACAGAAGTTAATGGGGAAAAAAGGTGTCATCTTATTTGGCCTCTTGATTCTGAATGCAACTAGGAAGTAATCTTGTACTTGGCTCTGTGAAGTCCAGAAATAGACTATGCCCTTAGTTTTACAAGAGGGGGAAAAAAGTCCATGAAATGCAGTTAAATGCTAGCATACTTCTAGATTTTTGCATCTTTTCCAGGTGTTTCCCCCTCTTTTACTTTCCCGGCTGTCACAAATTTCTGCAGTAGAATGTGCAGCTCAAGAGCTGTAGGTTTTGTACTAAGGGTCGCCATGATCAAATAGAGATAGCATCTTTACAAAATTTTTCCCATCTTCATGTGAGGTCACTATTAAAAGGACAGATGAATTAAAAAAAAAAAAAAAAAAAAAAAGAAGAAGAAGAAAAAAAGAAAAAAAATACCATCACCCTGATAATGCGCACCCTGAGGAAAAAAAAGATTAGTTCTTGGTTACATTTACATGTTTTGTAAATTGAACACGGACTTGGGAGAAACTTGATGCTTGTTCAAAACACTAGAGAAAAGTATATTGGGACAAAATCCAGAGCTGCCCTTTGTATGTGGCTTCYGGGCTCAAGAAAGGAATGAGCTACTTTGCTGTGCTTCAGTTGAGCACTTGCAGAAGAAAATTTTTTAAATGRTCTGAGGGTCACTTAGGATCTGAAAAGCCTTACCAAGAATTACAGGTGTTCTATATAAGCCCCAAATGCATGGGGATGTTGATGAAGCTATTAAGGCTCATTTTGTATGTTGGTAACCCAGATCAAGTTGAGTAAAAATGTCCTGTGCTGGGAGCTGTGATTAAAAAGAGCAACAAAATAGGTATATGTTTGTTTACCTGGACTGGAAGTAATAATGCGGTCTTCGTAGATAAATACTTACCGGGAGGTTCCCAAATGCCGTGTATATTTCTGGGAGTAATTTGGTGAGGACTGGCATYGGGAATAGCAGCTCTGGAAGAACCATGGCAACTGCTGTTTCATGACTAATGTTGCAGAGTTTAGTAGTTCATATGCTTTGTCTCTGCCAAAAAACAGTAAAAAGAAGCTGGACTGAAATCTCACCAGTGGGTTATTTATAAATTCTTATGTCAGAGGTTCTATGAATGTAAAGGCCACAGATTTTTRTTGTCTTCACTCATTGTTCTCATTGTATTTTTGACAGCTAAGTAAGGGATAAAACAGGGTGAAAGAGGGATGCCATTAGGACAGAGAAAATGGCAATATGTCCCCTTCCTTGAGGTTTTGTATAGTGGAGAGGGAGGAGGTCAAGGAGTGCTCTGTGGGTGAGGATATTGAATCCTACTCTCTCAAATACCTCTAACRTCAGGCAGATGTTCTGCCCCTGCTTGGAGTGCTCCAGAGATCTCGGACCTTTYCAGCCTGCTCTGGAGCCTCGGGCACACCATCTTTTGTTCTCCTAATGGTGTAGCCCAAACAACAGAGCTGAACATTTCAGAGCCCCCCAGCAGATCTTGTTCCCTTCCTCTCACTCTTCCAGTACTCTCCAGTACTAAGCCTCTTCTGTCAAACCCTTCAGTCCTGTTGCCTGAAGATTCATAATTTCTTTCACCCTGGGACCTCTGTTCCTACAAATGCACCCTTTCTATTTCCGATCTTCAACCCTAATCTACATTTTTGACAGTTCTGCATTTTAGATTTGCATTTTTGTTGGCTGCTGTCACCTCTATCCTTTTCTATTCTATACAGAAGCAAGTTTCAAGCTTCTGCTTCTGGATTGTTTGTCATGGTGGGGGATTTTTATTTGCTCATTTGAAGAATAAAACCTTGGATATTGGTTACTAGAAAGCTGCCTGAATGGGATACTGAAAGCAGCAAAGATATACATGGGAGTAAAGGCAATGATAGAGAAACCACATATGGTATGGACATAAGGACATGTGTGATAGCTAACTATCTTGATCAAAGTTTCTTTTTAAGTATATAAGCAGGGAGAAGAAGTTGTAGATGCTGGTTGTATGGGAAATCTCTGCTCAATCTTGGAATATCAAGAGGAGTCCRGATGGCTTTGGCTATACTGTTTATCAAGCATTTTAGCAAGCACAAACAGCAAGCGGCTTTCAGTACTTCTGTTTATTGCAAGGCTCATGGTGTATTGTACATGGATGGGAAAATCAAGGGTTATAACAATTCACAAATTGCAGTAATATCTACCTTCTCGTGTCTTTTGGCCTCTAACTTATGTAGCTAACCAAATTCTGTTTTTGTAACTTCCTTTGCTTTGGGTATGTACGCTTACTTTTGTACTTCTAGCAACAAAGTGATCAAAACACTCTGTAATGAAATTTTGTTTTGTAGAGTTTAGAAAATGGAACAAATATAGTGTATATAACTTTTTTTTTGTGGCAGTAAGTGATCTGATCAGGATTTGGAAGTACTACTTCAAAGAAATTTGTTTTGTTTATAAGCAGAAGCTGATAGAATCCAATTCACATAGTTGTAATTGGGCTTCAAACAAAATGCTAGTTTCCCTCTTTCTCCTCTCTCCTCTATATAACACAAGACTATATGTTTTTGTAAGCCTACCAAGCTGAAATCAGAAGGAATAGGCTTACATAGGGCATTAACTGCAATATGTAGTTAGGAAGTTGTGTAATAAAAGAAAGATAAGCTGAAGTTCCTGTAAATCACAAACCTAATCTGTTTCTGGGTTGGTACAGGGAACAGTAAGCTTTTGAGGTTGTAGATGCCCACTCCTAAGTGAAGAATCAGGCTGTTACTACCGAGTACAAAGATTTTTTTTTTTTTTTTAACTGATACTAAAATTGTGATTATATTTAACTCTTAAACTTACGGAATTAGTCATGTCACGAAGTGCTTGGGACTTCAGTGCTGCTGTGTTGAATTACACAAGCTGAGGGATAAAAGGGAAACAACCTGAGGTGTGTGAACCTTGAAAATACCTTATCTTACCTATGCGTCCTTCAGTTCCCTTCAAAAAGGCACCTAAATACACTTAAGCATCTCAGGATACTTCTTAATGGAAAAGCTTTATTTTGTCTGTTCTTCTTTTTGGAAATGACTGCCAAGCTGCATCAGAGGACAAGAAAGAAGGCTCCTTGCATCTCTGTTTGTCTTTTTGTAATGATAGACAGATCTATAAATAAAAAGTAAATGGATGCATTTGAGTCATGTATTGAGTCTACTGGAATAAGACATTAATAGTAGGTTGTGCATATATGTTCAGTGTGACTTTAATATATTAAATTTTTGAATAGATATTTGTGAATGGATATTTTATTCAGTTTTAATAGTCCTCGTTCCAATGCACTTGGATTTAATCTTTGCCAAGAAGATGCATAAATATGAAAGGGAATAACAATGACTTCTCTCAATAAGCTTTGACTATATCCTGTTCATGAGCTATTTGGAAAGTCCCATTAAATCTTATCAGTGTAAAATGTTTTCTCTTCAAGAGAAGCTTGTATTTTTGTGACTTCATAATGATGAAGAGATTGTCAACTTCATTCCATACTTAAATTTTATTAAAACAAAATTCTTCAGATTCAAGAAATAGCAAGTGGTCAGCAAACCATCTATCAGTCAATCTATAAAGAATGTTTTCCCAGAATGATGTTTCTCAACTATGTTATTAGTGGAATTGGAGATTGCCGGTGATGAACAGTTTGCATAAGCCATTGACAAAGGTACTACTGCTATTTCCTGCTTTGTTTGGAAACAATATCGTTAGTCCAAGCTTGGGAGTGAGACACCATTCAAAAGTATATTTCATTAGGCTGAGATCCTTGAAAATGCATAAGTTTGACTTTGTGCAGGCAGTTTGCAAATTCAATTTTGGCTTGACATGTTATTGTTTCTTTAAAGCTTTAGAACTTAAATTCATTCTTATGTTAAAGAGAAATAAATTCAGGAAAATATGACTTAAATGTGTGTGTGCTATATAAAGATGTCAAAAGTGCTATAATTATATTTCATCAAGTGTAACTTAACATTTTAATAGGTAGTGTCTAGGACTGATCTGACAAGGTATTTTTAAAGTTTTGAAATGAACACTCAAAATAAGAAAACATGCCACTTAAAATTTAATGAATCATTTCTATAAGGCAGGGGCTAGAATCTAGAGTACTTCAGAATATGATAAAGCCCCTTATAAATAAAATGCTTCTAGGGCATTTCTAAAGTAGGAGATGTTTGTTCTTTCATTTTTGATTTCAAATTCAAAGAGTAAAATAAATGTATATACCCTACTTTCCCTTTACCTACTGTTGGGGCAGGAAAAAACTAACCATTTGGTAAAAACTCTTTAGCAAGATTTTAGGCTGAATCAATGTAAATTCTCCAAAACATAATGAATTGTGTGTGTGTGTGTGTGTGTGTGTATATATATATATAAAAGTATATATAAGTATATATATGTTATAGTAAAGTTATCCAACCAGTCCTTCAAGTGTATAATCAACAGCAGTAAGTTGACAAGTTTATCAATCACTTTACATGACAAATCTTGATTAAATAAGAAAGACTTAATCTTTATATTACAACATAAATCATGTGTACTATTCACTAAGAGATGGGACCAATTTAATTTTCTGCAGCTGTGTCACTGACAGCCATTGTTTATAAAGCAACAGAATTACTTGCATTAAATCAAGAATTTGGCTGGAAGTGTAACTTGCATATTAGCTTGTCTGAACTGGATGAGCTAAAAAAAACACTTATCTCGCTTCATTTGATACAGCATTGCCTTTTGCCCTGCAGGAAAATGTGGCTGATTCTTTTGTATATGGGGAGAGGAAGTTCAACAGAGGTGGTGGTGTGTTTTTTTTTTTTTTTTTTTTTTTTTTTTTTTTTTTTTAAAGGCAATAACAAAGCACTGCCCTGCTGTTAGAACAGTGGAGAAGTTCTGCCCTATGGTGTGATCGGGATTGTTCATTAACTATGAGTATCGTTAGGAATTGCATGACTCAGATTATATCGTATCCATGGCATATACACATGTGCATATTTCTATTGGATATGATGCAATTATGTCAGATATGTAGGTAATCTAAAACATGGCTTTATTAAACCCTAATACGAAAAAATCACTCTGTTTGAAACAGGTATCTACAATGACTACAGTTTATCTATCTTATGCTTCCCTCTTTCCAGCTTTCAGGACCTCCCTTTTATTAGTTTTTTTAATTGCCCTCATTTTCTAATTTTGTTACAGAATTCTCATAATGTATTAAGTATCAGTGTCCAACATTAAAGCTTAATGACTGCATCTATATAGCATAAAACTTAAGCTTTGAAGTCCCTGACATGTTACTGGTAAATCCTTGTGTTTTCAGTAGTATATTTGCAAAAGGTCTTCAGAAGATCTTTAGCACCTCACTGAATCTACAAAAACAAGATAAACAAAGCTGAGAGCCAAATTTTCTGGTCCAGTGTATGCATGAAACTTTCACTAAAAACAATCATCAAATAAAGAGAAGGTGTACACATTTAATGGATGCGAACATTCAAAGTACTGGTATCTGGCTTCTTTTTAAAGAGGCTCAGAAAAGTGAAGGGAAAGGCCAGAACCAATAAATTCTGTGCTGCACATCTACAATGGATGCATAAGGCATATATGTTTTTTAATACTAAGTCATTTTTAAAGTGTGTTTCTGTTAGCTGTAGTCTTAATGTAACAGAGTATTTCTGAATGCATTAAAGTTTTTATATATATATATAAAAACATATATATATATATATGTGTGTATATATATATATATAGGATGGAAAAAGATTCACTTCCTGCTTTTTATGCATTACTTTTGGAGATTTAATTATTTATCTAGACTAAAGATATTATAGTTTTTAGTTCAAATTTCTCCTGCAGATAACAGCACAGATTTCCTTAAGGTATTAGGTAAATATGAAGGCTAGGGAATGAGGTTTGGAAGCCTCCCATATGTTTCTTACRTAATGATATATTTGTCATGATGAAAACAGTGGATGGGATTCTAGACAGAAAAAATTGCTCTCCATTCCAGTAGAGAAACAATTGTTAAATAGTTCTATCCAAGTAGCTCTTCAAGAGTAAGCTGTAAATATTTGCTTATTTTCCACTTATATTTAATGGCAAATTTATCGCTGTCTCTTTACTAAGATAGCAAGACAAAGTTCCTTCTGCAAGGAATGAAAGTGATATGTACTAAATTAGGGGCTAATTAAATTCAGCTCTTAAATCTTTCAAGTGTGGTTTTCCTTAGCATAGAGTTCTCCAGTCTCCTGAGGCTTGAGCCTCTTTGACCAGCTGAAGCTGATGTACTTGGAATCATGGTAGAGCTCAAGCCTTAGTAGAGCTAGTGACAAGCTCCTGTGGTCCTTGGGATTTGTCCTTCCCTTCTAAAAGGCTGGACTATGTTATGGTGGGCACAGTGTTTCTGTCAGAAAGCAGAAAACTTCCCTTTTGTTCAGTCAGTGTTGTTGGCATGAAGGCTTTGGTGGAAGCTCCTGACCGRCGAAGACTGCTGTGTCTGCCGTGAGGGAGCATGAGTCCCTAAAGCAGTGCAACCGTTCAGCGTACTCCAAAAGCAGGGAGGTCAGGTACTGAGAAAGATCACATGGTTTTCCCTGTCTGCTCTCTTGGTTCTTGAGAGGTGAGAGACTGAGGAAGACTATGGTAATTATGTGTGGGTAAATGACTAAATATGCATCTCCTCCCTTGGGGGGGGAGGGAATAGGGCATAATGTATACAGTGGATTGATTCCTTGACAAAAGCAGGCTTTACCGTGAAGAATATCTGATGTACCTGRATGTTATCTATGTAAGCTGGTTTCAGTGATGCCAAAGAGAAACTTATTAAGCATTTACAGAAAAGTGGAAAAATTACAACCAAGTGTCAATATTCTGGAAGCTGTTCRGAGATGATGATTGGAAAGATAAAGATAGTAAAGATTTTTGAGCCAGATAATGTACTTTTTTGGGAGACATCTACATTAGCAAACTTTATCTTCCAGTCCAGATTTGTTCACTTCACATTTCACTAGAGAAAATAATGGAATTATTCTGCTGATTGTGAGAATTGCATGTGTTGCAGCGTAACCACAATCAATGCTGGAGTCCTACTTTGCTATAAGATTTGGTACATATGTGCTGTACAAAGGTCCCTGTGCCAGTAAGCTCCTCACTGAGAAAATGACACACAGTGGTAAAGTGAAACAGTGGCATAAGGTAACAAAGGATGATTAATGAAATTTTACACATAGAAGAGAGAGATACAAATATTAAAACTCTATTTTGAGTTTTCACTTGGAAGACTACCCTACAGTTAAATTAATCATTTATTGTCCTGATACGCAGTTGTRTGAAGTGGTATGAGTTAACAATATATTCATCAGTATCAGCGAAAAGAAAAATGAAAGCCTAGGAGAGAGAGTCTTTGTGATAGTCTGAATTTTGTTGTTCTCATGGAGTGCTTTTTGATTTCCTGGATCCACTTTTGAAGTTGATTTTTTTTTTTTTTTTTTTTTTTCCTTTTTTGTGTTAGTATGACTCATTGGCTAGGGTTTGGGGAGTGAGATCACTTCTCTGTTTTTCTGAATTTGGCTTATGTAGGGGTACTACAACAGATCTGGGCTTATTCATAGGCAAAGATTATAGGACCTTACAATCTGCAGTGATGCATAGGGATGTAACAGCCAAAGGGCTGTTTCCCTGCTTGTCAATGTTGCTGGCTTTTGTTTTTTCTGTGCTTTATAGGTCAGGAGTGATAAACTTTAACAATACAACAGCTGCACTTTTACTTAGTAAATTAGTACCCTGCCTTCCCTATGCTCCTGTCCCTCACTCCCAGTATTTCACAGAAGCAAGCAAGTCATATTAAGGAACCAATCCTTTTTGCATTCCTTAAATACTTCCAAATACACTTTGGACGTTTTGAGTTATAAAGTCATGCTGGGTTGTGTTTTCAGGTAGTGCTTATTCTAGAGTTTTGGTGTGGTTGTCAGATGTAGCCCTCTTTGATTCTTAAATGAAAAATGTCAGCCTGAGAGATGTTGAGGCTCCAAGCTCAAAGACAAACTACAACCGTATTTTTTTGAAGTGTGCATTCCATAGCAATAACACATGTTGCATGCTGTCAGGAATACTTTGTCTATTAGCACTGAAAAGTTCTTTCAAGAATGATATAAGGTTATGCTTCTGCAGTCCCTTAAATATTCAAATGTGTTTTGATTGCAAAATTGTGAATTTCATTATAAGTGCTGATGATGATTCACTACACTTGCTCAGAGATGACAGTGACTTTTTAATGAGTGCTGAGTGAAAATTAGGTGTGAGAAACTGTACTAACAACATTACTTGTTACAGTCATTAGTATTGGTTTTATTGTGGTTTTTTTCTTTTTTCAGCATAAATTTATCATGCTCATGCAAGTCACATTGGAAATCAAAACTAATAGAGAAGAAATGTATGACTTAAATAGCATCCGAACAAACTCTTACAACTATTACGAACGGTAATTAATATCTCTACCCTATATACTTGACAGAAATAAATTTCATAGAATTCACATTGACTTTCTTGAGAATGTCAACAAAAATGCCAGTTACTGTATAGAAGGCTGTTTTACTGGGCCCAGCTGTTCACTGAAAACTAATATCACCAAGCTGCTGTTACCTAATCACACTTTTCAGTTGCTTCTGAGTTAGGACTGGTTTGTAGTGCACTCGAACTGTCATTAATGGTGCAGCATGGTAGCACAGCACATATTCTTTAATTGTTCTTCAATTCTTGCACTCCTTGTAGTAGAGCGAATTCGTGGGCAGAGCTTAGGGGATTGTTTTCAAGAGAGATGTAGAACTTGAACAGACACCATAAATTGTTAGTAATCTTCAGTAGACTCTTCTGGAACCCTTTCAATATGGTACAGTGGTTTTTTTAGATGAAATATTTATCCAAAGTCAATGCAAATATATCTGAACTTAGAAGGTGTTTCTGTATGCAGATCACGTCTGTATGAAGCTGCAGTCTTAAAGTGACATTCATGCTTCTCGTTTGGCTTTGGTGCTGTACACAGACAGCATGCATCGAAGACATTAAGCCTCAGAATGAAGGGAGATGTGAGAACTGTGAGTGTAATGAGCAATGCTACTGGTGAAGGTAGTCTCAGGATTTTAATTGAATAATACCTTATCTTAGACAAAATAAGATACTGTGAAAACCTGGTTTGCTAATGACCATTAGAACTTAAGTTATACTTTAGTTTGAAAAGTATGAACAGACATTTCACATTAATGTTATAAATATATTATGGATAAGTGCAGTTCTCAAGATTTTAGTGAACAGGCTTATTTTATATAAGGTTATACATTTTATTTGTATATATCTTTGTCATTCTAGATATCACTATTAGGAAAATATACATCTAAAATATGTGATATCAACCTTACGTTGAAGAAATAACATTTAAGCAGTCTGGCTATATTGTCTCTGATACGAATAAAAGGTAAATACACCCGTGTGGGGTAAATGTGGAAGTAAGTGGAAACTTGCATCATTTTCAGCCAGGTTTTTTATGCCTCTTGAGAAAGAAAATCAAGTGGCGTAATTCTGCGGGTAGCATATAGCTGTGGGACTGCTGGGAAGATTTTTAGAATCTTCCTGATTCTGAAAAAATTGCTCTTTAAAAATAGACCCCTGTAGCCACATTTAGATACACAAAAGATTTCTAAGTATAATTAAGTATGCATGTCAAAACCAGTCAGATTTTTTTAGCACTTCTTTTTAAAGTCTTGACAGAGCTATTTTTATTTCATCTGACAAATCTTTTACTGTAACTTCCTTTATGTTAATAAATCCACATGAATCTACTGGAAGGATATGTGAGAATATTTTATCCATTCATTGTATTTTCTTTTACTGTGAACAAAAAATTACCATTTCTTCAGTTGAATATTATGAGCATCCCAAGTATCTATGAACTTTGTCTTTTTCTGTAGAGATGTTGTTTCAGAAAGCCTAACAACTTGGAATTTATTTTATTTGTAAATAGAAATAAAAGGGTAAAAAATTTAGATTTTACTTGAAAATCATGAAGCATTCTGAAAAAACAAAATTCATTTTTGCCAGTACATATAAAAAGATGCTCTAAAATATGTCCTCTGAAACATAATTAACAAAGTCTATATATACAGGAATCAATATACATAGGAATTATGTAGTAATCAGACTATTGTATTCCATGAAGTGATGTTTATTAAAAAGTTGAAATAATAACCATACCAAATCTTCAAATAAATCACTCTGATAAAGCTGATATTTTTTTCCTTTGCCAKTGGTGTTCACATTTTGATGAACTCACGTTTGCTCTAAAATAGTTTTGGTAATCGATAATTTGATAGTTATCAATTTATGATTGTTCAAGCAATTAAAATTTGATAACTTTCTTGAGTATGTTAGAAATAAATTACAAAATTCATAGAATAAAAATGCAGAATTCAGTAAGAAAAAACAAAAACTTCGCTCATTTGGATAAATTTATCTAAGTCAGACAGGATGTTTTAAATGGATCTTGAAATGATTTGTTCTAGGTGCAGGGCTTTCTAATGAGTATTTTGATTAACTATTTGTTGCAAACGTGCTAAACAAAATAATCATGATTCCAATTAATCTTGAAGCCCTAGAGACATGGTCCTCTATAAAGAACTTTATAAAATTAGAGACGGTGTAAAGTACTAAAGAAGGAAAAAATCTAAGAACAAATGCAAAATGGCATTTGCTGGCTTTACAGCACACAACAGAAAAGGCTCTGAAGTTTCAGAGATTTTGGAGTGGCTGCATGCCATTTCTCCAGAGACTGAAGCTGTTTACTTCACGAAGGCAAATCTCGCTTTGGGGTGTATTAGCAAGAGTCGTGTATGTAAGAAACAGAGGGTAATTAGTCTGTGCTATTTGGCTCTAATGAGGCAGAAATAATGTTCAGGTTTTGGACATCATATTAAGAAGATGCTGACAAATTCCTAAGAATCTAAAGTAGTGCAAAAAGAACAGTAAGATATTTAGAAATCGCGACCTGCTGGGAAGTGGTTCTGTTTGGTCTAGAAGAGAGAACGGGGGGCGAGGTGACTCTTCGGTTGCCGCTTGCCGTCAGTCTCCTCCTCGGTCGGGCAGGCGGGGAGTCCCCGGGAGCGGACTACGYTTTTCGTCTTGCTAGGGACACCGAACGTCCAGTCCTGAGAGCACTCTGACGCAGATGCTGGATTAGACCAGAGTGCCCCTGTTGAATGCGAGGGATGAGCTCTGCTCGTTTTCATGTGGCTCTGCAGTCCTGGCAGCGTTAGCCCGAAGCTGAAGGAACGAAGGTTGGTGCGGGAGCAGCCAGTGTGAAGCAGCAGGGTTCCATGCTGAAAAAAATGAGCAGAGAAAACTTCTCTCTCCATGAGTAGTACAAACTATCAGAGATTTATAATAGGGCAGGTAGTAGTATATTACTGACCTAGATACATATTCTTACCCTACATAAATATAAAGGAATCTGCAGTAGCTTATCCTCAATAGATTAGAAATGTCTTTCAAAAACTTAATAAAACTGTTTTGAAAGATGAAATTGATTTTAAAATTGATTTTAAAAGTTATAGAATTTCCTTTGTTATTTCTTGCTAAAGACTAGGTTTGATAAGCATCCGTTGAAGATTATGTTGATATACTTCAATCCCTAATGCAAAGTATGTTAGTCTCTTGATGTCTCTTCTAGATCTCTGTTT
Source organism: Rhea americana (assembly GCF_003343005.1). Taxonomy (NCBI): domain Eukaryota; kingdom Metazoa; phylum Chordata; class Aves; order Rheiformes; family Rheidae; genus Rhea; species Rhea americana. Next base: position 7,152,753 of record NW_028185039.1, on the reverse strand, counting down.
CACTGGTGCTATGAATAATATACAAAATACTACCTTTTTCAAAGTAAGAGTGTCTGCATCTTCCTCCGACCTCTCCTTTCAGTTTGCTCAATTTTTTATCATGTATGATTGCTTTTCTGGTCACATCTATTTGCCTCAACTAGATAAACATAGCAAATAGTTAAAAGAGAAAAGTGCTAAGTAGTAGGGAGAAGTAAAAGGAGGATTGGAAAGAGGAAGGAGAACTAATTGTCTAATTATAATATTGTGTGTGTGCAGAATCCAAATAAAATGCTCTTGCTGTGATCTACTTCTTCCTGCAGCATTTCAGTATATGTAATAATGAGGAAAGCAGTGAATGAAACAAAATAACAGAGCAGGTAAGGGGAAATTCAAGAAAGCTGTGGGAGTTGAAAGACTGAAAACAGCTAAGGGAACTAAGTGAGAATAGCTGACAAATGGAGACAGGAGCTGAAAGGAGACTGGATTGGAGCAGACCGCGGGGGGGGAGCAAAAGTGAACTAGCTGAATGAAGAGCTGGTTCAGAGGAGATAGCAGAAATGGAAAAAAATGGAAGAGTAACATCTAGAGAGAGCTCAGTAAGATGGACTGGAGTTTGGGGAGACAGCTGAAAAGTTGAAGGAAATTGAGAGAAAATCAAGTGATCAGAACTGAGAACAGCAGAGAACATGTTGTCAGAAGCAGAGGAGCTTTACAAAAGGCTTTTCAGACTCTGCAGCTGGCTGCTTTTTAGGGTGACTCTTGCCACCAGCCCTCTTGCATTTCCTTCAGCTTTCTTTTTTGGGCTCTGGTAATTCATTCCAGTGTTAACCTAACTTCTGAAGCTTTACTTTAAGTTCCAGTTTGATCTGATTTGAGATGTCACTCTTCACAAATTTAATAAACATTTTTCATTCTGAACACATAGGAGGATGCCTGTTTACCCTTAATTTCCTGGAACAAAAAATTTTGAGGTGTTAGCTGTTCTTTGCTGTGTTCCTATTCTACTGTAATCATGTGGGACTTTCCTTCCCTGTGATTTCATGTTAAACTGGTTTACATTTATCTAAATAGGTTAAGAACATTTTAATGCCTTTACAGTTTCAACTTGAATAGATTTTTTCATTGCTTTCCTGCTGCTTAAGTAATTGGGTTCAGTGAGTGACTTTCTTTGCAGTAAGAATAGTGAACACATTAGTGAGCAATGAAGTATGCTCTGATGCATCAGTAATTTTGGGAATCGCATTACAGGAAGTGAGTTAGTCTTGGCTGATATACTCATTCTTACTAGTAAACACATGCTTAACATTGCTAGAAAGCAGCTGAATACTGGACTACTTTCATTTTGCTACTTTGAAATACTCCCCTGGTTTCAAAAGGATTCATTAACCCGGCAAGATACTAAGCAACCTAATACCCCTATATATTTGTTTGGTGTCTGAGGCATCAATCTCCAAAATATCATGCTTGTTTCACCAACTAGTTGCTCTTCACTCTTTGTGGGATTGTTCTAGTATTGCAAAATACAAAGACAAATACACATGACCCATACTTGTATTTGGGTGTGAATTTTGCCTCTTTTGTCAAGAGTGTGAAAGTGAGCCAGCAGCAGTCTATTAGCTGCAGATTGTCAGGAGCAATAGCTCTTCTTTACAGCCCAGCTCCAATCTATCAAAGCCAGAGAAGAAAGGCATGAGAATGGAGGCCAAATGGACAGTAGAAATAAAAATGAATGTGCCCTAGACAGTGCAGGTGAGAAGTGTAAGACAACTGAGTGTAACATGGTTAACTAGATTCAATTTGGACATAAGTATTGCCATGGGAGAGTAGAACTTGTCAGGACCAGAAACGAATTAGTACAATGAAAAGTGGATTGAGTGACATAAAGATATGTCAGCAGAAGACTGTTTAAGTGTGCTCTTGTCTCAGTATGAACTTTCTGGTACTGAATGTTGGTCAAGCTAAGTAAGTGCTGTGCCTTCTTGGTTAAAAACTGAATAGAGGCTTTGGGACTTCCCTCTTGATTTTTACAGGGCTCGACTTGCAAATGCTTCTCTCCTATTTTTCTGTCTCTGAGAAGATCAGTTCTATGAATGAGCTTATCTGAGGATGCTGTATTTCCCTACCAAGAATTTTTACATCTCCAGAAGCAGTGTACTCAACATATTTGTTCCTCTGATCACTTTAAGATCTTTTACAGACAAAGCTTTCTCTCTTGAACCTTCCTGTGCCCCTTGCATTAAGGTTGATGCAGGAGAACTAGGAGCTCAGACATAGGGGAAACCTCTTGAAATGTCTTTAAATGTGTTGAGTCTACACATTCAGCAAACAGTTGATGGTGATTCAAATAACTTTTTCCTACAGTAACTAAAAAGAGAAGTGTTTCTTTTTTTAATTACTCTTGTAATTAAAGTCACTTGAATTTAGTCTGCACTCAGTTGTGGGCAGAGTTAAGTTACTCAAGGTTAGGTGGGTGCATTTTCTTAGCTTTGTGGGTTTTTCATTTTGAGCTTGTCTCACTTGTTGCAGTAACAACTGTCATTGCTGGTTTTCAATTTTTCACTGCGCTAAAACATTAGCTGCGCATGTGGGATTCTAACTTGAACATTTTAAGTTTATGAAATGAATGACTTCTATAGACTCTGAGTGGCCCATTAAGAACATGGGACACAGTGGATTTCCAAGCTGAAAACGAACATAAAGACCAATATGGTGCTGCTGTCCAGCAAAGATTGCCTTGCGAGGCCTGGGAAAACTGTCGGATGTTCTTCATGCTTGGAATAGAGTGGAAACCCTCTCATATCTGTAGCGTTTTGCCCAGTAAAAAAACAGATGTTGATATTTAGTTTAATAGGTTGCCTAATTCACTTCACCTCATTTAAAATCTACTCACACTCCTGTTCTAATTTTTTTTCACTTTATGCTTTGAAGGGATTATGAAAAAAGGAATAGAGAAGGTAAAAATTAAGCTTAAAAGTAGCTGAAAAATAGATTGTGGAACAGAGAAATGAACACTATGATAATGAATGCTATGATATATGGAAATGAAAGTGGAAAAATACCACTGAATGATAATTAGGTATAGACTTCCAGTTGGTAGAAACTGGTGCATTCTAATGTACATCATCTAGGATTTTACCATGTGTTGTAGGATATGTATGTGGATTTTATATTCCAGACTAAATACAGTATGTGTGTTTGCCAGCTGGATTTGTAATACTACTGATGATATTTTACTGTTCCTATCTGTGTCATGGGTTTCTCCTTCCATTCCTTTTTAGATGAATCTCTTTATTTTTGTGTTGTAATACTGAATCATGTGGTAGGAAGAGGGAAAGCCAAATTGTAAGGAAAAAGTGTAAACAGCCATCATTAAGTGTTCAAGGATATGAATGTCTCTCTGAGTTCATCCCTGCAGCAATGCACACAGATTTTGCCATGTAAAATTCTATCTTACATGGAAAGGAACAGTATCTGAGCAGTTTAAACAGTCAATTATAGAATTTAATCATCTGAGATGAATTTGTTTATTTCTTATTTGTTAATGATTCCTTATTATGTTTACTGTGCTAATAATCTCAATGAACAGAGGTGGTAGTTAGAAATGTTTTTTGAAAGCATGCTACAGCTAAAATCAGGTAAAATAGTGTGTGTCATTGTTCTCAGGAAAAATACTAATCATATGGAAGATAGAAATACACATCGCAGGATAAGGATAGTTCTAATTTATTCAGGGATTGAAATTCAGAATTTAAAAGGATTGAAATTTATATTGAAAAACTGAAGATGAAATCCCATCACTTAGACATTTAAGTAAATGGCTTTATTATTTGCTCCTGTATAATTTATTTAGATTGCTTTATAATGTAAATAGCTGTTTGAGATTTTTAATATTTTTCATATTATTGCCTTATATTTTTGTGAAGCACTTGTTTTTGTTCTCAGTAAAGATTTCCAGATTTACGAGAAAAATAACAAAATAAGTCAAAATGAAATTGTGTTCTTAGGCAAACCAAGACAAGGAAAAAATTACAATCATATCCATAGTTTTCTAATGTTCGGACTGTCAGTAGAAAATCTGGAGTTTTATGGTTAAATGTTTCAATGGTGCTATGCTCAGAAGTGGAGAGCACTAGTACTATTTTGGTTAAATATTGTGAAAATCCCTCCTGGGCAGATAGTGCTTTGTTCACAAGCTTTTGGGGGATAAGTCTCTGGATTCATATGGAACACGCAATAGTTGTGCCCTGTCTGCAAGGCAATTACCAGGCCTGCAGGTATCTGCCCATCCCCTGCCATGAATTGTAACTATGTATCTTGTTGTCTAATGCAAGTGAAAGCCTGCAAGGGTAAGACTGAGGAAGAAAAGGGGATGCGCTTCCAGCTGCTGCCCCAAAGCATATTGGATAGTATGGGCTAGTCTTAATGAAGGGTTAAAAAAAATAATGCCATCATGCATTTGCTCTGGACTCTTGATGCGACTCTGTCCTACAGTAATGTAAGTGCTCTGGTATGTTCTTGTAGGCCCCTTTTCTTTGTCTCCTGTGAGACTCACAGGTCTATGCTTCTTAGGTTAAACTACTATTTAAGATGGTGCTCATATACACCCTGTTAGCCTTTGTAGGCTATGCTTTATTTTGATTAAAGGGAGGCTAGGATAGTATTTTTTTTTTTTTTCTTCCAGATCTTCCTCATATTATTTTGATCTCCTTGCTCATGTTTTGATGAACTAGGACATTGATAATTTTGATATTGCAACTATTCCTGTCTGAATTATGTATGCTCATGTGAATAAAGCAGGTCACATTTCTCAGAATTATTATTCAAGGTCCAGCAAATATGTGCAGCTATCACAATACTCAAATCACCTATACTCAGTTCACTTTTCAAGATTACCTGTCTTAGTAACTACAGCAGACAAACACTTGTACCAAGATTCACTAAGGCAGATGGGTTCCTAGGACCAACTGAAATGGCTTTACTGGCCTTACTGTATTTCAAAATGAAAAACTTGAGAATAAAAAGGAAAACAGGGAGGAGTGTCGATGGCCAGGCCACACAGCATAGTAATTCTTACCCTAACTTTTTCTCGAACCGGTCCAATGTATACTCAATATGGTTTACTGTAAACAGGCAAGTTTGTTCTTGTATGAATATGATAGATTTAAGAGGACACATTTTAGAAGAGGTATTTTGACATGGTTTATCAAGGGATCTTGCTTGGTACTTGTTTTTCTTTTATTTACTTTAAATCTCTCTTTTTTTTTTTTGTAAGGTAGGAGATGAAGAAAGATTGTGTGAATGCCTCTGCTGAGCAATAATAGAAAGTTCTTCCTTTTTTAGATGTTAGACAACCTATATGAAGTGAGGTACTGGAAATCAGTCTGCATTTCTTTCTGTGCCCACAGAATTATTTCTAATACCTTCCCTCTCCTGTTCTATTGGTATTGATTGAATTTCTGGGGCAGTAGAGATTCATGACTATTCATAGAATATTTGCATTCATTTAACTCTTTTAGTAGTCAGCCTTGTGACTCTAGATCTCAGTGGTCAAATGTTTAGTTATATGTGTGCTCAGACACTCCTAGATTTCTTTCTTGGCCATACAGTGGAAAGCACTAGAGTGTGTGTGCTTTCCACTGTTTTTGAAGTTAGAAGTAGAAATTGTCACGACAATTCTCACAGTTTCTAAAAGAAATCTTAAGATAAAATAAACTCTGTAAGAGACCTATTTGGATCCTCTCGGCAGGCATAGAAGCTGTATGAAAACATATCAGAGTGTTTTTCTTATATCAGACATTTTAGCAGCACAGTTAAACAGCTCTGTCTGCCATAGCTTCTGTTCTGCTAGCAGCCCTGTGTGCCAACTGGCCGATGTAACCATCTGGGCTTTTTCTTTTTTCTTTTTTTTTTAAGCATTTATCATTTTGAACAGGGATATAAATCAAATCCCTGTAAATGTTTAAAGTATCTATCTATGTATTTAAAATGATATCTATGTCTACATATATCTATCTCAGACTAGCTATTTAGTAAAATTGTAGTAAAATATTTCATTTTGCTACAGAGATTTTTCTGGCAGCAAATTAGGGAAGTGCATCTCTGTATTCAACAGTTCATTTGTCTTTTACCTTTCAGTCTATTTCTCTGGGGAGAACATGAGAAATGTTTTTTGTTCAGTTTGCAGGAGCCATCTTGAAAATCAGAGTCCACRGATGTTGGCAAACTCTTGAAAGGCTTGGGTATGAAGTCACAAGTAATTGCTGAAGCTCAGATGCACACCTGGGCATTTGTTGTGATATTTCCAACTTCTTAGAGTGCTAAAACCGTAAAGCAGTTGTAAAGTAGAACTTTTCATTGCTGCAGAATGATCCTAAGTATGTAATTTGAAATACTCTTTAGAGTATTTGTTCTAGATAAATTTCTCTAAAGAGTATATGGAAACATCAGTGCCCTGGGAGCAGGCTGAAGTATGATCTGGATGGGGAGTCTCTGTAGCTGCAGGAGTATTTTCCTTTCCAGTGAAAGAGAATATATTAGCTTGTGGTAATGTGAGATTACATTCTCATTTCCTTTTTAGTAAATCTATGGCTGACCATTTAGTGTATATTATTTCAATTCAGTTCTTTAATTAGAATACACCTCATCCTCCCTTCAGGAAGAAAGGAATAATTTAGGTATATATTGTCAGTGCTTCTGGTGCTTCAAACAGATATTTGCCCCTGTGAAGTGTAGGTCTAAGTCTGTGCTGATCAAGGAGCAGTATAAAGTGATGTTCTTGCCAAYGATGAATGATTTGTTGCAATCATTTCTGGATCTATAACAGAACTTTATTTGTGCTTGTGATATAAAAATATTGTTAAATTATCCCAAGTAAATTAAAAGGAAGTGTGGGTTAGACAAGTGTACGGTGGGGTGGATTGAGAACTGGCTGAATGGCAGAGCTCAGAGGGTTGTGATCAATGGTACAGTCTAGTTGGAGGCCTGTGGCTAGTGGTGTYYCCCAGGGCTCAGTACTGGGTCCAGTCTTGTTCAACTCTCATCAATGACATGCATGAGGGGACGGAGTGCCTCCTCAGCAAGTTTGCCGATGATACCAAGCTGGGAGGAGTGGCTGACACACCAGAGGGCCGTGCTGCCATTCAGAGAGAGCTGGACAGGCTGGAGAGCTGGGCAGAGAGGAGCCTCCTGGGGTTCAACAAGGGCAAGTGCCAGGGTCCTGCACCTAGGGAGGAATAGCCCTAGGCACCAGTACAGGCTGGGGGCTGACCTTCTGGGGAGCAGCTCTGCAGGGAAGGACTTGGGAGTGCTGGTGGATGGCAGGTTGACCATGAGGCACTAATGTGCTCTTGTGGCCAGGAAGGCCCAATGGTCTCTTGGGGTGCCTTAGGAAGAGTGCCAGTAGGTCGAGGGAGGTGATCCTGCCCCTCTACTCAGCCCTGGGGAGGCCACATCTCGAGTACTGTGAGTTCTTGGACTCCCCAGTACAAGAGACATGGAGCTACTGGAGAGTCTCCAGCATASGGCTATGGAGATGATCAGAGGACTGGAGCACCTGCCCTATGAGGAACAGCTGCGAGAGCTGGGCCTGTTTAGCCTGGGGAAGAAAAGACTGAGGGGGGATCTGATGAATGTGTACAAGTACCTGAAGGGAGGGTGTCAAGGGGACGGGGACAAATTCTTTTCAGTTGTCTCGTGTGACAGGACAAAAGGTGATGGATGAAAACTGAACCCCCACCTGAATGTGAGGGGGAACTTCTTCACTGTTCCAGTGCTCTGTCACTCTCACAGGTTGCCCAGAGAGGCTGTGGAGTCTCCTTCTGTGGAGATCTTCAAGGCCCACCTGGATGCAACCATGTCTAACATGCTGTAGGTGACCCTGCTGAGYGGGGAGGTTGGACTAGATCTCCAGAGGTCCCTTCCAACCTTACCCATTCTGTGATTCTGTAAATGGGAGGGAAAAAAAGAAATCCCTTGGTCCAGATCTGTTGCTCAGCTGTGCAAGTCTGCATTGATATGAACATACCAAGAGTAGCAGGATTCTTATTTCCATCAGGCAGATCTCAGTCACCTATTTGCAGAAATGTTAACTCTTTGAGAGTTTAAAAGAAAAAAAAATAGTGGTGTTAGAGTGCTTCCCTGTTTCCGTGAGTGCTAGCCAAGTTCAGTACACTGCTGCTTGAAACTTTTGTGTAAAAACTCACAAGAGGGCAGAAGTTGAAAATTTAGAATACTTGACTCTTGTTTTACTGGTCAGAAACATGTGCAGTAAGCTTTTCTTTAGCCGCCTGTAGTTTTGGGCTGTCTTGGGAATTCATGTGGCATGTCTGTAGGCATTGGAAGTGTACTAGCTGAGAACAACTAGAGTGGAAGGCTTCCAGCTGGAGAGTCGTGTGTGCTGAAGGTGTTACTAACAGACCAGATTCCCCACAATAAAGTGTAGGAGCAAATGTGGCCAAGTAAATTGATGATAATAAAACTCTCATTTCCAGTTAAGAGTTAATTTTGCTGCTGTGCGGATAAATTAAAGACTTTATGAGATAAGAAAAAATAAAATTAACATGATAATCCATGGTTCAAATCTAGAATGAAAATCATTTATTGTGCTAATAGTTTTTGATTTGTCTAAACAGTGCTGTTGCAMTACTTTCCTTTTGGCAAAAAAATACCCAAACTGGCACAATAGTGTAATTATTGATGCATACAAACTTATTATCTCTGCAGAGTTTTGATCCAAGGACACTACTGAAATGCGTTTTACTGAAATGTTTGTTAAAATCAGTTTTGGTGCAGTTATGCTAAAATGTTTCCTTTTTGGTATTTCCATGTGCACATGCATTCTCAAGAAATACGCAGTGTGCATGTCTAACAAACCCACAACTTTCTTGGTTCTGCGCACACTTGGATTGAACGTTTAGCTGAGCTTTTTAAAGGATCCTAATAAAATTAGTGCACCGGAGGTGTGTATAAAGGGTAGCACCCCTTTACTCCCTTTAGAGGTTTTTTGGGGAGGAAGCTTTTGTGCTGAGAAGTTGCACTTGAGAGTAGCACTGTAATGTGAGAAAAATGAAAGAAGAGTAAAACAAAGCTTGTTGCAGAATTGGACGTACTGGGCAATACTATGTAATGAAGTCATTCTTCTGATCTAAAATAAGACGACAAAGTAGTTTTGGGGAAGGATCGTGTTAAGTCGAGGGTGGGGGGGAAGAAGCTCTTATTTCAGAATAAAAGCATCAATGCAAGGAGAAGAGTACACGAAATAGCAAGTTTGTTGAATTTCCCAGCGGAGCTCTTTACAATAAGAAACCTGTCAAAGAAATGTGTGAGCCACAAACTCAAGGCAGGACATTTTACTGTCTAATTACTGATGCTGTAACTTAAAATTTCACCTTTAATTTTTGCCTCAAAGCTTTATGTATTAGGGGTGTGTGTGTGTGTGTATAATATAAAATATATGTAATCTATTTACAACACTACCTTTGTGTTCCTGAAGTGAGAAGTCAGGCTGGCACGTGGCATACGTTCTTCTCTCAAGATCTCAGCGTTTGTGTAACTCATTTTCTTGCCTGTCCTTTTCGTTTTGGTCTTAACACGCCGTAGCCACGCTCTTTACTGCAGCGCGAGTGCTAGGCTATATTTCACAAAGGGAAAGGGATGCTTGAATTTRTCCAAGGCTTAGCTGTGAAACCATACAGCCTTTTGATTTAAGAATGTTGTTTCTCTGAGTAACAGACGAGTGATTTAGAAAGACAGCCTGGCATCGCAGAGCGAGTGTTTGGAGCGCGAAGGCCTGGCACGCACGGCGTGCGCAGGGCCGCCGGCTCCCGGCCGGCGCTTCGCTCCTCCGGCCTTGGCGCCTTTTCCGCTCCGTKGCGTGGCTGCTGCGCGGCCGCGCCTGCCAGCCCCCTGCACAGAAGCTGCTCTTTCTCTGGCTAGCAAGGCTGAACAGCCTTCAGGAGGGGTTCGCCGGGTTTCCCGTGAGGAGCCGTGCGGCTTCTGGCCGTTCCGGAGGTCCCTGACGGCTCGGCCGCGGCTCCCCGGGGAGGCGCCGGCTGCGGCCCGCTGCCGGTTAACGGCGCTGGTGCTCCGGCGCCGGCAGCGCTCGGCCGTGCGGAGGCGTCGCGCTGCGTGCGCGAAAAGGATGTTTTGTTCTGCCCATCCGCCCGTAGCCGTTCAGTTAGCTTCAGTGCAGTAGCCCCCCTTTTTTAGGGTGATGTAGTGATATGTATATGAATATAACTTGTTTAATCTCAGAACTGGGGAGTAGTGTTTGACTTAATATGCAATTGCTGCTTGATGCCTAATGAAATTTACATATTAAACATCAAAAAGTGATTTTTGCCAGTAGCRAATGGAATTAATTTATCATTTTGGAAGTGTACTTTCAAAGTAGTGACCTAGCTTTATTCTTGTGGTTATGCTATTAACAAGATGATCTGAGTTACTACGATCTAGAGAGCACTATTACATTTGCTTTTCTGTTTATTAGTAGAAAAATTATCATTAAAAATCTTATTTTTTCTGTAAATGTTTCCTGTGTCATCTTGAGTGTTGTGCCTGGAGCATCTGTCACAGGAGAGCAGGGTACACTATTGTTTTCGAGTGTTGTAGCACCAGTGAAAGTCCTGATCGTAGTACAYGGCAAACGTCTGCTTGTATTAAGCTCGTGATCCGTCACGCTTACCAAAACGCTCATGTACAGCAAGGGGTGAAATGATTCCGACTGTATTTGGGAGCACAAAAATGGGCTCACTCACATGGCTGGTTTGACCACTGCTGTCTTTTTTTGAAGCTAATACTGAAAGAAATTGAAGGTGTTCAGTTGCCAGGGATATTCTGTATTTTCCACCTGTCTGTTCCCAGGTACAGAGCTGGAGCTCAGTGGCTACTTCCCTGTGAGTATTTTGGTCTGAAGTGCCCATTTTTGCGTGTTCTGAATGCTGATTAATTTCTCCCCTTTAAAATATTTAAAACAATAAAGCCCATCAAGTGTTAGGAGCCTATAGTGTTCATTCTAACACTGATAATTAACTGCCTGACACTAGAAATACCCTTGAATTTTAAAGCATTTTATAACATTTGTAAACAATAGTTAGTAGGAAAAAGGCAAAATTGTATGTGTCATTCTGTTTTCTACCGTACACAATTTGCAGTTCAAAGTGAATATATTTAAATGAGCTCCCCTGCAGTTACTGTTTATAGTATTCTTCAAAGAATGATGAAAGCTTTTAAATAATGTAGAATATTACATGACTACTTTTTCAAAACACATGCAATGAATGTTTTAGAGTGAAATATCTGTGTTTCAGAGTAGATGGATTGCAGACAGCTGCTGTGTTTACTGAATGTTACAAACAGAAGGGAAAGGAAATGTGGGGAGAAGACTAAGAAAATGCAGGAGTGCCCTGTGTCTTAACAGCAATAATTTAAAAGTGAATCTAACTGTATCAGAAATCGTCTTGATGGATGAGAGGATTGTTTCCTCCATCTCAGAATTGTGGCTGGAGTGTTCCTTAGGAGATCTCAGCTTCCTGAGAAAGGCCCCGRGTCTCTGGTTTGTGAAATACATATGCGCTCCAAGCTTTCTGGAACAGGGATGTGCTGCTGCTCCTCCTGCCCCCTTTCCTGCTTCTTTTACTTGAGCTGGGTGTTGCCTATTATCAGTATTTATGGTGTACATTATTTTATCATGGAGGCCTTTAGGTATTAATGTCATGGAGCTGTTAYGGATTTTAGGAGGGAGATGAAATTTCTCCTATAGGTTGCTTGGCTGGATATTCTTTCTCTTGGTACACTTGTAATACACTCATGTGTTTATGTGCATGTATCTTTGCTAGCTGTATGATAAGTAGTGAGAATAGTCATGCAACCTCACTGCTGCTGACTGACCAGCTACAATATCTACTCACCCTTCTGGAGGGGTTTTGCATCCTATATTAAGCTTTCAGAATTGCAGTTGTCTATACTATTAAAGATAGCTAGATTAAGGTTGTCTCAAAGTGTGTCTGCACAGACCAGGAACGTTACTGCCTCATAAAAGTATGATAGAGAAAGATGCAAAAAAAAAAAAAAAAAAAAAAAAAAAAAAAAAAAAAAAAAAAAAAAAAGAAAAAAAAGCCATGGTATGTACTTACAGAATAACTTACCATCTGGAGATTTTTTTTTTTCCTTTTAAACCACACTTCAGTTAGTGGATGAGTTATCCCCTAAAACTACACTAGCTCTGTACTTAGTAATCTTTGGAATCTCATTTCCTGCTTATGAAAATTAATGGCTTATGTTTTGTGCAACTTTCTTGCCTGCACTTTTGTTTGAAGACAGCAGCTACCACTGCTTAGCTATGTATGATATAAACTCTCTTAYCAAATTTCCACTTGTCTTACTGTATATATTTCTCACCCTTTCTTTTAGGGAGAACATCTTTAAATAGAAACAGATTTTGCAAGCCTATTTTTCGTTTTCATATGACTGGAGCCATTTTATTCCTCTTTTCTCTAATAGTAACGGTTCATATCTTTTTAGTTCCCTTTGGAGTACTGTTCTTTTTGCTAATTGTTATAATATGCATCTCTTACCAAAAGCTGCCTGTGTTTCTAAGCATTCTTAATGGAAACAAGATGAAATTCATTTGTGAACAAACTCACTGTTTGGTTTTGACACATTTGTTTTTTCGCTAGCTTGTTATAAATTGTCTTCTAGTGATTAAAACAGATTGAGACCTAGCAGTTCCAGACAATGTGCTGCATCTCTAAGAAGCAAAGCACAGGATTTTCTCCCCAAGAGGAACAGGRCTAGCAGATTTTGCCTTCCCACCCACAAAAAGTTACAGATCTTCCATGAAACACTACATATTTTTGAGGGACCAGCAGGATTGTGGTGTATCCCAGACCCATCTTATTGATTGTTTTAAGTATAGGAATCTGTGCAGGGCTTACTGCTTTTACCTTCACTGGATGCTTATTAAAAGGGAAAACTTTCCTCTCTGGGGGAAAAAAGCAGACCTTGGGAAGCGTTGGGGTCTCTAAGAGAACCAACATAAATTTGCTTGAAGTAACAAATAATAGGAATACATTYTGTAAACATAAAGGTTTTTATTTGTCTCGGTAGCTGCATTTGTGCCRTCTGTGTGAGGTCTGGCTGGTTCATCCTGGTGTTGGGAGATCTGATGGCTTCTGAACCAAACTTTCTTTGCAGCTTTCTTCTTTAAAATGTATTCTATTTGGTGGTTCTTTGTTACTTTTTACTTGATATATTATGATTGTTCATTGAGTTTAGAGTCTTGTTCTTGTTTTACATGGAATTTTAAGTTGTCATTAGCTGTACTTGTATCTGATTATTTTTTACAGTCGCTCATATAAAGGGAGCTTCTTTTACAATAGCATTTATGACAGTAAATACAGCAAGAGCCTGTCCGACATGTTTGCCTCCTTTTTCTTTACAGGAATTTAGTTCCTGCTTCGCACAGTCAGATGGTTACTGGATACCCTGGCTTGTGGATACAATGCAGGTCAAGATCCAAATGAGTAAAGACATAAGACTTTCCTAAGCTAGTACAAGGATGACAGAAAAGTTTAATTTGACTGGGCAGGATGAGAAAGACAGCATGCCTGTTGAGTTGTAGACAGAGTACTTAGATCTTCTGGATTTACCAGTTCACATGCACAAATTTTCCAGTGTAAACTTTTACTTTTAATTTTTTATTTAAAAAAAAAAAAAAAGCTGTTATTCATGGACAGTGACTAGCTAGTATTCTCTGGGATCAGAGTTTAAATTGAACAGATGATAATTTTCTCTCCCAAAAGTAAAATTTACATAAATATAATTCTATCACTGTATATTATTTATGATGCCTTTATAAATGTAGTGTTTTGCAGAAGCMGAATAGAAGGAAATTATTCTTTAATGTATGTATCACGGTGAGAGTTAATGAGAGGAAAAGGAGTGTAGATCCTTGCAGTAGGAAGTAGYGTTCCTAAAACTTCATTTTCTTTGTTTAAAAAAAAAAGTCTCCTGATGAACATAATCTCTATTTTAGTGTAAAAAAAATGTACTGCAGTAGTTGGAAATAAACTTTCTATGTACCATTCTTGTGAAAACTCTGATGGAATTGGAAGCATTCTTTTCAGCAGAGTAAAATAACCCTTGTGGAATTGTTCTGCTGCCCTTTGGTTGCTTTTCTATTCCCTAACCTTCCCTAACCTCATCAGTGGTAAGGAGAAAAAAAAAAAAAAATTGGAAGCCTTGGGTGTTAATGCAGGTGACGGATCAAATGAAAGTGAAGGTAATGGTTTGCTTGAATCATGAATTATTTTTCCTCTGTTCCCTAAAGAATAATATTTAAAGTCAAAGCCCCCAGGTTGTTTCTCTCTAACTGTTCCTGAGAGGTTTCTGTATTGCTYGTGTCTGTGGTGGTTAAAACAAGCTGGTTGTATCTTAGCTATGTTCGCTTCCCTAGCAGTGTGCCTGGCCCTTTCGGCTTTGCCCCCCGAACGGACCTGCAGCCTCCCGGGCTGCCCGGCGGCTCGGCTCCCAGGGGTGCAGTGGCACCTTCCTGCCACTGTCTGACTTAGCTAAATTCTGGGTATAGTTTACAAGTTACAGGTAAAGCTTTCAATTGCTGTTTGGAAATATCCTGTGTCTAAATTCATTTTTTTGGAAAAGAGAAATATGTTCAAGTGCTTATGATATTAGAATCAAATATAGTTATACATTGCTTTCCATGGCTTTGGATAAAATTTCTTTTTCTTAGCTTTAGTTCTGCCTTTCTAGACTGAAGATAATAGCATTGCACTACTCATAGAGGTGTTTTGCAAAACTAAAGATATTAAAATGGGTGGAAACAATGTTAATGAGAYGCTACAGTTATTCCATCTTGGGCTGGAGATTTTGTCGTCGTAAGACAAGAAGATATGCCACCATACCTTGTCCAAGAAATATCAAAAGATTTGACTGTTCATCATTACAAAATTTGTACAAGAGGAAGGCGTTCATTGGCATCTTCACTACAGTCTCCATTAAAAGTGACTGTATTTTAGAAAAGATTCCAGGGATAATATTTATTCTCTTGCTTATATTATATTTATTTATACTATTTGTATACAAGGAATATATTCCTTATATTCAGATCTTGACAGTTCATGTAAATGAAGTTAAGATTATCCATATTTATGCATTTAGCTTTTTATATTTTCTATTAATTGATAATATATGAAAGAACTGTGCACTATTCTGAAGCTGCATGTCTCTATTCAAAAAACTTTTTAGAAAAAGGTAAGTATTAAATGTCTGTTGTATAAAATTGTAGTAGCCACAATCTGAGATGTGTAATCTATAATTTTCAACTGTTCTATTGGTATACATGAGTAGAAGGGGGAGAGGCAGGAAAGGGAAAACAGATCTTTGGGAGTAAGAAAGTCAGTCATATGGAATAGGTTTGAGATGTGAGCTACAAAGTAATCTTACCCCAAGAAAGGAGAGGTGTTCCAGTAACTTCTTAAAGATATTTTCCTCCCTGTCTGTCTTCTAGGGGAAAAGTTTCAGACAACAGAAATTGAATACAAGAATTCTGTTTAATTTTATAATTATTATTTGTGTAATTGAAATATCAGTGTACTTGTTTGGCTTAAAGCTTTTTATTTCATGGGCTTCCATGTCTAACTGAGTTATTTCTAGATAACTATGGCAACAATACAAAAGGCTTTTATTTATTAATTTAATTATTCCAGTCTTTAGTGGTTCTTTGCCTGCATATGTGTTAGAAATAGATTAGGCCTTATGGTTATAGTGTGTATGACAATAGTGATAATACTATGAAATCTATAATAGATCAGGATGACAACTGAAATTATTTTAATGTGTAAGATTTTAGGAGAGCTCAGTGATAATGGAGCAATGCAATAGATTATGCTCTAAGCTGAAATGAAAAATGGCAGGATGAAAATAATGGTACGACATAACAGAAGAGGATTTTAATCTCATGGCACAAGTTTGTAGAGCTGTTTTTTTCATTAGCTTCTGAATGTCTTGCTTGCAATGAAGCTTCTTGCATTATGTTTCTCATTAAAGATAGTAAAAAAAAAAAAAAAATACTAATTGCTATTGCCATACAACTATGTACTTCCTCCTACTGAAATCGGTAGGTTTGGTTTGCTACAGGCAAGAAGCTTAGCTAGATACATCTGAGTAGCCATCTAGGAGTATAGATTTTCATCTTAGAATGGGAAAAATATTTTTTGTTCTTGAATATAGGACTGTGATGAGAATTTGTCTTTGAATCTTTTTTTACATAAATATGAGAAAGTTTTAGGTAGACTTTATGCCTGCAACTTCTTGACTGAATTAGGCTATGCTTGTTCTTTCATGTTTTAGTGAGAATCTCTTGTATGCTACTATTTGGAAACAATTATTTTTCAGAAAAAAACTAAGTAGTAATATGTATTGTGTTTATATGAGGTTTTATTTTGTAAAGGGGCAAATAAACTCATGCAAATACATGACAAAGCCACATAGGACTAAATACTTATTCTCTGTGTCAGGGTTATCTTTCCTGATTTCAATTATGCTTCCCTAAGGATGGCTGAGACTTTCCTAGCTAATCAAAGTCTTTCTTTATTCAGTTTTCTCTGTCAAATAATAGTAGAAATGAATTCGCTTTAACACAAATGTGTATTATGAATAAACATATTTACGTTTCATTGAAATAAGTGTTTGAAGTATCTATAAATACATCAAAACATGGACTATATTATTAAAACATGGTACATAAGACTGAAAAGAACAGTAATGTTCTTATGGCAAGAAAATTGCCATTGAAGTCTATTATTAATCTGACATCATTGTTTCTAAAGACCTTTCTTCATTGAGCAGTTGATTTGGGCTCTTATCTGGGTTTTGAACCTGCTCTTGTACATGTGTATGCATACATGTGCACACCTCTACACACTATTTTTCCTTTACTGAAGGATAACTAAATCCTCCTGATGTGAGGAAGCAAGAAAAATGGCACTATCTCACCATACTTGCCAGCTTTTCCCTTGAAAGACAGCTGCTTCTGGGCTTGACACAGTGGACCAGAAAAAGAATCCAGAAATTTTTAATGTGCAGATCCATGAAACATGCCTACAATATGCAGAAGCAAGACATCAGGATGTGTTTAACTTTGCTGTTGGAGTAATCGCCCCATTATTAGGCTCAACTAGATCCCAGAATGGCTAGTGAAGAGCAGTTTGATACTCTGCTGATGCCTTGCACACTGAAGGAAGCATACTGTCAAGAAGTCTTTCATGCCCCCATCTAACAGTAAGTGTACTACCAAGTACTTTTAAAGGATTAAGTCTTAAATTGACAATTGATTTCATTTATCTAGGTAAGTTGTTATTGATCTTGCTCTGGATTAACTGCAACACTGGAATTAATGTGTTGTTAATTTGAAATAATATTTTAACCTTGTGGTTACTGCGACCAGTTGAGTGAGAAACAGAAGACTGGAAAAAACTGATAGGGGAAGTGAGGAATTCTTTTGTTCCATTAGCATTTTAAAATCACACTGTAATATGTAGCAATGATTGTTAAAATTGATTAATTTGATTTTGCGTGAGCAGCCAGATCTTAGTGAGTTTAYTGCCAGTGTATTGCATAAGTCAGGTGAAGTCAGTGGATTGGGCTCTGAGCACTATTTTAAAAGATTTTATGAAATCAAGAGGAAAACAGACTATAAGAATTCAGATGTAAGAAATGTGTATCAAAATATCGTAACTTCTCTTTAACTCTTTACCATGTCATGTTACCCTTGGAAAACTCGAAGCTGAGATCTGTTCTCATCCGTTTAATGAAGTCTTAGTACTGAGTTATTCTTTGTGGATTGGAATGAGGCTGTTGCCAGCGTTCTCTTTCTCCCTCGCTATTCAATTTCACTTTTATCAAACTTAGACCATCATTTCTCTTTTGAATGTTTCTATTACCCCTTCACATTTTAAATAAAAATAACAAGCTGAATAGGCTGTACTACAGTTTAGCATCATATATGGAATGTCCTCGTGTGAATTATTAAGTAGCTAGACATAGATTTTCTACAAATCTAATCTTGTTACAGTCTTGGATTCCATCACTGATTAATTGCACCAGTAGTGGCATATTGTGGGAATTTGCAAAAGTTTTCACCACTGTCCTACATCTGATCCTAAAGAAATTCTTGGATGCTGAGCAAGATTCAGCATAGAATCTTGACTAAGAGGTCTGAGGCCAACACAACCTATTCAGAACTGAACTCTTCAGATCCAGGAATATTTAGGTCCAGGTACATGTATATTAAAGTTTCACAAGGATAGACTTAAAAAAAAAAAAATCAAATTAGAATTTCCCAAACATATGGTTCTGTGATCTTGCTACAAAGAGGGCGGTGCCATGGACCTCTGGTTTATGGTCCACATTTGGAAATTACTGTCTTACAGTAATTTTAAAAGTTAATTTGTAAGATTTTAAAGTATAAAGATTACCGATGAAAGTCTTGGCCCTATAGTGCTTGTCCTTTTTTATTCTAGGCATATTTTTATCTATTCTTTAATATCTTCTTATTTATGACCTTCATTAATCTCTTACAGGAATTCTTCAGCTTAAAGCAATGTAGGAATGTCTGAAGTTGGCACTAAACCTTGTGCACCTACATACATCTGTGAGATACTGGAAAAGCAAATTTACAGCACACCGTGACTTTTGTAACCTTTCACTGTTTGTGCTTGCTAAATGTTTTGGATTTTAACGATTATTTCTTGCTTTTATAGCAATTAACAGGAAACTTCAAAGTGAGAAAGTGGTAGGAAATATGTCTACTTTTTTATGACATCAACAAAGAGACATTTAGTTTTACATCAGATGTGATATATTTTAAACAGTGCTAGTTAAATTATGGTCAGGTTGGAATAGTGGAGCTATTGAGTGTTCTCAGTGTCATTTCAATAATACGTGATCAGAGCTCTTATTGTAAAAAGGAAACATTGGCTTTTGTTTCAGAGCAATAGGGCAACGTAAAACATATATGATTACATACCTGAATGGAGATGACATTTCATTATTAGAATCTTCCTACTCTGTCTTTTGGTAACAGTGTGTTTTTTTTTTTTTTTTTCCCATAGTGTTCAATTACTAATATGAACCCAGATTTGTAGTATCTGAATGTCATGCAAATACTATCTGGCATATCCTCAAAATAACTACAGGGAGTAGTTGGGGGAGTATAATTCCATTTTCTTTATTACTTCTGACAACTCAAAGATTGTGACTTGCTGAAGGTCACAGTTGGTGGCGACGAGTGAACGGAGTCACACTCGTGAGTTTCCATCACAATCTGTGTATGATCACTGTCTAGTTAAAGTTGTTCAGATGTTGCATCTATTTGGCAAACGATCTGCCTCACTTTATAAGCAAAGTTAGGATTTAGAAAATCTCTCCTGTATTAAGTGATGAATTTTTCTAAGGTGTAATCCTGAAAAGCAGCAAAGCAGCTTTGAAGTCTATTGGTAATTATGACAAAAGCTCCATGGGAATGAAGACTTTGAATGGGAATAAAGAATTTTCTTTCTTCATTAAGAATTAAAAAAAAAAAAAAAAAATAGAAGGTAGTTCCAGGGGTCATACATTTTGAGACAACAACAATTTACATGAATGGATCAAAACAGTTTTAAAAAGTTCTCTTTTTAAAACTAGATACTTCCATTCTTTAAATAAGATATTTTGTAAGCAACAAATTTAAGTGGCTTTTATCATCTGACCTGGCATTGTTAAGAAATTGTATTAGGGGACATACATCTGATCCTACTTACTGGATTCATAAGTATCCAACATTTTGGTGGGAGAAGGTTTGCTAAACAGATTTGGATAGTGGTTTATAAAGAATTAGAGAATACATGGTGAGAGTAAGGGAAACCACTCTACCGAACTTTATCTCTAGCATTGCCTGCTTACAGGCATTACATTGTTTTCTCTCATTTCTTAAATGGAAAAGTAGGATCAGAAAATTGATTTTTAGAAGCTTAGGAATATTGTCATGTGATTAATGAATGTGATTGGTACATGAATTATACCTTTTTCATTTCAGCCAAAACCAATTAAAAGAATACATATCTTGTTTCAAACCTTACAAGTTCTTTCTACTGGATATCATAATATCCTGGCATTGCTGTTGAAGCTATTTCATTGAACTGGAAGAGTCACCATAAGCCTAAACTCAAGAAAGAATGCTCTTCACTTTAGCTTAAAGGAAAGGGGAATAGATCATCCTATAATCAAACAAATATTATTGTCTTTATGTCAAAGCTACTATCTAAGGAAACACATTTCAGTACTGTCACTAATGAGCCTAAATTAGTCCTACTGATGAGAGAGTGTGCACTCATAGGGTCACTGTAAATTGGCTTGTGTGCTTTGTAGAGCTATCAAAGTATATTAAGAGCCTTTGTACATTAATGGATGTTATATAGAATTATATTGCCTAGAACAAAATCAGTCTGTGAGAGATCAAGCAACTGTCAAAATTGTAATTGCTACATTCACTACTATTGTAAGATTATTAATTGAAAACTTTAGAACAGAAAAATTGAGCTGCATAGACTTTTCATAGATATTTATCAGGAATGTAGCACTAAAATTGGATCAGATGAGATCTTTAAAATACAGTAGATCTAAAGATTGGTTCCATGCATATGATGATTTTATTTAATTGCTTTTTTATATGAGAATATGTAAAATAAGCTGTATTTAAAATACTGATTAAAAAAATGAAGATTTCAGAGGAGCAATTCAGTTAATGCAAAGGAAATAAATACTGGGAAAGTACTACAAAAAGATCAAAAATAATGCAACAGAAAATGATACAGCAAAGTATATAACTGGTTATTAGCTGGTTAACTGAGAGAAATGTGACCTGTTAAACCCTGACGCCAGGTTGCCCGGATASATTATTGAAGTCCTTGCAGTGCGGATGTTCAGAACCTGAATAGACAAGGCTACGAGCAACCAGATCTGACTTTGCAGTTAGTTCTGCTTTGGTCAKATACTAGATGATTTCTAGGTACCTTTCCACCAAAATTGTTTTATGATTCTAAGAAAGAAAATGTTAATGTTATTGCTTGAAAGTCTTCTACACAGTTTAATCTTAAAAATGATAGAACCACATAAAGAAACTACAGTCACACAAAACTAGTAATTAATCATCAGTACTCAGAACTCATGTGAAATGAGAAGCAAAGCATTCACTACACTGAACTGTGTGCAGAATACTTGGTTATGAACCAACGTGTCAGTAATCTAGAGACTGATCGCAATGAAGCGTCAATGCAGTTATCTAGTTGTGACTCACTTTTGCCCCTTGCAAGAATGAAATACATTAAATACTCCTCGTTAACTAGAATGCATGTCATGATCCAATTCACTTTTTTCTTAGAGTTAGCATCAGAAATACCTTGTTTGAGGAACTACAGCAGCCACTTAATACAAGTGGAGGTATTAGTGCTATGCTAATTGTCATCACTAAGTTTAAGGATCAAGAACAAGACTGGAAACTAAAGTTTCTGAACTAGTTTTCTGACCTCATTCCTGTTACTAGATAACATTAGACTCTGTAAACATGTTGGTAGCTGGTAGTTGGTAAATAGTCGTTAATTGCCAGTGGAGAAATGAGAGAAGTAGTGAATTTTGCATGTCTCCAATCTTTTCATAAAAAATGAAATTCTTTTACCAGAAAAACCAATTCAATGAGTCTCTGTACTGCCATTAAGTAAAAGGAATTGATTAAAGATTTTAAACGAGATTTTTTAGGGTTTTTTTGGTCCATCAGCAACCCCAGTTGACTAATAGCTCTTTCTATCTAGCCRTGAAGGCTGTTCATATTCATTAAGACATTTATTTTTGAAACACTCATTGAATAATTAAGACACCTAGTTTCTCTAGTGATGTGTCTGTTTTCAATCTTTTAAATTTCTAATCTGGTCAGTAAATCAGAAATAAGAAGTGATGCTGAAAATCAATGTTATATGTAGATGTCTAATCTTAGGGGCTCCTCAAACACCTTTGCAGTTGTGGTGGCTGCCCTTCTTGGCTAGGGAGACCATGCAGTTCCTGCCAGCAGCATATACGCACAGCACAGTCTTTGCTGCAATTTGTCAAACATCCATGCAAAAAGTAGGCTACAGACTAGACATAATCCTCTGGCTTGGCAGTATGCTGTTAGCTGTCATCCTTTCCTGTGAGTTCTTGGCCCTTTCTCTACTACATGTTCTATATAAGAAGACGTGTGTATATTCTTTTAGTTTTTTTTTTTTTTTTAACTATTTTTTTCTATATTTTGTATTAGAAAAATTCCAAGAACAAATAAAAGGACAGTTTTGGAGATCCTTGGTAGAATACTAAATGACAAAAGTGACAAAAGGGGAAAAACAGGAAGATTTTTTACAAATAGAGTATGAAAAAGTGTGCATTTAATTACCAAAGAATGAAGCTTATACCCAAATAAAATAAAATTGCAGATGATGCAGGAATGGGAGAGTTTAAAAGAGATTATGAGATTTTCCTACTATTTAACTGCTTAAAATAAGGTAATGTTCTAAAAAGCAGTTTTCTAAAGAGCAGCTTGTGTTCAGATATCTACAGTTCTGCCATTTCAATGAGTAAAATGTAATAATTTGTAAGAATATGAACTAGCTCCTTCAAAAACTTTAACCTGCTAGCCTTTTGCCTGATACATGGAGTTGTGTAGAAATTGTAAACCTCTTGTTTTTTCTGCTTTTAACTCAGTTTCCGTATGCTGTTTTGGTAAACAACCTCTCTAAACTGAGATTTGGAGTCCAGTGTAATCTCAGAAGAGAAGAGATACTTAAAGAGTAAAGTATGAGTAATGAGGGAAGGATAAAATATGCTACAGTTCTTCCATTTAAAAGACATTAATTCTCTGTGCTTCTCTATTCTCTCATATGCAGAATGCTCATCAGCTGTCCATCTGGAGTTAAAGATGCCACTTTTGAGTTTAGTTTTGTTTTTTTTTTTTTTTCTATATTTAGGTAGTAGTCTTAATCCTTGGAGATCAAAACATATAATTTGTGGTCAGAATTTACATTTCCATCCACAAAGGTCAGAAGGCTTTTCAGCTCATGTTGAATTCTTTAGTTTTTTTTTTAATTATTGGTTTTACATTAACTTCAGCAGTTATATTGCTTGAAGTTGTTAATAGTGCATTAACTGTCATGCAACTATTGAGAACAGCAGGTCAACTAATACCTTGCAATAAATCAGACTTCTTGCAGCTTTATTTCAGCATCTGATAAGCAAAATAAGTTACAGCATAATGAAGAACTGAGAATTAATAAGGACAAATCAATACCCATGTCCTCAGGGTTTACAAATTTTACAATACTACTAGTTTTTATTGAAAGTTTTGCAGTAAACTAGTCATGTGGCTATCTTTTCATGCCTCGAGTAAAATACCTTAACTACTGTATTAACCTATTTTATTACTATGTGCTTTGCCGGATGTTTTGTTTGCTCTCTGAGTTTTTTTTATGAGTGGTTATTTCTCTTAAGGAAGAGAAAAGAAAAATTTAGAAAATGCTATCATTAATGAATAGAGGTTCATGGCATTAATGGCATTCCTTTTTATGGYAGGATTTCTGCTCTTTGCTATGTTCACAAGTGATCTGGAAGATGGAGGGAAATGATGCAGCCAACCTGCTAGTRGTGCAACTCTAAACTTGATTGCAGAGGGTCTTAGAAAGATATCCTACTATTAAGTAAAATGGCAGGTGACATTAAATGTGGAAAAAATAGAGTCAATCATTAAGAAAGCACAGTTTGAATTAATTAATAGCATTCAGGAAGGAAACCTTGGCATGAGTGCTCAGTGGCAGCCTAAAAAGGTAAATAGTGTTAGGAAACAGAAAATACTGTTATGTCATTATGCAAAATAAATCATGGTATATCTGCATCTTGAATACTAGATGTAATTTAGTTATTACTTCTCCAAAAGGATGCAGCACAGATGAACAATCTGATGAACAGATTTTATAAGGAGAGAAACTAGGCAGACTTAGGACATGGAAAAGACAAAGTACTCAATGCCTCTTGCCTCAGTTTTCACTGATAAGGTCTGCTCTCAGGTCTCACAGGTTCTGGAGCATACTAGCAGAGTTTGGCAGGGTGAAGCTCTGCCCTTAACAGAGGAAGACTGAGTGAGGTGGGATGCAGATGGGATGCATCTGATGCAACTGAAAGACAGTTCTCTATCATCTTTGAAAGGTCATGGTAATCAGAGGAGGCTTCTGAAGACTTGAAAAGGCAAATGTTACACCTATGTCAAATATGGCAAGAAGGAGGATTCAGGTAACCACGGGATCGTTAGCTTAACCTTAGTCTCTGGAATGATTATGGAGCAAATCCTACTGGAAATTTTCTTCAAGTACATGAAGACAAGGGAACAGCCAGCATGAACTTACCAAGGGTAAATCATACTTGACCAACCTGATTGCATTCTATTATAAGGAAACTGCTTGTTGTAAAATGAGGGAACAGTGGATGGTGTTTGCAGTGACTTCAGCAGGACCTTTGACATGGTTTTCCATAGTTTCTGACAATTTGGCTATAAGGATATGGATTGGATTTGTGGACTAGAAAGGAGGATGGGAAAYTGACTGGACTACAAGGATCAAATAGTTGTGACTGGCAATGCAGAGTCCAGCTGATGGCTGGTAATCAGTGGTGTCCCTCAGAGATCAAATACAGACATATATATCTCTACTGATGACCATATAATAGGATGGAGTACACTCAGCTAGTTTGCAGAGGCTGTCAAATTAGGGGAAGTGGTTGACATGCTGGAGGCCACAGCCTGCTATTCAGGTGGACCATGACAGGAAACTCAGGAAACTCAACAAAGACAGGTGCCAAGTCCCGGATCTGGACCGATGAGCTGGAGTGAGCTCATGGGTGCTGAGGGCAGTCTTGCAGAAAAAGGCCTGGAGGTCCTGGTGACTTTAATTCTCAGATTGGTGTTGAACTGAATTCTCAGTTCAACACAGCTTAGATTCATCTTTTTTGTTGTCATTTCTTCTGCCATAATTACACATAAGAACTTTACTTTTCCATAAGGGTGGTCAAATACAGAAGCAGACTGTCCAGAGGGACTGTGGTATCTCTGTCCTTGGAGATGCTCAAAAATTGACAGGTCAAAGCCCGGAACAACCAGATCTAACTGAATCTTCTTTGAGCAGGACATAGACTAGATGACCTCTTGAGATCCCTTTGAACTTAGCTTGTTCTGTGATTCTAGCTACATTTCTCCAGGTTGAAAAAAGATGACTCTGAATATAGAAAAAATATGCCATTATGGATAAAAATATAAAATTTCAGTAGGAAGTTTCTTATAAAACACAAAAACAGTTATGTTAGCTGATAAAATTATTCAACAGATGTTTTAACAGGCAAAAGGGGGTGCTTGTACAGAGCATTTATAATATAACTTCTTTAGGACAGATGAAAGGTATAAATGACTTCCAAAAGACAGGTGATTTCGGGGGGGAATATMTGCTGAAGGCCGTTAAACCAAATGCAGCTTCCACTTCTGAAAGTCTCTCAAGTCCGGATTGCTGAAAGTTGCAAATACCAGGATTCTCCAAACATGTTCTGTTATATTTTTCCACAATCATCTGCTCCGTGCCGCTGTCAGAAGTATAGTGCTAGGTAGAGCTTTGTTTGCCATCCTTATGACAGTTCTAGTGTTTTTAATAAGTTCAATACCTAGCTTAGATTCATCTTTTTTGTTGTCATTTCTTCTGCCATAATATTTACTCTTTGTATTTATCCTTTAAGCCTTTAAAAGGGACTTTGGGGTTATAAACTGGAGTAAAGAAGGTGAAATTAGATATTATATAATTTTGTCTGTCCTAAGATGAGCTTTGGCAGTTGGCCTTACCAATTCAAATTCAAATATTTGCGTATAATTGGAGTTGCAAACGTTTGACATCAGGTCAGCTTTTTATGATTTTAGTTGTCCATGTAATCTAGATGAAATTAACAATTAAAAGCAAATTAAAAATGTCAAACTATATCAAGATATGTCTATGTGAATAATTAGTATGTACGAAAACAGATGAGGTAACAGGAGTACCTTATGGAAACAAAAGAGTAGACCAGAATGATGTGAATAGGCGTGTTAGAAAATAATCTAATGATATGACATGTACAACAAAGAAGGTCTTGCTCAAGTTGTGGAATGTGGTGGTGTTCAATATAGACTTGAGCAGCAGCATTGACTTTGGTCAAATCCTGTCTCTGCAAGTTAAAGATGTTCRCCATGCTGATGCCTGCTAGAGGTAGTAACTCATTTAACTCTTGCTGCTGCTTCCATGTGAACAGCTCTCTAGACAGAAATAGCACTTTCTGTTGGCTGGCTGGCTGMAAGATGACTCTCTGCTGATGCAAATCAATGTAACACTATTGACTATAGTGCTATGTGCCATCTGAGGAGAAGCAGTAAGGTAAAGGACAGCCAGTGATGCAAAGGCTTTAGATATGGGAAATGGAAAGCAAGTGGATCATAAGGCAAGAGATAATCTTATGACTACTGTTGTCTCTTTTTTTTCCTTCTCCTGCTGCTCTATGACTTCTGTTTTCTCCAAACATCTGTTATACTATTTGATGATAAAATTCACTTTACTTTAACCCTAATCTACACAAAATGTATTATTTGAACACATATGGAAAAGATAGCACTGTCTGAAAAATTAAATTGAATCTAAAGTAGATAAAGTATATATTTTGTGAAATGTAACCAGCTGAATCATACATCTTAAACAGGTTTCCTTGAAGTATGTTTATTCCTGTGATTCCATTTAAATGGACAGTATCAAAAGTATTTATTGTGACCTAAATAGGAAGCATGCTTCCTTAAGAAAGAAAACAATACAGAAGATAGTAAGTATGTTAAATAAATGTAGTTTATTATTTAGAGTTCTTAATTTTCAGAAGCTTCTGCAGTTGCATATTCATGTGTACTTGTATGCAAATGAGACGATAATACTTGATTAAGGTTGTCAAGTTCTCATTCTCACAGGCTTTACTTGTTTGTTTTTAAGGACATCTCCTACAGCTTTCTTTTCTTCTTTAAAGATTTCTTCGGTTATAGTCTTAATAATAGTGAATAAAGAATGAATATTTCTTCACGRTTTAAGCAGATGGCAACTTTTTGATGGGTTCCTTGGTTCTTGTACACCTGTTTTTTGTTTTTTTTTTCACTTTAGCATAAAAGCATACTTGCTTAAGTAGAAGGTGTATACATCTATGATTTTAAAATGTATGCAAGTAAACATTAAACTATCCTCAGTAGCAATTATGAATATAGATGTCTGCTGGCGACCTGGCCAGATTTTGAAGCTCTTGAGTAATATGTCAAGTACTCAGTCAAGTGTCTACTGTGTGATGGCTCATAGCAGAACAGACTGAATTAAAGTTGGAGCTAACTAATACTGAGAATTTTTGTAACACCTTCCTTTGGTGAAGGGTGTTTAGCAACATCAGCTGTATCATCGTGTAAGGTAGCTGCATAAAGTGTATAAGTTGTCTGTTTTGTAGATAGAGAAACAGAAGCAGAGAGAGGTTTAAATAACCAGGCAGGAGACTCGCAATTGATATTTGTGGTTGTTTTGCTCCAACCCCTTGATCCTGAAGGTCAATGACTCCACACACTTTAGTGGAGGTTCTTTGGAAATTAAAATGCCACACAAGGTTATACTATAATAAAAATATCTTAGCTGGTTTAAATTAGAAAGAAAGAATCTTTTCTAATATTTCACACCGGTAATAAATATCAATGTGAAGTGAAGGAGTGCTGTGATATGTAAAAGCAGCTGAGGAAGATGAAGCAGCTCTGAGCAGTGGAGTTGCTGGCAGTCTGCCTTCAGCAACCACCGCTGTTTTCCTGTAGATCAAGCAAAGCAATGCAAAAACTTAGACATAGCCTATGATGGGCACGGGGATTAGTCAGGCAAATATTTGTGGAAAAAATTAATATAATATTTGAAGTGAACAAATCTGCACACACATTCACAGTTCATGAGTACCCAATAAGTGTGACAGTGTTGCAGAGACGAGCAGTGCGATATTTCACCAAAAAAAACCATGAGGCTGAGCAATAATGTAGCTGGTCTTTACTGCCTGATGGTATTAGAACTAGCAACATGCCATGTTAAACTACTGAAAGCAAGCTTAGACTGAATTTCTGTCCCTGCTTGCCTCTCTGGATGAGGCAACTCAGCTTAAACAATTTAGATCTGCAGGATGCAAAGTCAGCTGCCTTTTCCTGGCTGTCCTGGTCATGTCCCCAGCACACTCTGGAAATAGCAAGAGAGCCTCTAAAAGCCCTTATTGCACCTTAATATCTGAAAAGGTACAATAATCTATTTCAGCTGATGTTTTAACTCCACATAATTTTCCCTGTGTATAATTTTGTAGTTGGTATGTCTTGACTTTGAAAAGTATTAGTAAACATCAGCCTTAACAGTCTTCAGATATCTAGATGGGGTAAAAGGTAATAGCTTGTCCTTTTGGAAAATTAATAGTGTAAACAAACTTTTAGGGAAATAATTTGTCTTGTGACTAGAAATCTTTCTTAGATTAGTGAGACTGCTCAGCAGGTTTTGAGTATGTAAGGAGTTTCTATTAATAATAAAAAAATAAATAAAAAAAAATTACAGGTATTTAGATGTAACTGTTTTAAAGAACACAGATACATGAACTGAATGTGAATTCATGGAGATGGGGGATTAGTTTTAGGGAGATACTGGAGCTTGTTTCCTCTTCTAGGCCTCAACTACCTGAAAGCTTTAGCACTGCCTGGTAGYTGTATGTGTTACAGGTCAAGCACGCGTTAACCTGCGGCTGTGCAGTGCCCTCATCAGTACCGTGACACCATCCTGTCGCGCTGGCATCCCAGACCTGCCACCATCACTTCTGAGGACAATACTCATTAACAGAGTTAACAGCCTTTCTAACAGTGATGTTTAACTCTATTCCTGTAAGCTTAGAAATGGCTTTCTGTCTTTGGGCTAATTATTCCCATTAACGTCTTGGTAGTTATCTCCTCCCTGGCATACCAGTGCACATGTAAACCTCTTGAACTTTCTTTATTCTGAATCTGTGGGTTGAATGCAGCATAAATGGTTCTTAGTCAGGACCATGGGGAGGAAGTTTATCAAACAGCACTGTGCACCATCTGTGCTTATATGCAGAAAAGCATTAGGGTTTAAAATACCAGCAGTAAATTAAGCCAGGTGCTCCAACATAAAAGGTTTACTGCTATTCTCTTGTGAGAAATCTAATCAGGATATCTTAGCTGGTAAAATGGTAGATGCTTATGTGCAGTGTKCCTTTCAGCTTGCTTCCTTAGTGATCAGATTTCTTGTTCTTATCCACAGTTTGACATGTAAAGCTAAATTTCCCTCTGTTTGACTTGTAAGTGCAACAGCTACCCATTTCGATATTTGTGTTGTCTTGTCCCTTTAGTACATGAATTTCATGAGTTCCATGTCAAATTTAATGCGGTAAAAATATCTTCTGTGACATTTGATTCAGCTTCAAAATGCACTGTTCCAAAGCAGCCCAGTTYCTCTGAGGCTGAACTGCCCCATATCTGTGGGGAATGGTTGTTTCAAGGGACATGGGTATGGATCGGTCTGCCTCATTCAAGAACATGCAGATGATGTCTTCTGAAGATGTCTTTACTTAAATGGCATACAGGTGCACGTAGACCTGATGTGCTAGAAACTGAGTTACTGGAAAGAAAAGACACAAAAAAGAGATGACTGAAGAAGTAGAACTGGAGTTTTTGATTGGGATTTTATATTCAGTAAGCATGTAGAAAAAGTGAATGATTAAAAAATTGGAAAAGATATAGTAAGGACAGAAAAAGGCAGTTAATTCTGGTTTACTACTGTGTCTTGGCTTGGCATCATCCTGCTGGTATGCTTGATTAAGGGCAAGGAACCTTTGCTGAAGAAAAGTTTGAAGACACCTTTCTAGGATTTGGGTGATTTAAACAAAATACCAAATAATCGTGAAAGAGTGAGCTTTTTATATGGCTTATGACTGTAAAGACAAAAGCTAAAAGAGAATATGGATGAGGTCATTGACCTGGGAATCAGATTGACTAAAATTCTTGTTGATACAGGGAAACATACTTCACTAATGCATAGCCCTGAAAAATTTTAAGTGCATGCTTCTAGTGCAGAGAAATGTAGTCTCAAAGGCATGGGAGGCTGCTGATTTTTCAGATCCCAGGCAATGGAAAGCTGAGGGAAAGTGAGCTGGCTCTTTAATGTCATTCAACTAATCTTAGAAGTTTGATATATTCATTTTGGCATGTTTGGAGGCAGCTAAAACATTTGGGACTGTTGTAGACGTAAAGTAATAGCTGAATATCTACACTTAAAGACAGTATTCGTCCCATGGTATGATGACATGATGTGCTATTTAGAAATCT
Source organism: Rhea americana (assembly GCF_003343005.1). Classification (NCBI taxonomy): domain Eukaryota; kingdom Metazoa; phylum Chordata; class Aves; order Rheiformes; family Rheidae; genus Rhea; species Rhea americana. Next base: position 7,122,260 of record NW_028185039.1, on the reverse strand, counting down.
ATATGTTGCAGGATTGAGTTAAACATGAGGTGTCAGTCTGAACAGCTAGTTGCGGTCAGTTTAGGCAAGCTGTTTGTGTAGTTCAGCTTGCTGAAGACTTCTTTTGGACAATACTTTGTCATAGAAAAAATTATTAGATCTGTCAAGTCTTGCCGATCCAGTCTATGATGGGCAGTTTACAACTGGAGCACAGGGTTGGATGAGCATCCTCCTAATCACATCACTGATTTCTTAGTTGCTCCCAGTCACGTTTTGGCCTTTCATGGCATGGAAGAGGTGGAGGAAATCAGAGGGAAACCAGACAGTCAAATAAAAGACCAGAGAGGTTTCCATGGAAACCTCAGCCTAAAATATTTCTAGATAAAATGGCAAAAGTAAAAATGGTCCTCAATAAATGTTTGACATGAAAAACATTTTCTTGTTTTCTGAGTATAATGTGGAACTATTGAAATATTTATACTTTAAAAGCATTGGCAAAAAAAAATTGCTGTCATTAAGCATGCTTAAGCTGTAATGAAACAATAAGTAAGTGGGGATAAACTGAGTATTACTGTATTTATTTCTAGAATTAAAATTGAAATAGTCTTTTCTGAAGATTCCAAAATGTTTACAGAAGAGTTTCCTCAAACTTATTTTACTTATTTCTCAAATATAAGTCATGTGAGAGTGATTGCGCTTAGAAGACCTCTACAGCCAAATAGCTGTTAAAATATCATAGGATACTTTTTTACTTTACACTCTTACAGATTATTCTCTCCAAGAATCTTCAGGTATTATATGGACTGAATTAAATGTGAATAATGTTTTTGCAAATGAAGAATTGATCTGAGTGTTTACATGCAACTAATATTGTAAATGGTATAAATCTGAATGTGTGCAATATGATACTTGGGTGATTTAAGGTAAAACTGAGTAAACCTCAGCCTTTGGCTCCAGACCTATGGAGAATTGCTTTCTAATAGGGAATACTTTCCATGTAGAAGCATTCAAGCAATGCCTGTTAAGTATGTGATTCCCTGCCAATTACAACAGAATCTGAAAGCAGAGTAATTTAGTGGCACTGAGTATTTTTTTTAGACAAATATTTCCCAATGACCATCTAAATAGAATKGTTCATGCAGATCTGCCTGACAAGAACTTTTGAACTGAGCTCTTCATAAATACTTGATAAAACATACTAGGCAGAATGCTCTTTTATCTAGAGCCTATGGTGAATATCACTTGTGATAAAGTGACATTGGTGGCTGCACAACAAGTGCAAACCTGTCTAGTTGGAGTATTGGTTTTATGGTCTTTCTCAAATTCTGCTTAGTTGCTCTTGAGACACAGTAGAGAATGAGAAGTCTTTCATTATTATTTTGAACTATATAAGAGATGCTCTATATAAGAGATAGGGTTTTTGTCAGAAGTTTAAAAAAAAAAAAAAAGAAAGAAAAGAAGAAACAGAACTGTAAAATTCCACCGAAGCTGTACTAAAATCAATAGAATGTGTCTGCTGACCTAGAAACTGCTGCCTCCTTGTCGTATCGGGACATACAAAGCACCAAATTACCACTTAGCAGCAGCTAGAAAGCGACCACTGCAGATTGAGAAGTAAAAGTTTTGTTGCGTCTCCCCCCAAATTTTGAAGAGTTGCAAATGGTCTACTAAAGATGTGATCATCTCTAACTGAGTAATTGTGCAGTGAACCCCAAACCAGTACACAATCCCCCTTAYGGCATTTTGCAGAAAGCCTACTCTTTTCTCCGTTCTGGCAGCTGTCATACCAACGTATTTGGTGTGGATTGCTTTTTTCATTTTGAAATTGTTAATATCTTAAGATTACATATTGAAGTGCCTAATCCTTGTCTCACTTTGGTTTTACATTTTTTAACCTCCAATGATCTTAAAGAAACACCTTATTCTGGTAAAGGTAGARTTTCACTAGAAATTGAATACGGAATGATAGGATTCCAAAATTATAATCTAAACATAGAAGAAATATTAAACTAACTAAAAGTGCCTGATTACCCATTTTTAATTTTAATTATATCAAAGTTTTAAAACTTATTTAAATCTACTCAAACTTACCTGCTTTCATTTTCTTACTTGCTTAGAACTATAACGTACTCCTAGCATCAATGGAAGTTTAGACAGCAAGCAGAAAATAGATCCCACTGGACTTACTAGTCCAAATTTTTAGCTAGTATCTAATAGATTTTATTTCTATTTCTTTTTTATGAGACTTTTTATTATTAATAGTGTTCTCAAAAGAAGCTAATGAGTCGTAATACATTTGCATAGTTATGAAGCTTGATAATTTATTCATGGAGATAGCACACAGAATGGAAAACTGGCATTAATTCTGCTAGAAGTTAGCTGAGAATACATGCTSTTTCTCACTGGCTCTGTTCTAGGGCCTTTTTCATTTCAGTTTTCAACAAAAAACATAAAGGAAAATTCCACTTACTGTAAGTTTCCTTTTTTGTAATATTTTACAAAGGAATAAATAGTTCTGAAATAATTGTGGCTTTGAAATAATCCAAACTTCATTTAAAAATTGTTGGAATATAAGAAATACTACATCTTGCACAGAGTAACTACTAGTGTATGTCCTGGATGCAGGTGAGTAGGGCAGATAGTTTTTTATTATTATTATTAGCATTAACATACTTTTTCACTCTATTCAAAACAGCTTATGTCTGTAGCTCTATGAGTATATGAAGACAAATGAATCACTCATTACATAATCTGCAGTATGTTACCTGAAGCTGTATAAGCTTTTCTATTTTTACAGTAGTTATAGTAAGTGAAACTGAATCTTGTCCGGGGCATCATGACACACCAGCATTTCAATGGCCCTGAATAAGTGTGTGCATTTAGTGGGACTGAGATGAAAATAACTTTGCACTTTTTACGCTTTCCTYCTTGAACATTGCATAAACTTAAATCGTCACAGATCCCCTGGTGATACGTATCGCCAGAGCGAGGTGAACAGCTTGCAGACATCAGCGCTTTTGGGGAAGGCAGCCCTCGTGGCCGAGTGCAAATCGCCCACCAGCCACAGGCTGGGTGACTTTGCTTGCTATTTGAAATTCAAAACTGATGTTTTCTGAAGAGCAGATAGGCTGTGTGTTCTCTGAACGTGTGCCCCTATGAGTGTGTGAAATACTTCTTTTCCAGAGGTTTGGTACCTGAAACATAAAACCTGTGGTCAGAGTCAGTTGGTCAGCTTATGCTTTGAGGGGAAGTGCTTTCCCTTTCAAATAATTTCACTTAAGTCATCATTAAACAAACACTGTTTTGTGGTTTGAATGAATCAGTGTGTTGGGCCTGATGTTTATTTTCTGTGAATGTTTAAATCTAACTTGAGTTTTTTTTGCTTATGCATCTTTGACAGCAGCAAATAGAAAAGGGTAAGGACTGATAAAATTCAGATTCACTGAGTGTGCAGCATTGGCATTTACTCTGCAATAAATGATTAAGCCTGGGCAAATTGAAATAGAGATGCTAGGCGTACTACAAAAGCATCATGATAAAAAGTGTTGGTGCCTAGGAAACTTTGATTTTGATGTTCCCAAGAAATGTGTGTGGGGAAAAAGAAATGCATGATATACTTTCATACTTTCCATTGTTTTAGAAAATGAASCTGCAATTTAAGTTCCAAAATTGAAATGAATTACTTCAGAGATATTCAGACCTGAAATTATTGTTCAGGTTGTAAAAGAAAAGAGGGCAGCAGTGACAACAGTGCCTGCTTTTGTTTTGCAGTAGTTCTTGATACTAACAAGTTCTTAGATAGTGTTGAGTGAGTTCCATGGTTTTACATGGTAGATAGTGCCAGATAGTAATATTCTATAATATYTGAGAAAGAAAACGGGATTTGGTTTTTAAGATGATATGTTACAGATAACCAGTGGAGACTGTTTATCGTATCTCTATATATTGGGGCAACTGTTAAATTCATTCATAAATTCATACCTAGAAATACAAATGATTTAAGCAACAGTTGTAGCTTTGCCTGAAACTGTCTCTTCTCCTCCTCTACGTTTTAACAGCATTACTCTCTACCTAAAAAGAATTCTTTCACTTATCAAAAAAAAAAAAAAAAAAAAGCTTTGACCTATTTCTCATTCCTTCAGTTGTCAGTGTTCTGGGTATCCAGATAGGTTCTGTACAGGCTTTCATAACTAAAATAATTCCAGAAACAGAAATAGCCTATAGAGACTAAAGCAGAGCTGAGAATAGTTGGGCTTTTGCTTTTACATTTCACAGATGTTATTAATTCCTCTCCTCAGAAAGATGGAGACCTTACTTTGAGTCTGTTCCAGGGCCTTGAATTTGCCAGGTTTAAATAGTTGTTTTGTTTAACAATACTATGAAGCTCTAGTTCATTTTTCTTCCTTCCTTAAAAAAAAAAATTAAATATCAAAATTTGCATTAAATTGTAAGGCCTTCTGAGCTGTCGAAATTGACTAGCCACATTAATGCTCTTATAGCAGAGGAAGTGTACATTGTCTTCAATTTTATAATTGGAACTAATCAAAGTGCAAACTGACGGTCATCAGAAGCCATTTGAGAAATGGTTGTCTCACTTCAGTATACTACAAACTAGTCTCACCAGTCTCACTTCGATATATTACTATGATGTTTTTGTGTGTTATTTTTAATGTATAAGAGGGGAAAAAATCCTCCTAAAAATAAGATTTTTAGAGCTATTAATAATGTAGTACAAAACATATCTTTAATTTGCAGTACAGATACTGTCACTGTATGTAGACACAAATAATTTTCTTACAGATGTTTTCAACCAGAATGACTTATTTCACATAAAGGGAATCAAAAATCAAAGAAGAGTGCACTGCAGGAAAAGCCACGTGTGTGTTTGTTCCTCTTCTCTGATCATTTGCACAGATTTGCCAAGTGCTTTGTCCTTTTATAATACAATGTAGAGTGTGTGGTGTTTTCCCTGAAATTGTCCAATGTCCGTTACAGAATCTCATTAACCAATAGCTAAGAGCATACAACCTCCAGTAAAATGGAAGTCTCAATTTTTTGCATATTCTATATAGAAGAAACAGGCTATCATCATTCGCTTCCAAATAACTGGATTGCTAGGTGTTCTATGATCCTGATTGCAATGGTAATAGTGACATCTTCTCGTTGAGAAGAATCCAAACCTGTCCATCCTGTAGTGGGATTATCAAATATCAGTATCCCAGAAAACAGTCTTCTCCCAGCACACTAACGAATATAACTATATTTACAAAAATAAGTAGTAATATCAAATGAAATTTCTAAAAGTAACTATGCATTTGTGCATATGTTGTCTTATGTTAATCAATACATCAGTTGCTTTTCAAAAATTGGTGTTAACGAGCTGCTGTCATTGCGTCRTTGGAATCTGCGGTTGTTTGCAGGCTATCTGTACAGGAAACAAAGATGGAAAGTTGCTGGAGATGATGATTTTTGAAAGCTGTTACAAGAGATCCTGCAGGAAGGAACTTTATATTAGAGGCAGAAGTGCTACAGTGAAATGAGAAAGAAGAGAGTTTATATTTAGAAAGGTTTAGAGCATTTTCCATATTGCAGAAAACATTCTTGAGCCTAAAAGAGTAAATTACAGGATATTTACCTTTGTGGTAATGTACCTCTCTTCCTCCAGATTGATTTTGTGKTTTTTTTTTTCCCCCTCTGTGGCTGACTAGTATATCTACTCATCCTCTCTATTTCAGTTGCTCTTTTCTTCATGAAGTGTTCCTGAGGAACAAATTAACAAAAGGATTCAAAGCAAGTCTTCAAATTACATTCTACCTGCACTTGTAGGCAAGCAGCAGTCAGGCGTAGTCTATCATGATGTTGATCTTTGTTTGTAGATTAATTCTCAAACCAACTGTCAAATTAACCATCTGCTTGGCTTGAACTATCTTCCTGTTACATCCAGTGGGGAGCAATTTAGCAATAGAGATACCTTACATAAAGTAAAGTACAAATGTTTTCAGAAAAGCTGAAACTGCTATATTTTTAACTAATTTTCCCTTGTGTTTCTACAGCTTACAACTATTAGAGGTTTAGGGGGGAAAAAGACATTTGAGATAAGCTCTAGAAAATTAAAGACATCCCCTATATGGTCAGGTATTCTCAAGAATGCCCAATAATTAATTTTTTCCCTGATATAAATTTGAGGAATAAAAGAATGAACTACCAAAAAGTGTTGGTTTGTGTAATAGATGGTTTGACCTGAATGCTAAGGCTGACAACAGGTACAAACACTGTCACTGCTCTATGAATTAGTAATTCTTGCTTAATCATATTAAAGCTTTAATTGCCTTTGACTATTGTGATAAAGATTTCTGCATAACAGACACTTACATATGCTTTTTGCGTAGCTGGCATCCAAACAAGGTGACTTAAAATGCCAAATTGTCCGAAGTAGTCTTTCGCCTTTAATCTATGACATCATTTGACTTACAAAAGCTTTCTGTTACAGACTTTGAAATAAAAATATTTTTCATGAGATTTTTTTTCTCTTTAGATGACAGTTTAATCTTCTGTTGCTGTATAAAGTAGATCTCTCATGATAACTCACTTACCTGTTGCAACTATACACTGTTACTTCCAAAGATRTAATGGGCATGCTGAAAATACTATTTCTCCCATTCAGCCTCCTATCTGGAAAGGAGGGCRGCACTGAGAGGTGTGCACTTAGATGAATGCTAAGGGGACAACAGAGACGTGTGGGAGAGGCCTGGCAAAACTTAATCCTAGCATTTCATCTTACTCTTTCAAAAATTGTTACTTAAAACTATCTTTTTATATAGTTTTGAATTCTAGAAAGGTGCCAGTTTGATAACCCAGAAATAATAGGGCTCCTTCTGGCACAGCGACAGAACATGCTTTATGCCTAACCTCTAGCAATCGTCTTCAACAGTACAAGGAAGTATCCAATAGACTATCATTTTGCTGACACAAAAACTAAGACCAGTTTTGAACTGCTATCAAGTTGAAGCTCATTTTGTAGGAGCCTGTATCGTGGATACAGTCAAGCTGTACTGAAATTTAAGTGGTGAAAATGATCGTTATTGTACACGCAACATACTAGTTCATTTCTTCCCTTTCCCTACTTTTAGTACTGCTTTGTACCTTTTGCTGAAAACTACTGTAACAGATCAACTAAGACACCTATTTTATTTTGGTGGTTATTTGAAAATTTTATAGTATTTCAATGAGGAAAGAACTCAAATTATTTATCARTGCTTGTTTTATTTACTGCTTCCTTCCTAAATGAAAACAATCCTCAGTTCTGCTTCCTCTATGTTGTTTTTCAAGCACTAATTTTCTGTAAAGCCCATTCTGACAGTGGCATTTACCTCTTGCTTTTAATGTCCTATATGTACCTTCACTGTGTCAGGAATATTGTGGKTTTTTTTGTCTTTTGTGTACACAATAATCAAACTGTGATTCACATTTCTAGCTTCAATGTATATTACCTCAATAGCAAAATAATTACTGGAAATCAGCAAACAAGAAAGAATGGYATTCAGAAGAGCTGGATGCTCCATTTAGTAGAAAATTGATTATCTACAAGAGGACTATTTTCATATGTTACACCAAACTGCGTGCTTGGCCCTCTATAGTATACTGAATGATGTTTGTTAAAAGGCTTTTGGAAATACCACTGTAAAAATAAAGTGTGTGTGTTCCCTGAGSTAATGTAAGTGATCATGGTTTCCCTCTGAAAGTACTTTTTTTTTTCTCAGTTTTGCTGTTTAAAAAATATTCATAAAGACTGTACAGACAAGGTAAAGAAAAAAAATCAGCAGATCAAGTCTTAAATTTAATCAGCTGTATATTACAGTATTTGGATACTATCATCTGCTGAAGRAAATTAATTTTTATTGATACTTACATGTGACCTCAGCATAGAAACTTTTGCAATAGTTCAGGTGCCTGCTGTGAAATGATAGCAGACAAACAAAAAATTATTTGGAAGAAAATGTGTGATAAATACCCAGAGTAAGCATTTAGTAACACCAAAAAGCATATGCTAATCATATTTGGAGTTCTAAAAGCTGTGTGTGGGAGTTTTGTACAGATTGCAGTTGCCAGAGGCACCCAAGTGAGAGTCTCAGAGTTTCACTAGAGGCATACATTGGATATGTGCTCAAACAGCCCAGGAGGGTGATGCTTTGCTATGGATTTGACTCATTTCTAAAGTAAGGAAAAGTGAGATTGAGCTGAGACTCATTTATCTTTAAGTGTAGGTATCTCTATGTAAGCTAGTTATCTTGATTCCTTTCACAGTTAACGGACAGACTTTCTTTCATCTCATCCAAAGGCTAACATCTGAAACAGATTAGGTGTTTCTCTTCCTGGACTTCAAAAGGAATTGAGATGACTAGCCTGCTGTAGGTATCTAAACGTGTGGGAAGAGCTCATGCCAAATGTCTGAAATCAGAAAGGATTCAAGTTGAAATAAAAAACTCTTAAGGTTTGTTGGCATGGYGTCTGGGAGTGGAGGTCCATTTCTAAGCAGAATTAGTCATGGCACTGGAGGCAACTGTGCTGGGAGTAGGGAGAGCAAGGGGAGGGTGTGCCAGTCCGTGCTAAGAGGAGACCTTGGCCAAAGCTGGTGCTCGCTGCACCGTTCTCAAGGTATTGGGTAAAGCAGGTGAGAGATGCTGGCTGCCATTACTGAGTATCCCATTTGAATCTAAGAAAGATAATCCGAAGTTTAACACTTATAATATCTTGGAGAGGAGTAAAATACAAGGGGCATTTGCCTTTGGTWCATCCCTGTTCCTAAAGCACCCCCAGTGTAGAGTATTATTATAGATGATGATATTGTAGCTTAAGGCAATATTTACTTTCAAATTGCCTGCCCAGTAACTGATTACAGTAATTATTGGAAACAAGCAAAAAGTCCCTATAATTTTGACATAAGCTTGCAGAGTTGGTTATCTTCATTACAGATAGGTTATTTAAATTTATGCTTCTTCTGAATGAAACACAGAATTGATAATTTTAAGTCAATGGGCAAAGCTCCCACTGAATCAAGATTCATTGCATTCCTATCACTTCAGACATGGAAGGAGGACAAACTCACCATGCATTTGGAGTCAGAATTGCTTCACCTTATGGTTCGGTAATGAGATATTGATTTTCACAGAGCAGCTCATGTTAGAGGAAAAACAAGAGACTCGATTGCAATTATGAAAGCTATTTGCAATTGAAAGTGGGAAAGATTTCCTTTCTGGACAGCAGAGTATTTTCTTCAGCTAAGCATCTCCAACAGGATTGTGAGAACTTGATACCAAAGAGGTATAAAACTGATGATAAAACTGATAATAAAACTTAAATATGCATATTTTTATTTTCCTAAGTCAGAACTATTTGCGATAAAGAGCTACCTAAAAGATATCCTCAAAATATTTTGCAGGAATATGTGCAGTATGTTAAGTACTTAATGTTTCAAAATTACAGAGTCAGAGGGACTTTGTGCAAAAGTCTRTAACGCTCTCTGATTTCAGCTGCTCTTTAGCAATCCTTTCAGCTGACCCACAACTTGGTACAGTTACACAGAAAGTGTAACCTTGGAGAAACTCTCCTCTTTGTACTAGTGCAACATCACTCATCCCAAAACTCAGTGGTCTACTCTCAGTAAAATCAGACTATTCCTCTCTAGCTATGTATGCTTGGCAGCTATACTCCGAATTTGACGAAAGAAGGCAGCAAGAGCCCGAAGGTGCTTTAAGGCTGGCTCAGGCCAAAAGCGACAGGATCCTTGCGATATTCTCACAGGGCCCTGGAAGGTCTCACCTCTCCTCTTGGAAAGCAGTGGYTTGCTTTTCCCCGTTCAAAAAACGCAGGAGTAGGAGGCTTCTGTTTTCTTCCCCACTGCTTTTGCATCTCTCCCTGCCCCAGCCTGTTCCTTCTCGTAGCCGCTGTGGCTTGCCTGGCTCTGGCGCTGTTTGCTGGAGTTGTACTTGCCTGCTTCTCTGCTGGTACYGTGCCGGGAGGAACGGCGGCCCAGCCGGGCTGCGCGCCCGCTTCAGAGCGGTCTGTGCGCTCAGCGGCCGCTGCTGCGGGTGGGCCACAGCGCTCTGATCATACTCTACTTGTTGAAAAACTGGATTGATTTCTACATGTGATTGCAGGTGTTACATTTCGCTTATTAAAATTTAGTTTTTCTGCCAAGAGACTAATTAGTAATCTAATCTGTAGTATTCTTGTAAGATAACTTCCTCTCCAGCCCTTTTTGGAGAAATTRTATTATTAAATCTCTTATACTGAACTAAATTATTTGCTCTGGAAAAGGRTTTGTATGACTAACAGATGATGTTTTCTGGTTAGGAAAAATAAATGAATGGCTGCTTCAGGTTTTTCTTCATAGTTTAAGATATGTTTCTGTTTAGTGTCCTCTCAGGAATACTTGTTAGAGGTTAAGAATGCTAGTTAGGATCATTCGCATGTTATTTATATTTGAATGACTWTATAGAGTAGAGGAATATTAGAGGAAATTTTTGTTGTTTTACTTACTACTTTGCTGGGAGTGGGTGGTAGAATTTTTGAAGGAGGTAAATTATGTTTCTGCTAGGAAGTGTCCTGCTATCTATTTTCCTCTGGTTTTATTCTCAATTTATAGCACACTTTYCTATTTTGAATGCTTACAAATTGCACTACAACTTTCAGTATCTGCAGGCCAATAAAATGAATTAAAAATGTGTCTATGAAAATGTATTGAAGGAAAGTAATAAAATGAAGATGGAAAATGCTATTATAAATTGCATAGTTCAGTAAATTATAGTACACTGTAGAATTTCAATTACAGAAACACATACTTTACACAAGTAATTACTAAAGAAATTACTTGAGAAGCACATCCATTCATTGAATTACAGGACATAAATTCTTCTTCTGATTGCATCTTCTGTTGTGAGGATGGCAATCACAGACAAACACTGATCTCTAATAACACGATCTTTTCTGGGTTAGAGCTTACTGTTAGCTGGGGAATGGGGGAAAGACTGATCAGAGGTTGTTGCTTCTCACGCACGAGGAGAATGAATGAATGAAACTAGTTAAATGCAAAGCGAGAGCTTTGATAGTTGGCAGGACTTCTTGTCCTGTGCATGGCTCTCAATGAGTATTTGAGTACAGTAGATCTGTAAGACATTTGTGGGTGCATTATGTATGCAGACGTGTGTGTATTTTATGTTCGCAGTGTAACTACAGTCTGTAGGGAGTATGATAGGGAATATTGTGCTTCCCTGTTGTACAGTGACTTCTACATGTGATTAACTGAACTCTTGGTAACTTTAGGGTCTATATAGTGTAATTAGGTCTAATTCTACCCACCTATGTTGGAAACTTTGAAGTAGAGACTGGAATTGCCTTCACTTTTAGGAAAATATGAGCTGGACTGTTCACAGTGGTGAATCCAAGCATGTCTTAGGGCACCTTGATGCTTTGGAGTTCGGTGTCCGGTTGGCCTGAGCTAAACAGGTTTCTTCTGATAGTGGTTTTCAAACGGAGAAAGAAAACTGAAAGTAACCTGAAGGGAGGTGATGGAAAAAAAATTGACAGTAGAGATCAAACTTAATTTGGAAAGGTTTGGAGTCGTGTTTGCTAAAGAGCAGAGCTGTACCTTTCAAGCTGATCTAAGAGTAAGGGGAATTTTAGTTTCTGGCTTGACAGCTGGAATCAGTTCCTCTGAACTAGAAGTTTGTTGTGAGGTTTGGATAGAAATGTTATCCCTACTCATAAATGTTCACAGCGAACGTTTGGTGTTCAGTCTGGTTGTCTGTCAGACTGTCTGCTGGATCCACCTGCTCAGGTCTTCCCCGAGAGCTGCTGGTAATAAAGAAACAGGCAAGCTGAAGGGGATGAGCGGTGCTGTTAACGTTGGGTGCAATGCCAGTTTCGGTCCGAGCAGAGTAGAAGGGAGTGAGAGTTGTTTGCATTTGTAACCTCGACAGCGGAGGTAGGTAGCAAGGTACAAGAGTGGTTTTTGCGTACGCTTGTGTTGGGCACCRGAACGCTTTGGGTTCCGCGACCTCCCTGAAGAAGCGGAGAGATGATTCTTGTCCTCGCTGTACAGGTCGCCAAAGCAGRACCCCTGACAGACCCGAAGAATACAGCTGAGCCCGAGTGTGTATGAGTTTGAAGGGTGAGAGACGTGTGGACGAGTGCTTTTTTTCCTCATAAAATTGTGACGCTATCAGATCTCTCAAGAATCGTTATCTAGTGCTTTAACAAGAAGTTAAATTTCTCTTGATAACACTGACTTTCTGTGAATCTGAGCAACTGGTTTATGCCTCTATATAATCACTTGCAAATGAAATTGGAAATGCTTGCCTGTTCGGACAATTGAGAGAAAGAATAAAAGGTAGTTAGCAGCGTGGCTAAACATTTCTCAGTTCCTAAGAATTTTGCAATGTTTTTTCCTCTATTTCTTATTTGACCTGTTTAGATGTGAGCCCTTTCAAAAAGGGATTTCATGTCAGTGATGTAGGGTGTTTGCATATAGGAGCCCTGACTTTGATTGTTGTACATTGGAAATAAGAAAAGCTGTATAAAAATCTAATACGAAGAGGAGAAATTAACAGAATATATGGGAAAAACAAACGCAGTGTATACAGTGTGATATTAAACGCACAAAGTAAGCAAAGTAAGAAATGTAATCTCATTGACTTAGTGCAGGCAATGCTCAAAATGGCGCCCTGTGCTTTCTCTGGTTCACGCCTGTGAATGTAGGACTTTAATGTATTTGTTTATATCTTAGACARTAAAGGTTATAATTAATAAAACATCCTCTCAAGTCAGTACTTTACAAGGTATTTTCTTTTTATCATAGTAAATGGCCCTTACTTTTATTGTGTTTTTAGACTTCTGCGTCTGCCCTGATGTTTGCATGGATTGAACTTAAAAATGTTGAGGTATTTTTAATTATTATCAAAACAAGTCAACTTGTCCATTTGTTCCTTTAGATTTTCTGTTAATGTCTTCTTTCTCCCCCTCACCCCCCACTGATAACACCAGCTTGCTAAGCTCTTCTTAGTGTAATCTTATTACAGTCTGAGTTCAAGAACATTCTCACAGAACTTGGTTGTGTTTTCATACTAATAGCATTAGTGAGTCAGCTTAGCACTCATTCTTGTCACAGTGTAACTCTAGATTTTTTTTTTTTATTTATTTAGCAGAAAAGGACAGAGTTGCCTTTGAATTTTTCTGTGCAAAAATAATAAAGGTAGATCTTTAATAGCAACTGAACAAAGGAAAACATATGTATAGACATAGTTTATTGCTTTTGCCTGGTATTACTATAGATTTGAAATTAACCCTTCATAGAGAAAATGAAAAATTCTGTTGTTTAAATATCCCTTTCATTTTCTCTTGAAACAATATATATGGTAATACAAATATTATCTACAAGATACTCAATATGTTTACTTCAGAAAACAGGCAGGAACAGAACTTGTTTTGTTATACTCTTATTGCTTCTTTTTGAAGAAATTTCAGAATGCACTAAATGTTTAGACATTATACAAATATCTGTGCTTCCTACATCATATTGCATAGCTATTTGCTTGGAATTTTTATTTCCCATAAAAAATGTCATGAGGTACTAATGTAAAAATCCTTTAAGAGTAGATAACAGAAGATGTTTCAGCCTCTTAAATGTCTAGACAAGTTGTACTGGATTTAGTCCATAGAGCTTGAACATAATTCTGTTTTAGATCACAATTTTAAAGTGCATTGGTTGATCAGTGTAATCTCTTTTTGTGTTACATACTCTACGTGATTTATCTCTGAGACGTGGTTAGATATGGAACATGGACCAAGAAGTTGGCAAACACTTTAACAGCTTGGCATCACTTGCAGAACATGAATGAACTTGCAGAGCAGTTGTTAATGCCGTGAGTTTTTCTACACGGAGAAGTTAATGCACTGTAARTTATGTTACAAATTTAATTGCCATAGCTATTTTGCACCAACTCTCACTGTGGATACACTTAGAGTTGCATGAATAGTTAATGTTAAGTAAATCAGGTGTAAATTTAGAGCACACTATTTTAAAGTGACTCTTGTAGCAATATTTAATTAGAGTATTCTGAAGTTGTTGCAAAATCCACAGTATTAGCTTAGACGATTTAAACTGGATGCTACCCCTCTTGTTTTGTGTGCACCGACAGGAACTTCTCCATCTGCAGATCAGCAGGGATGGGAACTGCTGGTAGCTGTGATCAGTGACCTTTTCCGTTGGCACAGCAAGACCCAAATGTTTGTGGTCAAAGTGGTTCTGAGAGATAACTTGCTCTATGTTTAAAACAATAAATTCATACCCTGGCTTATTAGGCACCAACGTGCACACAAATCTGAATCGTCAGTCTTTTAGTATGAGTGGAATGCAATTTTTTAAGCAAAACAGTTTTCCGCACAGATATGTGGTTTTTTTTTTTTTTGTTTTTTTGTTTTTTTTCAAATTCTATGTACTTTGAAGTTGTTAACATTTGGTTTAGAAAATACTGAGAAATCATGTCAAAATACAATTTCTGCATTTTCAGAATGTGGCGTTCTGATTTTTTTATTGTACTGAATTTAAAAAGCAAACAAACCTAAACCTCTAGTGTTATATATAAAGTTAAAATGTCAACACCAGAAAGATACATTTCAGTATTTGCTTGGCTAGGGAACTTCTTATTGGTGATACCATCTATACTGTCTTGCCACTCCTGCCTTTTTTTAGTTACTTTGATATCCACAGTGTAACTGGATAATTCCTACATACTTCCATTTTTAACATCACATCATGGGGATCTATGAATTTAATTCTATAAACTGCTTTTAGGAACTTTTTAGGAGTTTATGTCTAAGAAAAATAAAATGACAAGAAGTTCTTGGGATAACATGATAACAGTAATTAATTTCATGTTAATATTGATCAATTAGCAATACTAAATACTAGTATTACTTATAATACAATAGCATTAATTTGGTCAGCCTGCACTGTTGATGATTATAGTTTACTTTTGCCTCCAGTAAATCAAGAAATTCCCTCATACCTCTTCTGACCAGAAACTTAATCTATCTGTCAGTGTCTTTCAAACTGATCATTTACATTGTGTCCAGAAAAACTTGTAAGTTTTGTCTGTTTTGAGCAAATAGGAATGATTTGTAGCTCCATGCTTGGAAAGTATTTAAAAATATTCTGCAGTCATTATGCTTATTAAAGTTGATGTTAATGGGATAGAGCAAAGTCAAACCTCCTTAGCAAAAAAGGTGAGTTTTTTGCATCACGTTGTAATGGATCAGGTTAAATTAGTCCCCAGGCRTTATCAAACTGAAGTGCAGCAGCACCCTTCCTGGTTCTGTGCAGATGCTGARTTTCATCAGAAATTGTTCTTAGGTGGGATTTAATTTGCTTCCAGTTTCCAGAATAGACTAATGGGGATGTCACAGAAATCTTTGCGGGTATGTGAAGGAATCCCCTGCCCTTCGCAGGAGAGGATCATCCCTGTGACTGTACAAGCTGGATATCAGGGATGAGCTGAGCAGGAATACTCAATCTAGTTATATTTTGAGCCCTGACCAGCTCCTGTAATCCTGCATTCTGGCCACAGAGTTTAACATCCAAGCCCGACGGGCTAATTTGACCTGTGCTCCTGTGTTTACCTTGCTGATGGCTTAAGATACAAAGGAGAAAACTGTGTCATTGAGAGTCAGGAGGTACTGCTGTATATTTATCCGTGCAAATGTGAACAGACGTTGGTCAGTTCTACAATCTGCTGTACTTATTACTTGTTTTCTTTATTTTTTTTTATTTATCCTTAAAGGTAGAGGCTGCAAATCCGTACTGTTCTTTCTTAGTCTCTGTCACAGTTGGCTGTACTTGTTCACCTCGCACATTTTCATTAATTTGACTTTTGAAGCAGCTGCCAGTGAGTCTCTCAAACATCCTGTATTCTCTCTAGCACACTGACAAATACACTAATGATGCCATCCGTGAAGAGAGGCCCTGGCACCTRCTGATAGAGCAGCTCTGATGGATACGGGATATCAGAGTGCTCCTAACAGGCAACACTCTTCCAGCCTCCCTCAGTAAGGTTTCAGCATCTTCCATCACTGATACTTAATGACAGTCTGGTTGAGAGTAGATACTGTAAAGAACTCTAAGGGCTGTTTATGTTTGGTTTTGCTTGTCTCATCCTCTCCATCTAGAATATGGATATATGTTTACATTTAGCACCAGCCAGCAGCACAGTGAGCAAAACGTGTTCTTTTGTACCCAATTTGAATGTTGTTTTGTAGGTTGGATGCCAGGTGACTAACAGCAAAGCTGTATAGCTGGCATGCTTCCTGGGAAACTAAACGCAGTATATCTGCAGAGCACTCAGAAAACACAGAGCCTGAACTTTTATTTCCATAATGCTGGGATTATAAGGAGGTGTATATTTGGGTTTGGGTATTTTTGGTTGTTTGTTTTGCTACTTAATGGCTTTACTCTACTTAATGGCTTTGCCTTCTTTTAAGCTCTGTCCTACTTTTTAATATGATCCTACCTGTATATGATTTTCTAAAGTAACTTCTTAAAACATCTGTGGTTGCTGCTAATGCCAGTTGAAGATGAGTCTTTCAGCACTGCGTGGTGCAGTTCCCCTGGAGCTGTTGAACTGATTTGAATGAACTCTTCTAGTTCTCTACGTAGCCAAGCAAACCAGTCATGATGCTCTACTAGCACTACGAGGCTACTTCCCCCTGCTCCTTTCAGAGCTGCCCTGTGTGCTGACACATACTGTGCTGTGCGGTGTGGGCATAGCCTTAGATGTACCATTTTGTAACCATAGATTGAAATGGTTGATTTCAGGCCTGTTTTTCATTGCGAGTTTAGGGATGCCCATTATTCCTGAAGCAGGTTCAGATAGCATCCTTAGTCTTTTGCAGTGTGCGCTTACTTGATGCTCCAGGATGCCTCAGCAGTAGTAGTGAGATATGAAAAAATAAGTCAAATCAGTWGGCATTTAGTAAATATGTTCAGAAAGACTAACTGTGAGAGACTGCTAGGAAAAGAAGTGTCAAGCTGTTCAGTACATATTTTAAAGAGTAGAGCAAGTGGGGAAAAAGTAACGGGAACTGAGAGAAAAAAATGTATCCTTCGAGAGCTTTTTGTAAAAAGACACCATCCAAGAAAATGAGCCTGGAGTGGAGGAGGCTGTGTATTTTACTGGCCTGTAAACTTTGTTTGGATGGCACCTCTTTTTTAATCTTAAATAAGCTTTTGCTTTCCATTCAGTCTGCACACCAAAAAACAAGTTGCATGTAATCGTTATCTATTCTGCAGACAAGAATGTTTGTTTTTCTAACTTTCGTGCCTGTGTTCATGTTTACAACGTGTTGAACAAATCTCGTGGGTACTGATCATATGAAATTTTTACTTATTTGAAAATGAATTGAGAACTAAATATCCAGCTCTTCCATCTTTACTGAGTGCTACTTGAAGTCTCAGTGTGATTTTTGTCAACCCACCTGACTTGAGAAACGGAGTTTCTCTCTCATYCTGAAGCGCAGATGGATGTGATTTACTTGTTCACATTTTTAAAAAGTACCTCAGTCTTTTTGTTTACAGACCTTTTAAAGAGAAGCAAAGCACACAGTGATTTCTTCCTCAGAATTTTTGATTAACTAAGAGTAATAAAATAAACAAAAATAGTAAATCTATTTAAATGGAAACTTGCAATTGCTTTTTGTGATCTGAAGAAGTAAACTACTCTTTTTTTAGATTTTTTTAAGTATATAAAAATATATTTCCTTTAATTTTCAAGGAAAAACATGTTCTTTGAATACAGCCTTTTTTTCCCCGCTCCTAATGTTAACACTCCTGTCTTGGAATATGTGTGTGGTATCATACATACCCACATGATTTAGGATTATTGAGTTTTAAATGCAATAAAACAAAACAACTATATAATAGTTATAGTAGTAATAGTTATAGTAATAGTTATAATAGTAATAATAGAATATCCTTTATCTTTTCTTATTCAAATATATGTTTTCTTCCCGTTTAGTAAAGATATGCTTGAAACTTCTATTGGTGGGTGTGAGAGTCATCAAGAGAAAGAGGGGATAGAATAACCCCAAAGCTCACTGAGTATGAAGTTCTTGAACACTAGACAGAACAAGAACTTTTTTTTTTTCTATGTGTTAAAATGCCTTTGAGGGAACAGCRAGGGGGCTCTAATGAAGTCCATGATTTGACAGTCCATAAAGGATCCTCACTGGTGACTCTTTTCTTTTACTTTATCTCCAGAAGGGAAGTGAGATGATAATGATAGCTGATTCCAAGTCTCCTAATGCTAGTGGAGAGATAATGAATCAGATTGGCTCTAGTTATAAAATGAGCCTCTAGAAGAAAATTACAATCAAACTCCTAAGTGGTTATGATCGCTGAGCAATGGGGTAAAAGGCTGTTCAAATAACATTCAGACATTGTGAACAGTTTAACCAAGCCTGAGATTTGTTTATTCCAGATTTCCTCACATTCGTTATCGTAAAGCGAGCTAAAACATTAAAAAACCCCACAATAGTCAACAGTCTATTTTCTTAAAGATGACAGTAGATTTTGTCTATCGTATCACAAGGAAGGCGTGTGATCTTTATGCCTAAATCTGGTTGGCTTTCAGGATGAAGGTGTGCTAACTGTTGGGTTGTGCTTATTTAATTAGGACGTTTTTGAAGTAAAATATCTTAGTTTTTCAATACACACAGAGGAAGCTCGTATAATCTCAACTGTAGAGACTCCGGTGGCAGAAAATGGAGTGGCAGAGCTTTCCTTTCTCGAGGAGTCCTTTCTCAAAGAAGACAGGCTGCTCAGCGTAGCCATGAGGCCATGGTAGAAGCTGTGCTGCTTCTCACTTTTGCTGCAGGATGGAAGTGCTGGAGATGGACAGGCATGTATAGAGGTGCCGTGAACTGGGATCATTCAGCAAGACATTTCATGGTTCTTTGAACTATGGACTTCTGGGTGCTTGAGAGACCTGGATGTGAGAGTCTAGGACTGAGGACAATGTATGACAAAAGTAATTTTAAATCCAAACACAGATTTTTTTTTTAACCTTTTTGCTTGAGTTAAATACCCAAGAAATGTGAGAGTTACTGTTAATAGATAATAAACTATTGCTGATATTGTGAAAGCCTGAAGCCCTTTGTAGAAATTAGGATTAAATGGCTTATTGTTGAAAAACAAAAGCGTTACTAACTGAATTCTCAGTCAGCTCAAAAGGACGTTCTGCCATGATAATATTCAATTTGTTATTATTGACAATATGGAGGACTGTAAGGAAGTAAATGTCGCGTGATATCAGAGTATGATATAGAATTGAATCAGAATGGTATAATTGAAATTAAACCCAATAACATTTAAGAATAAATAAAGGCAATTAGGCCCTTGTTCTAAAGCATCAGCGTGCAAGGTTTTCCTCAAGAAAGATGATTATTTCTAAAGTGGGTGCCCATTTCTCATTCAGCCACAGTGCATCAAAACTGTATTGATGAGATTATGATGAGAAGCTCCTGACTAAAGGAGAGGAAAAAAAGCCAGTATTTGACAGAAAGAAAGAATAGTCTTAAGAGGATTATGCAGAATAGAGGGAAAGCCAAAATGAACAACTATAACATAGGAATGGAAAATAATCTGTCTTTATTAAAAGAACTGAATTTATTCTCCTTTAAAATGTGGGTGGTTTTCTAAACAAATTATTTGGTGACACCCATTATGAAAGTACTACAGCTCTTTACAGAATTAATAGCTTTTATCATCATCATTGATTCAGGAAATTGGAATAAATATCTTCTCGTATTAGCATATTATGTAGATGACTTTGTAAAAGGCTCAAAGCTGTTTACTATTTCATGCTCGAAATGCAATAGTTATATCTCCTTGGAAAAGAAGCATAGTTAATCTACATCAGCTGAGAAATGGGGAGTGGGTGGTGTGGTATTTCAGAGCTCAGAAACAAGTCAGCTACAGCTCTAAGGCTGAATTAATAAAGATATTCTACTTATGTGTGTATTCAGTAGCATGTGTCTCTAGTAGGTGTACTGATCATACATAAAAATCAGAAGGTTCAGGTTATTAATGGTTTGCAAGCTCTGGCAGTAGAGAAACACAAGCGTCACTGTTGTATCAAGACCAGCTATTAGCGACACTGTAGTAGTCATCTCTGCTCAGCTATGTAAGCAGTAAGGATAAGCAAAGTAAAGTACTTCTGGGCCTGGTTTTTATTTTTTCTTTAAGCCTTTTCAGATAGGTTGTCCCAGGTGTCACCTGTGTAAATAAAGAAAAAACTTTGCATTTTCTTTTGTGAAATCTGGTTAATTGCTTCTCTTATTCAGGTTTTTCATATAGTTGTATTTAAGTTGCTCTTTTTATACTACAGAGTTCTCTTAGGCATAGATGGTGATTTGAGTGTGCGATGTATTTTCAGTTCACACCAACTTAGGTATGGCTCTRTAAGAATCAGGCTATTTTGTGGGGCAGCAAACTGATGTAAAACCACACTGTTCTATTTCTAGTTTGAGCTATTTTTTTTGTTAGTGCATGTGCTCACACATCTGTTTTCTTGTTCAAATTAACAGTGCATGTCCATGGTGAAATGTTTTGCAATTGTTGCACTATATTTTTTTTCATGGTACAATATGGGATTCTTCTCAGGGATTTCAATGACTAAAAGTCAAACCAAAAACTACTGTGATTTCCATTCCAAGTATTAATTAATTGTAGCATGGCTAGTTTTGAGAGGAAAGGTAAGATGAAAGACTAAATGCAGAGCACGAAGTTATTTTAATATGAGCAGAGCGAGAGCCGTGATTTGGAATCAGTCAGTCAGATACTGTGGGACTTTTACTGCTCCKCCCCTGCGAGGATCTAACGAAGACGTATGTGAACGAAGCGGAGCGATCGCCCAGGCGCCGGTGGCCTGTGGCACTGCTGTCTGCGTAGTGGCAGGGCCGGTACCGGGTACAGGACTTGCAGTTGCTATAAATTTTAGAATGACCAAAGTCCCTTTTCTAGAAGTCAGCGGAGAGTAAAGCCTGGCGGTGCAGAGGCAGAAGGCCGCGTGAGCCTGCCCTTTCTTAGAGGAGGCTTGTCCTGGGCTGCACGGAGCTGGGACGACGGTGGACGGCAGGGTGGACTCTGCAGCGATGGGATTGCTGCTGCGTCAGATCTCATAAAGCTCTCGTGGCTGGTGGCGGGGTGTTTTCTAACACAGCCCAACAAGGACGCTACAAAGGTTGCCGTCACCTCCTCGAGGTGGATCCGCAGCTCTCAGTTTGGTACGGATGTTTGTGAGAGCTGTTGTCAATGCTGTGGAGCGGGTGCTGCTAGTCCGTTTCRTAAAGCTTAGTAATGCTCTTAAAGGCCGTGTCAGATGTAGTTTCTGAATCATACGATGGCTGGTGAAGATGCCAAAGTGTCTCAAAAACTCTGTAAGACTATTTCTCAAAGGAGCTGCGAGGCCTGGGCTTTTCGTTATTTCAGATTCACCAATATTAACAGCAGAGAATCCGAAAAGTTTCTAATTCTTATTACCTTCAAATTCAGACCTCTGTAACGAAAATGAGCGAATTAACATTTGCTCCTTATTCACAGTGAATCTTCCTGGGTTGTAGTTGCTGTGATCGCTCTGGTGCAGCTTATCTCATGCTCTCTTGGCTTTTGAGGCATCTCACTGACRCTTGGACAAGAAGTGCAGAATTTCCTAGCTGAATTTATATTGTTTGAAAATGCAGTTTAAATATACTGAGAAAAAAAAAATGCATTTTATAGGCTGAAACTGAATCTCTTCAGAGACTATATAGAGTCCTCCTCTCGTAGTGTAACACTGTCACCGAAGCTCTTCTACGCTGTGCTTACTAGTCCTTTGTTTCCCCTGTTTGGATGTTTGGACACTGCGTCGCCTGCGCTAGCAGCTGAAGGAACTGCCAGAGGCACCTAGCGATTCACGTGCTTTGTCACGCTGCAGTACTCGGCTGTCTTAAGTTGACTTGTTGCCCTCTCTTTGCCACCACCCAGTGTTATCCATCTCACTGCAYGAAGCAGAGGCAGCAGAAGGATTAGGCAGGTTCCTGTTGGTATGAGAAAATGAAGCATCATTGCAACTCTCTAACGAATTGCTCTGCAAAGCAAACTAAACCATTTCTTTCAAGACCTGATTTTTGTCACCCTTGTACTGAGCAGAACCTTCCCCTGAACCAGTAATCTGGTTTATGCGGATGCAGACGTAGTTGATGCAGGTAAAATATGGGTAAAATACATCCATGTAGGGTCCCGATAGGGTGTTCTCATAGCCTGCCCTGAATACGTGAAATAACCTGTAGATGTCCCTGCCTCCTCTACAGCACTAATAACACAGGGATCTTTAGCTGATTTTTATTGTATTTTCCAGTGCTGCCCTTTTACTATACGCATATTATTAGAAAGAAGCAAAATTTTCCATTGTTTTGCTTCAGATTTTTCATTAAAATGCACTGCAAATGATATTGCACTTAATATGCATTTATAGAAATATTATTGTAATGCTGAGATACACAAATTCAACTTTTGGGTGTAACATTTAGTGTTTTAGCCAGTAATGGACCTGTTTCTCTATCTCTCATACTGACTAGTGCTGCTGTAGTTACTGCTTTGTCATGTTTGTACAAATTTTTCTGTATTATCTTGAAAATGTTTATTATATTAAAAAGTTTCAAATAAAAAATAATCACTTATATTTATCTGACAGTATTTTAACAACAGAATATTATTTATAGTGAATATTAATTTTTGCCACTTCACCTCCAAATTGTTTGCAAAGGAAAAGCAAATGCAAAGCAGCTGTGAGAACTTCACCTAGAGGTTTGCTTATGCTGGAAGAGAATATCCCTCCCAGCTGCCTTGTGCCCTTCATCATCTCTGTGCATATACTCATTTTGGATAGAATTATTGAAAGCAAATATATGTTTGTTTTCCTTACTTGCCATTAGAACACAAATACTAAGTTGCTGTGTGAAAAGCTCATCAGAGCTTTTCCATGATGTTTTCTGTATTGTCTCAAAAATAAAATTGTTTACTTTTAAAAGGAGAAAACAATTCACTTGTAAAACTGGAACTCTTCTTTTTCTCTTAATTTTCAATGAAATAAGAAGCTATTTGCAGCCAAAAGTTTTTATTAGGGGAAAAAATGAAGTTTGTCTCCTTGAATTATGTAGTTGGCAGACTGTGGCAGGACTAGGCAAGACTGATGGCCAGATTCTCTGTGGCATAATTCTGTTGGATTTCTGTCAATGAAGAATCTGGTTCTCTCTGTTTATTGTCACGGCAAACATTGATCTATATGTTATCAGGAGCAGAAATCTAGTTTGGCGTGCGATCTCAGGAATCTTTATTAAAGCAGTTGTACTTCTGCCAAGAAGAGGTACAGAAGGTTGTGCAAATCTTCAACAGTGGTAACTGGACAGGTGTGTTTTGCTAAGCTTAAATTTGAATTGATTTTCTGGATAAGAAATCATTCATTCTGCATTTGGTGGTAATATAAATATCTTGTGTAAATGTGATCTGAGATGTGTAATGATACGTCTGTTAGAAATGGGAGCAAATAAAAGCTTRACATTATTCATTTATACTGTTCAGCTAAGGCCGAAGATCTGCTATAAATTTGATCGTCTACCTCCTCTTTATTGCTGTCAGACACACACAATTTTTGAGAAGTCCTTCTAAATTCAGAACTGAGGCTTTTTTGACATTTCATGAGCTATGACAGTCGTTTCTACAGACAGTGTTACGCTCCTGGTACGTTTCTGTGGTATTTCSTCTGTGTTCTATTGCAAAGATCATGTCCTTGAAAAGAGACTTTACTGGTATTAGGGCTTACTGACTATTCCTGCTATCCATCTAGGTGTACAGTCTTCTGTTTTGTAGTTCAAGGTGTTACATGCCCTCCTTTCTAATTGATTATCTGATAGAGTGAATTCAAGATTGACTAACTCCTATCTTTTCATGATGAAAAAAATTCARAAATAAATAAATCCTTCAGGTTCAGGTTTTATTATCTCTTATTCTCTTTTATTGGTATGTATTCCAACTTCATAAGCCTTATTTTTATGGCAAAGGATTACAGTGATGTAGACTTAAAAAAAAATGTAATTAATGAGGCTGGACACTATATTTCATTCAAGCAAAGTACTGTCTGGCAAAGCAGTCACAGAATCCCTGGTGTTTGCTATGTGTTTGAAGTGTAACGCTATTTCCTTTACAGCCAGATGGTAGGTCATTTGAAATCCGTAGTTACCAAGCATGGAATCTGTGCACATTTGTAGTGCCTCACTCTAAATTTCATTAAAGTTCTACTGGTATGATCCCAATAGTGATACAATCCCAATACAGTTAGTGAAAGACAAGCAATTCAGCGGGCAGAACCTTGAAGCAGAACGTTGTTCCTGCCTTGTATCTACACCTGCCACTAGTTCTTTATTACAGCGCAGTGAAAGCTGGACAGCAAGCTTGAATTTATCAGCTGCTGCAGGCACTCCACTACTGGCAGCAGCATGTCATTATTAGAGCAGTTATATAGCTATAAGAACACTTCATGATGTCTTGCCTTGGTTAGTGACTTGCCTGTGGCATGACTGACAGCAACATGCATAAGGCTGATGAGCCATTTGGACGGGGACATTTTGACATTGCCTACAGCAAATGTGGTGAGAACAATTGCAGTGACGCTTTCCAGTAGCCAGTAAAATTCACAAAACCAGGGAGTAATAAAGACAAGCTTATAGGTAATATTGTGCATTCCTTATAATAATTAAAAACTATAATGGCTGCTTAAAAATAGCTGAACATCTAGCACCAGCTGCTTGTTAGCTACAGTCTTCTTTCTATTCTGCTGTTCTTGCCACTCCTATAAAGAAGAAAGCAGATTCATCTTCTGGGAAGATRATAATAATGCTACTCAAGAAATATTATGCCTACCTTCTCAGGGTAAGTTTATTAAGCAGCAGAATATGTAACAGGCACAAAATCATATCAAATAGTAGGTTAACAAGCACCTCTGCATTTGAACAGAGGGAGGATGTTATTACTCTACATCTTGTTCTTCTTTCCTTCTTTCTGGCCTTCTACTTCTGTAAGCACAGGTAACTCTGAAGTGGGAGCAGACATCATTTAGTCTGCAATTAAATGATCACTGCAATCAAAAGTTATGTGTTCCCAGCCTTTAGTTTCCTTATTTTTAAAGCCATGCTTTGGAGAACAACACATTCATTGCCCCATCTTGTGCAGCTGCAAGTTGCTGAAGTATTTTCCTGAAGCCTGCTGTAGTCTATGAGAAGATTCCTGTTGACTCATTACCTTCTGAACTAGGCTCTTACTGCACATTGTGCTTTTATTGATTTTTTTTACAGTTAGGAAGAAACATCACATACTAGGTCAGACAAGATAATTGACACAAACATTGATTTTTTTTTTTTTTGCTGATAGGTGTGTCAAATCAAAAAGTTTGTGCTTTTTAGAGAGATTTAATTATTGTATTGTTTATAATAATTACTATGTTATTTAATACTTTAGGCTACAAGAAGTATGGAGAAACCCAGAGAGAGGGAAGTAGTGGAGAGAAGGAGCAATAACAGAGAGCCTGCAAGCAGGCAAATGTCTACAGCAACTGTAGTCTATAGCAACTGTAGATACATTAGCACAGTGCAGTGCCCAAGCTCATATATCCTGCTGCTTCTGAAGAAACCATATGACTTCTGTAACAGAGCTTATGTTTAGCTGGCTGCTTCAGCACACAGGCAGAACCTGCTTACATTTGCTTTGACCAATCTTTTTGGGCAGTTATGGTTTCAAAGCAGTTGGAAAAGAATATTCTTCTCTCACTAGAGTGTGTATGAGTAAAGAAAGTTCAGCATATATTCTGTCTCTTCTGTTGATCTGGTGAGCTGGCATAGGTCCTTTTATGTCTCTGTGCTTGGTAACTCTATAAAKATAGGTAGAAGCTGTCTGAGCCAAACTTTTGTTTTGTAGGGTTAGAGCCTGGTACAAAGGAGTCCTGCACAACTGCTGCTAATACGTTTTGCAGTATTAAAAACGCTTCTTATGTTATTAAGCTGTCTGATATTTAACACACGTGATCTACATTTGCATACGTTCCTGTTGCATTCCACAAGACTTCWCCATCAGAAGTTACATCGAGCC
This sequence comes from Rhea americana, assembly GCF_003343005.1. Lineage (NCBI taxonomy): Eukaryota > Metazoa > Chordata > Aves > Rheiformes > Rheidae > Rhea > Rhea americana. The sequence continues at coordinate 7,096,054 of NW_028185039.1, read as the reverse complement.
CAAAAACTTCTGATGCACTGCAAGTRAGTTGTCACAAGACCCAGTAACACTGCAGGTGATATAAATTCATAGCCCAAATCATGCCACGTGCTCTGTAATGTGCTTGCTCAGCAAGCAGGCAGGTTTAGGTCCTACTTACTGCAGTACTGGGAGTATGCTTACTAGCAATAGCAAATATTGCTATTGCAATAGCTTAAATATACATTAATCTAGGAATTAGATCCAGTCACGTGAGGACAAGCGGCTTCCACACACAATGCTATTTCACATGCAAATGAAAGTTTTTTAACTAAGGATAGGACCATGGAGGAACAAATGTAAAAGTGCATGAGCATACTGGAACAGAAAGGTACCAAGTGTTTATGGTTCATTCTACTTCATGGCATAGTTTAGGTAGTTATGAATGCCAAGGATGCRGTAGTTCAATTTAAGAAAAAAGACTGAATCTCCTGGAATCCTTGTTGAGCATTTGGATTTTATTTGAAAAAAGTGTATTTTTTTCCTCTTTTTGAATTAATAGAAAAGCAGCCTGTCATTTGATCAATGGAGTAAAGCAAAGGTGAAAGAGAGAATTTCATAGGACCTTGTAAAACCCTGCACTTGGAAAGGTAAGTAGAGTTTCCACGTTTTGACAAAGGMGATGTTGCTGTCATGAAACCTTGACTTATAATGGCTGTASCCTGTATTAGGGTATAAGGAAAAGACTAGTGTATCTTAGCAGCTGAAAGATAATGGATAAACAATCATTATCTTTTGTTCACTTTGTCATTTCAAAGTATGCATATGTATAACATAGAATGCTGAGGTCAAGTTATTTTTGTTTCYTTGAGATTATTATCTGCAAAATATTATTAGTCTTCCCACTTCTAAACAAAAACCTTGTGCTTGTTTTCAGTCTTTAACTGGCTTTCACACTGTTATGCCCTAAGCTCCAGCTAATATTATTCAAGGTAAACAGTTGGAACCACAAATAAAATATTATCTCTTTATCATCTAAGTGAATTACACCACTATTTAATCACCTAATTTAAAATTAAATTTATGATTTATAGAAGTAATAATGCACAACAGATGGATTGTTGCTGTTGCTAAATGGCTGGATGTGTAACATTCAGCTTGATGTAAGGTTTATAGTCAGTCATTAGAGGTTTGCTGAAGAATTGACAGCACGTGTTACTGTTCCAATGCTAATGACATGGTACATTATTCTGTGTTAAAAGAAAAGTGGAGGGGTTTTAACCCATTCTGAGATGRCAGAAAGAAAGGCTCATAGACAAGTTAGACTTGCATATTTTATGTGTTTTTTTCATGTACTTTGGTATCACTTTTTGCAGTTTTGTTGCCTTCAAGTTTAGTTTTATTGATATTTGAGGGAAAAAAATGTCGGTAGTAACATATTGTAAACAGGCAAAAGTGATAACATCTCATGTTTTTCATTTTCTGAAAAAAAGAGGAAAAGAGATGAAAAATGATTTACGTTCAAGAAAAAATCTGCAGCTTTTAAAATGGTAGAGATTCAAGACAATCTTCAAGTTAAAGGCTTCAGGATAAGTTGTTAACTAYTTGTTCAATGAGAGATCTCGAGAATGTTCTGTAAGCTCTATCATAGCTTGAGAGTTCATTATAAAAATTGTCAGAATCAGTCAATATTTTACAGATACTTTCTACAACGTGGCTAAGGATCATTTGAGGACCTTTCTTGTCAAAAGCGAAGACTATGAATTTAAAAGATGTCTGTAACATAATGAGCACTATAAAAGCCACTGAGAGGATCATTATACTGAATCTAGTGGTTCTAAACCTTTTCCTGTATTGTGGACCAGAAGCTGAGATTTGCAGAACTAAACAGTATTCATCATACGATGGAAATGACAAACACAAATGAAACCTTGGAGATTAAGGGCTCTCACAATACATACCAGTGTGCAAATACACTAGCTACTCTATTACATCTCTACTATTTTAATGTAGCATCATGTTGTGTATTTTCTRTGATGACCGCTAGAAAAGATATGGTGACACCTAAATGGCATTCCAAATCTGATTAAATATTTTCAGAGGTGGTCTGCTTGGCAAGATTTGCTGTGAAACAGATTTTTTTTTGTTGTTGTTTTTTAAACTATTAATAGGAATTTTAATGAAACATTTCATTATTTAAGTCAATATTGAAATATAGGAATAGTGAAATAATTTTTGAAAGAAAAATTTTTCTTTTCCCCTTTCCATTTTTGTCTTGAACAAATCTTGACTAACTGYAGCTGCTTCTACAAGAATTTGATATTCATATCCGTGCAGTCAATTATATTGCACCATTTCTTCTAGGGAGAGTTAAATATACATACCTGCAAAAGAATGGTGTATGGACTTTAGTGTTTTTTTTTTTCCTAATTTATTTCTGTATTAAAATTTRTTGAAAAATTGTTGAGTGAGACCTATCTTAGAATAAGGATTGGTCACAGATAGGCATCATGTCCACTGCACTTTATGCAGTAAGACRACTGCGGAAGAGACAATTTACTCCTCTTTCTATGGAAGAAGATAGATATAGGAAGGCAACAGGAGTTAAGATTTGCATCAGTAAGGATTTCTAGCTCTGCAGCTTCTGCGTAGCCTCGCGCTTACGGCAGCCTCTGTGGCTCTGTCATGGCCATAACRCTACAGATGATAAGCAAATTTAGAGCAGAGACAGAGATTACCTGGCCTGGTGGGGGCATCTTCTATTCCTTAATCTAGGTATAGAATCTGTAACTCAGGTGAAGAAGCAGAACACACATCCCACTGTCAGATGTATGCATTGTGGGTTACTTGATCATGTGCCATGAAGGACATGATCAGGACTTTTCCTGAAAAGACTACCTTGGCTGAGGCTGGTCTTGTCTCCTTAGAGCATCAAGCAGTCATTTGATTTGTTTCTTGACGTGTATTTGTCACAACTGCAATATCGAGAGTGGTGTGACTTAGACCCACTCCACAGTAGCAYAGCAGTAATTTAGTGCTTCAATTTGGAAGAACTCAAGCCTTGCAGAAGAGGGTGAGATACAGGGATTTTAGCACAAAGGGCTCTTATGTACTTCTGACCTTGATTCTGTCTTCTCTTTAAAGACATTTTGGCATCTCMCTTCTCTACTTTCCTCCTCCCTGCTCTTTGGTCCCTCTTCCCCAACATAGGCTTGAAGTACTGTACATGCTCTGTGCATGATTTAAGCAAAGTTGTACCTTTCTGTTTAATTCACACGTTTCTTTTCTCAAAAATTTATTTCTGTATTTAAAATTTCTTGTTCAATGATATGTTTTCACTGGCACAGAATGAATGTAATACACTTCCTTTTTTAAATCCACTGCATAGAGAATTTAGGTCACTATTATATAAATAAAACTTTGCTCCCATTCACACCATAGACCCCCTTTTATGTTTGGATATTTGGCTTTAATAGTGTTACTCATTTTAGATGTTGATTTTAATGGTGTCAGCTCAGAGCATATTGTAGCAAACCTTTCTGGTGATCTGTTACAGAGTAGAAATCAATTCCTGACGTTTGGTTCAAAAGAACATGTGTAAGAAGTTCTCTGATGCCAAAAGTTAAACTTCTGAAAGCTTTGCAGTATTTGTTGGCAGTGTTATGCAGGAGACATGTTTTAAACCCAGTATTTTTAAGGGAATATGAAACTACAAATGCCGTTTTTTCATTACAGTTCAGAAGGCAAGATAGACTATATTTAGTGGTGTCATTGTAAAAACAATTTATACCTGCCCTACAGCAGTGAAACATTCCAGGTTTTCTGCAACTGTACYGTTCTGTTGCTTTTATTTATGTGTTTTTGCAGGATAGCAACTGAAAGGATGTATGTTAGCTTTGTGTTACTGAAATCAGAGTTAACCCTTGTCCAGGCAAGTATAGAGCCTGGGAGACATTTTAAATGCTTTTAAGTACTGACATTTGATAAAACTTGTGACATCCACATGCTGTTCACTTACCCTTTCACTTACCCAGTTTTATCCTAAAGGCTCCATCTCATTCCTGGTGCAATCCAATGGGAAGATTAGGCATCATGCTTTAAAACTACATGTTGCTGCCCTATTTAATTCTTTTAGTGTTGCTGTTTCCAGTTTCTCAAGTGCTACTTGATAGCACTTGATTGCAAGTCAGTAATTTGTAGGAACAAATTCTGTTCTATTCATATTCTTTAAAGCTCCATTATTGTAGTATGTTAGCATCGTCTGGTAGCACATTAAATAGACTGATTACCATTTGTCATATATGCTTACATCTTTTAATCTCTCCAGAGGAGAATTATATGAAGACTTCTGTTTGGGATTTAAAGATAGAGTCAGCTCTCCATAATGCCCCTGGGATAAGGAGAATTTGCTTTTCCCATCTATTGTTACAGGTCATATACTTTGTACTTTGATTAAAAACTTTAGCTGAAAGGGCTGAGGAAGAGGTTTCTGTTGCTTTAAAGAAAAATGCTCCTGTTTTGTGAATGTACTTGTTTTGCAGTATAGAAGACTCTGCAGTTCAAAACCAGAGTGGGTTTTGTGCTCTTGCTCTAATGACATAAGTTCTTTTGATTGTTTTGATTCATTATCTGTCCGCAGTAATGTGTCCTGTTCAGGACCTCATTTTCCCTATGCCCTTTTAACATAGAACAGAGCACAAAGGATGTAGCAGAGTGAGCTAACTGGTGGTGTAAATCCTTCTGTTGAAGTTTTACAGTGAAGATTGCATTATTGCTCATAATCCCTTCAGTAGAAAGAAAAATAATTTTCTTGTGTGTGACCATGAACTGTCAGTGAGTCTTGGAATTAACTAAGAGAAAGAACCATTGCTCCCCTCTATCCCCCAAATCTAATGCAGATTGGTGCAGTTCACCTGCAAACAACTTTCCCTTGGTTGAGGAGGATTGGATTAGAGATCATTTAGGCAAGTTTGACACCCACAAATCTATGGGCSCTGATGGGGTGCACCCTCAAGTGCTGCGGGAGCTGCTGGATGTTATTGCTAAGCCATTCTCCATCATCTTTGAAAGATCATGGAGAACAGGAGAGGTGCCTGAGGACTGGAARAAAGCCAGTGTCACTCCAGCCTTCAAAAAGGGTAAGGAGGAAGATACTACAGGCCAGTCAGCCTCACCTTCATCCCTGGAAAGGTGATGGAATGGCGCATCCTGGATGTCATCTCTAGGCATCTGGAGGAAAGAAAAGGTGATCGGGAGTAGTSARCATGGAGTTGCCAAGAGGAAATCCTGCTTAACCAATCTAGTAGCCTTCTGTGRTGGTATGACTGGCTGGGTAGATGAGGGGAAAGYAGAGGATGTTGTGTMCCTTGACTTCAGCAAGGCTTTTSACACTGTCTCCCACAACATCCTCCTAKGCAAGCTCAGGAAGTGTGGGTTAGACAAGTGKACAGTGRGGTGGATTGAGAACTGGCTGAATGGCAGAGCTCAGAGGGTTGTGATCAATGGTACAGTCTAGTTGGAGGCCTGTGGCTAGTGGWGTYYCCCAGGGCTCAGTACTRGGTCCAGTCTTGTTCAACTCTTTCATCAATGACATCGATCAGTTTAACATTGAACGGACTCAGAAGGAAATATTTTGGGATGGTTCAGCAAAACTGAGTATCCAAATTGAAATGAARCCAACTTAAAAGGTGTATCTCATTTTAGTTGCAAAGGAAAGTTGAATAATTTGCAATTTCTAAGAAATATAAACACCTTTTGAAGAAAAAATTATGTAGAGAAATGCTCCTGATTAGCTTTTTTTTCATGAGCTCTGTGTAGATGATTGGAGCAATATATGTTTAAATTGTAGGCCTTAGCTAGAAGCCCCATTGTTCTTTTCGATTTGAAATTAATACCCAGAAAACAGAGAGTGAGAGCAACCAAACATAGAAATATAGACTTAGTATTTGGTGAGAGCTAGYGTCTTAGAAAATTCAGAAATTTAGAAAATGTATGTGAAAGAAGACTTAGGTTTTTTACATTGGAAAAGCATGTCTTTCTATTTGTGTAGCTCAAAGATAAAAATGAATATGAATTCAGTCATTAGTCACTAAAATTTTGCCCTTATTTGAAAAAAGTAAGTACAGTCATAATGAAAGGAGTGTTTTGTGTAATTTATCCTTTTTAGGAGGTTTGCTTGTGAACTGCTTCCTTTTTATGTTGCTGTATTCGAGCACCTTAGTGGTGGTGTTGTAGCTGAGAGGCTGATCACCGTGCTGTTTGATTGTTATTATACCTTTGGCTATTTTTATGGTAAATCAGAAAATTGGGAAGATTGTCTGAATTAGCTTCTTCACTGAATATGAGATTCTCCAGACATTCATGGAAACAAAATACAACTTAGTGAATTTTTAAAGCAATAGAATTACAAGGTAGAGCAAAAATGGCCAGAAATTACTACTTGTTTTGTTATATAGGTCTAATTAGTTAAATTTTGTTTCTATCCTTCTTAGTCTTCCAGGCSTGCGTGACATGGAAAAAATAGTTGGACAGATGATATTAGAATAGAACATCATTTATGYGGTTCCTCTATTATTTATAAATTTGATTTCATGGTTAATTTGTAAAATCTCTAGGAAACAGGTGTGTTTTAGCAGCATTCTGACAGGAGTAGTRCTGTATCTATAGTAACCTTGATCTTAGACCCATTTTATTTCCTCAGCAGAAATAGGATGGTTTCCTGAAGATAAGTAAATTGCTATGAGTAGTTAAAAACTCTGGTAATAAAATCCAGCTGAATGCCATGAATGATTTTGCATGAAATAACGTGAATTATATAACAGCAAATCATTATTTGCCAACGTACTTATGGAATTTTCCCAGAAAACCACAAAAAGAAGTCTAACATTCCTACTCATTTCCTCTTCCYATCATTATTTGCGTCATTCTTTTTTGTTCATATACCTAAAAATATCCAAAGTCTTTAAGGAAAAAAGTGAATTTTAGTGGCAGTATTATTTGGAAACAGCATTCGTTCTTTATTGTCATATRTATTCATCAGATTTCTGCAGCGAGATAACTGACAAGCCTGTATTTAGGAAGGACAACAACTAGATAGTTAGCTTCTCTAGAATTTACTAGCAGTGTTACACAGCCGGATTGGACTGTTTTCCAAACTGTCAGCACGACTGTCTGCTGACAGTCAGGGAATGCAAGAGGAGTCCTTCGTGAGCGGAGGGGGAACTGGTTTCAGTTAACTGAGGAGTGATGCCTAGTGGTACGTGGTTTGCCTGGCGCAGTTCAGCATTTGCATGATTCGAATACAAATCCTGTATTTCTTCAGTCTCTCTGTCCCGTGCTTGGACCATTAGATATGGTGATCCCCGTGCAAGCACTCTGAAAGCTGGAAGAAAACCCAGAGCCCCAGTGGGCACAACCAGAATGTTGTGTTCGTGAAATCAGGATTTATAGAGCAAATACCAAGTGCTCATCCTGCTACAATGGCATGCCTAGGGCAGCTAGTAGACTATTTTTGTTTTGCTTGCTCATGGTAAGAACAGGCCACAACCAAGAAAATCAGTGTTCCTAGAAAAGTAAAGTATTCTGGGACATTTTCTTTTGTATTTCTGATCATTTTGTTTTTGAAGAGATAATGTTTTAATAGTCTTGTTCTATTGGAATTTGTGTCCCCTTTGGACACAAAATGTGTCCAAATGTAGACTGAAGAACAAATTGTGCTAACAGTAGTAGTGGCTGCGTATTTTAGGGTGGGAGAGGACACATTTCTTCACAAAACTACAACTGAATCTGTGAGAATCTGCTCTACTCTAGATGTAGTTTTGGTTATTAATGAAGATATGAAGGTGCTCATTGTAGAGTAGACTAGAAAACAACTATTTAAATCCTTCTAACCTTACACTGAAATATAAAAAGGRTAGGTTTTTGAAAGATTATTTTAAAAGATCAAGCTCTGAAAAATTTTGGAGTGGAGTCATTTATAGACCCTTGACTGGTCTCAATAGAACGCAAGTCTTCAGAGCAGGGGTTTTTTTACAAGAAGAACAAATAAATAACAATGTTAATGAAAAGTAGAATCTGGTWTGATGTGGTTCTACCCATGGTAAATCAAGTCAAGGTACTATTTTTGAGAAGATAACTGAGAAATAATTTAATCAGTCTGGGTTTCAGGAGCATATTTGCAGCAACGCTGAGTAGCAATTTTTTAATTCAGGTACAGAACTAATGACTTGTGCGTTATCTTTACACCAAAAACTTAAYGGTCAGTAAAAAAACCAGTATGCAATGTATAACAGCGGTCTGTACTGGAGGAGAAGGTGCTAGACTGATGCATTTAAAATTCCCTAAGAAATTTTTCTTGTTATTTTTAGTAGTGATCTTGGCATAACAAGTACAAATGTGCTAATTAATTTGCTTATAATTCAGWTTTGAAGATGACATAAATTTGGAGAAGTAGTAGAATATTAAATAGAAAAGAATGGATGATAGTGAGCGTTGTAATGATAGAAATAGAATGAAAGTATAAGAATATGGCAAAGCTGGAGGCTTGGCTGTTAGCATCAAGAAGCRAAACCACCTCTGTGCAAAGGTTGCTGGCTGGTCACAAGGAAACTATTAGCTAATGTGTGAGGCAAAAGCGCAAGAATGGACATGCCGGGTGAGGAGTCCGTGCAGCAGTGTTTACAGTAGAAATTAATGCCTTTGTGAAGGATCCTGGTGGACTGAAGCTAGGATACTCTAAACTGCCCTGGTCACCTCTGTGCAGAAAGATAACGAGAAACTGGCGTAGTCACAAGGAAAAACTGCTAGGATAATCCTGAATGAAGAGCCAATCTTGAAAGAAACCATAAAAATTTGCCTTGTTATGCATTTCTGCCTCTAAGTATATGAAGAAATTAAATACTAGTGAGTAAAAAGGAGGATTTGAAATAAAGCCAATGATAACACAAAAGCAAATTCTAGCAAACTAGTTATAAATAAATTTTTGAGCAGAAATCCTCAGATGATTTCTAGCTATAATAGGTGTGTGACTCTGGAATAGGCAGGCAGGAATTGTGGAGACAATCTAATTAATTTTAAGGTTGTACACAGCTTGTGAAAGAAAGTCTGTGGTGGTGTTGCCCACAATAGAAGGGGACTGGTTTTAATAACCCAGGAAGACACCCTAGAAAGACAAGCATGTTACGGGGTTCATATGCAGATCAATAACTATTTCTTTGTTCTTAAAAATTGACTCATGCATTCTTAACTTAAAATCTCCAGAGCTGAAACTTGGATCTCCTGCATTGCGGTTTGTGTTGGGGGGAAGGTGTGGTGAGAGAGAAGGAAGAGGAATGCTCCCCTTTCGGTGACTGGTTGCCCTTAGTTCAATGTGTTTTTCTGCCGGTTTTCCCCTCATTGGAATTAGACGCCTGAAAAATGGAGCAGGAAGGAAATGAACACACTGGCAGCTGGTAAACGAGCGCTGGGCAAAAATGTCTTACTGCACTTGTCAACAATACCAGTTAGGAAAGGACTCTGACCCCAGCCGAAAAATAATACGTGCATTGAAATTGATAACYGGGTTTAGTCAACCCTTCACAAAGTGCCTCTCTGAAAGCATGCCGGACTAAGAGTGTTACTCGTTATTAGCATCACGGGTGGTTTTCGAGCTAAGAGGCAGTGCGTTGCACTGGCAATTGCTTTCTTTTCCCTGCCTTCACTCTATCTACTGTGATAATTTACTAATTTTATTTACTGTGGAAGGGAAAAAGGAAATTTGTCATAAAGAGAAAAAGCAAATCTCTCACTCTTCATTCTAAAAAAAGAAACCTTGGATTCTTTAAGGAGGGTAGAAGCAAAATGTTTGATGAATTTGAGTGGTTAAACTACAACTGTACCAAAATCGTCATTCTGATTTTTTTTTGGAACTCTTGTTTTCTTGCCTGTCATTTAAAATACATACAGGGAAGTCTGCTATATGACTGAAATAAAGACTGCAAAATCTACAGAAGCAGATACAGACGCTTAATTTCTTCCACTATCTTTCTTCATCCCCAATAGTACATTGAGGCAAATGTCGATGCTTCTATTTTTATTTCTTTATTTTCCTGTTATTGTAAGTTATATTCTTGCATTTAGGTACAAGCAGGAGAGCTACTGGAGTTTTAAAGCTACATTACCACTAAAATGTAGCTTCTTCCCCCCCCCCCCCACACACACACACTGAATGACCTTCCTGGATATTGTCACTATTGGCAGTTGGAGGATGGGCTATTGAAAGAAAAAAAAAAAAAGTAAAAAAGCATTTACCATCAATTGATATCATAATCACGTATTGAAAAAAAATTTGTATTTTTATGTTACCATATTTACTGGGTCATCTGACTTAGCAGCAAAGGTATAGAGAATGACAAATACCTTTCAGAAATCTTAATCGAAAGGGGCTTTCTTCTTGTTTCAAGTATGTGCATTGATGTTTTACAAATTTCAGTACTCTTTAAGGCTGTGGCTGTGAATTTTGTGTGGTTGATAGCAATTCATGTCTCCAAAAGTGACAGGGATTTTATTCATGATACTCCTAATACTTGAAATGATTTCTCCTGTACTACAAAATTTCCTCAAATGATCGCGATGCTAATCCACTGGGGAGATCAGCACCATGTAAGGCGCTCCCGTATGCATGCAGCTGACAACATTCATTCAGGTTTTGAGCTCGGACATCTCCTCTGTCATGGATTACAGCAAATCCTAGTGATAGACACTATGTGTAACATGCTTTGCTGAATCCAGCATYATTCATTACATAGAAACACCTCTTTATGTGCATGTACACTTGCCTTTATATTTGTAGTGTTTGGATATCATACATATATACAATAATTTTATAGGCGACCTGAAGGATTTACTACTGCTTCATGCTTATGTTTTGCTTGTAACTGGATAAAATGCCATTACTATGCATAAATATCTGTATCCCAGACTCGACCCAAGTTTGCATTATCTTAGTTGATGCATCTAGCAGCTCTGCCGCAACCTGAGGACGCGAGGARAGCCTCCAGGGAGCCCTGTGCCAGGGGTCTTGCTGCCTCTGCGTCGGCGTGGGCTTTGAAAGCAGCCTCTTGCCCCGCAACACAGCTGCGAAGGGGATGATGAGTGCGACTGGTGGAGCCGGAGAGAATTGCTTTCACATCGGATTTGCAGGTTGCTGTGCACTGCCCAGTAACTGAGGCTATGCTACCGCCTGCCTAGTGTGTTTAGCTGCAGCTAAACGGCAAGTGGCCAGTACTTGAAATAGCTGGTGCTATGAGCCATACCCAACACGGTGAATTTTAATTGAATCACAGCTCCTCAGAGGCCACAAGATCTGTGAACCCAGACTAACAGTGTGGGCCTCAGCGAGGAGTYAGCATGCAGCAAGTTGCCGAAAGCAGATCTGGGAGAGAGGGAAGCAAAGCAGGTTTGGTCGAGTTAGTGCTATTACTGGCTGTCTGGATCTGAGAAGCCAAAATATGAGTCCAGACATGGTATGAGGGAACCAGTACACGCTTTGGTGGTTCTTTACGAGTACCTGTCATGAGATACAAAACTTTATCAATGCTAACATTCATGTGTTATTTCTTACGCTGTTTGCTGTGATTTTGCATTGGCATCTAGATGACCTAATTCTTAAACACAGAAAACAGATTTGTTTAGACAAAGTAAACTACTTGGTGCTAAAGAGATGACAAAGAAAAATATAGCAAGCTGGGTTATTAAATGCAGTGACAGTAATAGCTGTGTGTACTGCTGCCTGATTTACTTCGTAATGCAGTGAATCTTTCTGAACTGTTGCGTCCCTGCTGTGTCGCCTCCCACCACAGCTCTGCACACAAATAGCCCTTGTGTCATGGAAAAAGCAAGCCTTAGTCGCCAGTAGAAAAAGCTCACTGGTCTTCTGCATGTTAATATACCAGGTTAAGAAAACACGAAAGTCCTACTAGAGCTAAGGAGGACAAAAAGAGAAAAAAAAAATGATGCTTCATGGCTCTGACATCGAAGTGAGGAAATAGGAAGTGTGAGGAAAAACACATTGCAACTTCTATAGCATGTGAATAACTGAAGTCTGCTAGACACAGTGCTGAAAGTGGATCAGAATTGCTACCAGACCTTAGCCATCTGCTGCGAGGTGGGAGTTGGGTCTCTGCTTGTCCTCCTTCCTTTCTCATCCTCCAGCCTGTTTGTAACTGCCAGAGATAACTGCTGCCTGTGAGTTGTCTGGGACTGAGAAATTGCAAGTCTATGTATATGTTTCAAATACGTTTTTTCTTTACACATTGATTGATTTTCTAAGTATCTATTTTACTAGTATCCATTATAATGACTTTAGGTCTGTCTAACTTCTTTTGCCTTTACATATGTCCTCAAAGTATCAGCGCCTAAAATTCCAGATGGAAAACTCTTCTTTTTGAACAAATACAGATGACCTTTGTATATTTAAGAAATTACTTAAATTATGGTGAATGTGATTTTGTTCTCACTGGTTGTTCAGGGGGCTGAAATTGGTCACATTTGAAAGTGGCACGCTGTCCGGGGGGCTCCTTCGTCACTGACTGCCAGTTGTGTCCCATGATYGGTAAGGTGACCGAGGGCTTCAGGCTGCCAGGAGGCAGGTGGCTGCTAAGGGAAACACAGCACTCGGGAATACTGGAGCTCTGTCTTCCTCCCATAGGGGCTGAGTTAATGGAAAAGCACTTACCTGCTCTTCAGACAGCGCAGASTATGCTGTCTGAAGCTTTCATGAAGCATTTTTCTAGGCTTGCTGTACTTAAAAAATATTTGTGGCTTTAAGTAGACTCGAGGTTCTAATTTCTGAAAATAACGTTTCTGTATCATTGTAGATAAGATAGTATTCTTTAATATCAAGTATTTTCCTCAGTGTTCAGTGAGAATCGATTAATGTAAACATGTGAATGGCATAAATGTGAATCAAGGTGCTCTAAGAGATGCACAACTGATTAAGCATACAGATGAGAGAAAATAATGTTTATCAAATTTCCAGTTTTTAAGGCTTTTGCTGAATTTGTAACCAATTACACATATTTTCTTGGTTTTCAGCATCGCAAGAGACGTCACTAGAGAAATAGGATCCAAGACAGCTTTAGAGTATGGTTGGATTCATTTACTTCTTACTCTGCTATCAAATTTCTCAGCCTTTTCTAAATCATTTTTACCGGCGAGTCCTGGCTTTTATAGCTGGACAATAGAAATAATGAAAAAGGCTTAGAAAAAGGCTTACAAATGAGCAARCAAATTGAAATGCCAAGCCTATGAATGCTGAAGACTTCCAAAGACTTGTACAGTGGAAAGGCTTCCTAAGGTACAAAAATGCCCCACTAAACTTTATAGAATTACCCATACATGAAATTTAGCTGGATTGGGAGTATTGACTACTACAGAAGATTACTAGTACTATTGATGATGCTTGCAGCACTGCTATCAAYCTTACCCTTACCAGTGTAGTGAGAAAATAATAAAAAATACATAATGGGGCATAAAATAGCCAATGTGTTATGGTTCCTCTTCTCTATATCCTGTGCAGTGGTTTAAYAGGTTATGATATAATTAAAACAAGGTGTTACTAAGACAAAGGCTAATGTATTCTAATGAAGCCAAATAAGCATTTAGCAAATTATTCTAAAGTCTGCAGCAAGTTGATCAGAAAAATTRCGCTCTCTTTTTTTTTAATGTGAAAGTAAAAAGCACTAGTGAGGGAGTTCAGTGAGAGAATTTAACTAAGAGCAGGATCTGATAGAAAGCATTAATTTATCTCTGATCAAAGTATCTTAGTTGTTCTAATTAGCCCAAGTGTTCTAGCTTTTGAACATGGAATTGCTTTTCTAGCATGGAAAGGAGTATTTGCTGTAGTGCTCTGGTGCCTAATCATCTTGGCAAAAAGAAAGCTGAACTGTTAACTGAGAAATTAAAGAAAATTCAAATGAACAGCACAATTCTTCCATTACTAGCATGCTGCCTAATCTTATCAAGGCCCATTTTTCATCCAGGTCTTTCTGAGGAGCTGCAAAACACCTAWGTATAAGTGGCATAAATACTTGTGTTTGTTAAAAAGAAGCATTGAGAAAAGTAAGTATATATTTAGAAACCAGTCCTGAGTGGTCCTTAACCTGAAGTCACTGTGAGACAAGCTGAGGCCCAAGAGGTGCTTGGCCTGTGGCATGAGGAGCCTGGAAAGGAGTTGCTAGAACTAGTTGTATGAACGGGGTATTTGGCCTCTTGTATTTGCTTAGGAATCACAGGAGAGTTTCCTTCCTCTGGAAGCCAAGGGCTGTGTGCGCTTCGTGCTTGACTGACAGCAGTGAATTTGTTGGACATCTAGCTCTGGATAAAGCTGACGGCATCCTCCTCTTAGCCTTAGGAGAGTAGTTAGTGCTCGACTGCRGAAAGCTAATACTTCGAAGGTTAGTACATTAGCCTAGAGAAATGTCGTCTTCTGATTTAAGTTCTTCTGAGGGTCTAAAATAAAGCAGCTCCATTTAAGATGAGAAACGGTACAGTGGTGTGGGAGCCCCTGGCAACACGTGGCAAGGCAAACCTCTCCTCTGGCCACACACGGCTCCCTTTCACTCGGCAGAGCGCTCGGGAAGTCAGACTGATCCTTTCCAGCACARAATAATGAAATAAATTGTGGGCAAGGAGTTAAGCAGGTGTTTGAAAGCGTGCAGACCTTTATTTCCAGCCTGAGGACAGCCAGCCCTCGCAGAAGGCTTTTCCTGACCAACAGGATGCCTTGGCTCCTGAGGGAGGAGGCCTTTGTGGGAATTTCTTGACATTTTGTTTTCAGTTATTTCTGTTACATCCCTTGCACTGATGAGGTTGTCACAAAACTGTGTTTGTGGAGGCAGCAACCGCAGGAGCTGAGATGCAGCTCCCAGGGATCAGGAGGTGCCTTCTTCCTCCAGTGCGGGCAGCAGGTTTCGCCTGGCAGGAGTTAGTTGGGCGCCTGAAAGAAAGTGTCTTTTCTTATCAAGAGTATCTCGAAGTGAAAAAAAGCAATTATTTATTTATCCATGGAATTAAGATTTAGAGACAAGTTAAGAGCATTGTGAATAATAGCATATACTGTGAGGGCTGAAGGAAGACGTAGTAGTAATGAAGCGTAGCTCTGCCTGCTGAGCCTGTGGACGTTTGAGTGCACAGTTCATTGTGTTTTTAAGTTTCTTTACGATTCTGCCAAATTTTTGATCAAGCTGTTCATTCATTCGCTCAGGCAGCCACTAAGATTAGGAAACTTGTTGTTTGAGTTTAAGGAGAACATTTCCACATTTTAATGAGCTACTCAAATGTCCTGTCAGTTTTTATTGCAGAGTGATGTGTTCCTCTCTGTGCTGGCGGTGCCTCCCCTCTGCTCGGAATAGCTGATTTTTATAGTCTGAGGAAGTGTCTCGYGTTCCATCTGCTCTGTGGCAGGCAGCGCGGCACCGCTGCAGTCGGGTGATTTTTGCACCCGAAAGGCTGTGCAGCTGTTGCGCACTTCTTGGCAAAATATTTGCGTTAGCCCTGCCTTAGCCGGCAGGGCGGGATGGCGCCCGGGCGAGGCGTACCGCGCGGGGCACCGGCGCACGTGGCTGGGATTATGGCACGCGGGAGGGTGGACGTGCCGTGGCAGCTAGCTGTCGTGGCGCTTACAGCGTCTGTTGTGCAAGGGGGAATYCATTCCTGGTGCCTCATTCACCGTTTTCTGTCGTTGTTCGTTCCAGTGGAACGGAGCAGTAAGAATTTGAAGATCATCTAAGGTTAGCTAGCACATCTGAAGATCCCTCAAATCGAGATTTTTCTCAGAGTTCTGGACTCCTGATGGAGTACCACATAGGGATTTCTTGGCCACGACTGCACGGTGGCTTATATGGAAACCAAATGGAAACATCAGTTCAGTTGGTAGCTGCTGAGAGCCCTGCTTGTTGGCACTGGCAACCGAGAACAAAGGAGTGAATTAGCAGAGAGTTTTCAGTGAAAATCCCACAGTTATTCTCTGAAGATAAGAGATGAATTGTGTTGTGAACAGGAAAGGTTTCTTTATTGGAGCCCATACTGAGAACAAACAGAAGATTACCATTTGTAGGGTTTCCAAGAATGCAGCTTTCACTCAATTAAAATACTTTAAAAAGCTTGCTTAAGAAATATTTATATGTAATCATTAAAAACATCTTGCATTTATCATGATAGCTYATATAAATGTCTTTTTTTTTCCTGAGACAAAATAGTAAAAGAACTGAGTTGGATTTTCAAATATTGCAGCTCCTGAAGCCAGCCTAATTATTTTGAGGATAACCAAATACATAACTCCGTCAATAAAAAAAGATCTAAATATATCCGCTAACTTTATATCTAAAACTTTTTAAATATTCTCCCATTGACTTAACAGAACAACTGGAGCCTCATCATAGTCACTGTGTTCTCCTCTTTGGGAGCTGTCAGGTTTCTTTGAGATACTTGTGGTATTGCCTTTTACTCAGGATTGGATTAGGTTAGACCTGAGGCCAGACATGCAATAACAATATCAGTCAGTTAGTGATAGGGAAGTTGTCTTTTAAGAGTAAGATTGAGGGACTCCTGTGATGTATACCTAGAGAAAAGCCTGACTGCCTGGGTCACACACATTCCTGGGCTACAAAACGTCAGGATTATGGCTGGATTTCTCTATGTGACTTTGGTGACAAAAACAGATCTCTGTTTTTGATCCTGAATACTTTTTTCTTTTCAATCTGTATTAGGATTTTTCTGTGATTTCTGGGCACAGTTAGGACTCAATTTTGCTTCAAGGCCACAAAATGTTGTTTTACAACAAATGATTAGTAATAATGCTGAAATACTGGATTGCAGGTTACTGGTGTTGTCTGTTGTCCTTAACTAGTTAAACTTTGGCACTTTCCAGTGTTGTTCTTGTTCGTTCTGCCCACTCAGCGAAGGACTGCGCCTAGCAGGGTACACCATCCTGCTTCCCTCAGGCCTTTCTTAAGAAAACCAGACTGAAATGCTCTTACTTACTAGCTATTGTATATTAGCCTCTTGAAATCTCAATCATTTTATCTCACCTGTGCATCCAGGAACTTCTCCTTCCTTTGGGTAATCAGGAAGTTTAGATTAATTATGCTAATCAGCCACTCCAAGCTGATACAATTAGCCAGAACATGCAATATCTCTAGAAATCTGTACAGGATCTTTCCTACCTGATGAGTTTAATTTCACGATCCAGTGCAATAATTACAGAAAGAGAGAGCACCCTCAGTTTGCATTTGCATCCCTGCATTCCACTGGTAGTCGTAAAACCTGCTCCTGGATCCCTACGGGGCCAGCRTGGCCCCTAGTCAGGCCTCTGCCCTTGCTGAGCTGTGGGTTTCTTTGTTTTCTGTAATCTCACAATTTGGAAGATGTGTTAACACACAGTGACAAAACATGCGAGCGAAACACGTTCTATTAGGCTCATCACAGAATGGTGCAAAGGAGCCTGCAAGGGGTCTGGCCGGTGGGGTGGTGCRTCTGCCTGTGGCGTTGTAGGTGTGCCTTGTACAGCTTAAACAGGGAATTGTGTTACAGAGAACACGGAGAAGGTCAACGCAGACATGTAATGAAACCTGCCCTGGTCTGCTACCTTAGGAAAATGCAAGGAAAATCAGTGTTTTTAAAACAGCTGCAGTATTTGTATTTAACTTAATGATGTCTTTTAGCAGCTCCACAAAAAAAGAAAGGAAAAAGATGTTCTATCCTTTTTATTTTACATCATATAAAATTGAAAAATGGAGCCARCAGGTAAGATGTACACTTTGTGCTRTGCGATTTGCAATTTAGGTCTGAAATGCTAGGGTGAATAAAATTTGATAGTGACATTATTTTCATTCTCACTGTAGAAAAAATACCATAATAAACTCTGTGATTAAAAAAATAAAAGAGACAAGATAACGATTTTCTTTTTACCAAGGCTGCAGTAGAGAAGACAAAGATTTAATATTAAATAGGAGTCGGGGACCCGGAGCTCTTGAAATGATATTTTGGCTTGTTTGATTAATGGGAGCAGGCGGCTGCCTTCAGCCAGGGTAGGATTTCASCTGGAGTGAAATAGTTATTGTGGGGATTGGTTTCTTATGTAGTCTCACCAGTGCCACAGTACCTAGCAGAATATAGGACTTTGGTTTCCAAAGGGATTTGAGATGGATTTTAAGACCACAGTGCATTAAATTGATTAGCTCCTCGCAGGACGGGTGCTAGAAGCAGGTAGCCCGCTGCTTCCTCTGCTCGCTCATGCCATCTGCACGAGCGCCAGCTCCCGGCTTCCCGGGTGYTCTCCTGCGCCCCCGGGCACGGCTGCCCGCACCCCACGAGGGTGCGATGCCAGCAGGGCAGCTCCTGTATAGCTTCTTAATATTGTAAATAAGAAAGCAGCATTTCTATTTCATTGTTTAAAAAAAATGAATTGCCCTCATTGAATTTAGAATGCATTTATTCAATTTTAATAATAATAAACTGTGTTAAGTAAGGGCTTTTCTAATTTTATTGGTAGTTTTGTAGAGSAAATTATTTGCATAAGACTATAAATTGCTATATGAATATTTATATTATAGTTATTGACATAATTATAAATATTATGTAGATTATTGAAACAAATTAAAATTTTAAAATATCTGGAAGAAATAGTGTACTAAATGCCACTCAGCCAAGCATTCACGAGGTTATAAGGTAACCRGTACAGTCTAATGTCAGACACTCCTCCTGTATTATATGATTAGCATCTCTCAGCTCAATCAGAGGAGAAATCATATTGCTGATAAACTTTTCCTTTTATTAAGGAAACTTTGTTAACCAAAGATGTCAAATTAATTGATAAATTTATCTGCAAATTATAGTCTTGTCGTGACCACAAGTATAAATACCATTAATATCAAAATCAACATTCCTTGTGGAAGACATRCAGGTGTGCAAAATCTGCCTTGTAAATAACATACCCCAAAAATTAGAATGGGTCAGAAAGGAATCTTTTGCTCAGCATTTGAATAAGATAAGCTAGTATTTTATATATTGGGATTATAAAATATTAATATTATATATTTCCATTTCAGTCAAGAAATGTTGCAGAGAAAAATTTCATTTTTGTTCTTGTCTCTATACTTTACATGTAACTATTTTTGTTTTCTCTGGCTAAACTTGAAAAAGATGAGAGTTTGTGTGTGTCTGGTCTTTTCAGACAGAAACCAGCAATGTACGGCCCGAAGTCACATTTGCTCAAACTAAAAACTAAACTAAAGCTCAARCTAAAAAGTGCGTCTGAGAGGCTCAGCACCTTGTTAACGTACCATAGACCACCTGAGCAGAGCTGGCTCACGCCCAGCCGTCAAGCAGTACAGGCAGAGCTGGTTTACGCTGATCTGCAAAAGACCGTGTAGACGTCACGAGTGACGCTTGGTTTTATAGTATGAGTTTCAGTACATGAGTWGCGTAAGTATTTCCAAGTTAGACTAAGCACTGTGGAAGAGGAGAGTTTTGAGGAGGAGTTTGAAGGAGTATCATGAGTGCAGGTGCTTATGAAGAGGGTTTTTTAAGTGTGAAGACAGCTTTAGAGAAAGCAAAAGGCACTCACTTGAAAACACAGTCAGTGAGATTTAGAGGTGAGCATCATGGTGGTTTGGTCCGTCAGTACGGAATGATACTGATAAGAGGCTGTGAGTGGCCTTAAAAGTGCAGGRAACAAGAAAGAAAATGAAGGGAAAGATGGCAAAAGTTTCTCTGCAGTCCATCATTTTAGCTCCTTTTCTTTCCGCTGTGTTACAGGTCAGCATTGATGCTTCAGATGTTTAGTCTGTTTCTTCATTATTTTCTCCTTTCCCGTGTCAGTATTTTGCTCTTTCCCTTCCTCCGTGCTGTGCTAGATGCCATAGTTGCAGAAGAGGTAATTGACTTCCCTGGAAGCTGGAGATTTTAAGCTATGCCCTTCTTAATATGAGCACATCCCTGACTGGCAGTCACCTTACTATCTTTTCTGCCTGGAAAAATCCCACCTTCTTCTGCAGACAAAAACCTGCATATTTACTTCTGGAGAGACTGGTGACTGCCTGGCTGTCCATACCTGTTCCAAGTCTGACTCAGAAGATGGTCTACTCTAAATCAATACCTGTCTGCATCCTTCGATATGCTGAAGATATCTATAGTGTAGAGGGGACAGCTGAATGGGAAATCAGCATTCAGTCTGTTCTACAGTTTTGAGCCCCGCTTTCCCTGCCACAGGTGTCTCAGAGAGGTTTTCTGTTTTTGTGAGGACCTGAAGGTGTATCTCATCCTGTATCCTGCCTTCAACATCTGCTATGGTTTGCTCTGTTCAAGTAAGGCAAAGGAGAAGATAGCTGAACATCAAATCTCTTCTTTACCATCTCACACATTTACCTGTGGTTTGCCTCCTTGCATTCTTAAGGATGGACTACAAATGGCAGGTGTGGGATGGCATCGTCAGACTCATTTTTCAAAACTGAGGATGTGCTTGTACTAAAAAGAAATGCTATCTCTCTTGTTCAGAGCAATCATGGGCGCCAGCTTATCAGTTACTGTTAAGCAACCTGTTTTTGCAGTAACTTGCATGGGTATAAGTAGGACAAGACTGAATGTTCAAAGCCAGAGAAGAAGATACTGCAGTATTTTGAGACAGGCGATGATGAGATTCTGAACAAAAGTTAGGCAAGTGGATGTTTAAAATGATTAATATTTAATGTAATGGTATTACAAAAATCAAAATAGGGAGTAGAAGTAGTAAAGGAAACTAATCAAATTATTCTATACCATACCTAACTTTGAAATTTCTTAAAGGGACTAAATGCTAGTTTAATTAAATCTTTTGCTCTCCCTAACATTGCTTAACAATTTTTAGTACCTCCCTAGATTTCTAATGTTACAGAGCAGAGAGTTATGAGTCAGATTACTTTGTGTGTTGAGTTTTAAACATGAGCCATGAATCCTTGAAATCCTTTGTTGTTTAAGCAGAATACATTTAACTCTCTCCATTTAGGGTTTAGTCATCCTTTTCATAAGTCTTTTGATGAATAAGGTCATTAAAATTAACACAATATTAAAAGAGATGGTCTCAGTAATTATAATGTTAAACCATGGTTTCTCCTGAGATTAAACTCTCTYTTCATTTTATCTACCAATCCAAAAACTTTAACAAATCTTATTTATAGCAGCCCGAAGACTTGTAGCTGGGTATAGCTTAAGGCAACCACAATATTCTTGTGTAAATCTTCTGTAAATGAGGCATCAATTACATAGTATGTTTCTATGGTGAAGTAACTTTTAATACTCTCTTTTTCACTCTTCATCTTACATTTAAATATGTTGCATGTTTTTTTAGTAATCATTTAAAAAAATATTTCAGTCCTTCCTAATGGTAATAGGTATTTTGTTTGATACTCTTATTAAGTTTTCCATTAACAAATTTTACCTGTCACATATTCCCACCTACCCATTAACTGAGTCACTGTATGTTGACATGTATTGTGTGATGGGTTTTTATGTAAGAAGAACCAAAAGTTTTGTGCATAATAAAATAGGGATTGAGGTTAAATTTACAGAAAAAAGAAGTTTTTTTCTAAAAAGATACTACCAATTTAATACGATGAGCAGGACATTCTGGACACGGGAACCATGGCTAAACTTTAATATCTGTTAACAGCAGTATCTATATTTAACTTCCCCTGTTTGAATGGACCCATTTTGAGAAGCTATTCTTGTAACTATTTGCTGAACAGCGACTGCAGGTAGYCCTGGGTAAAAGGCAACCAGGATATGAACTAGATACAGGTGGTAGTTGCTTAACTATTGTAATCAAGTCCAGTAGCTCGTAAAGCCCGTGAGATTCTTAAGACTTTGTGCAACAGCACATTGACTCGTCGGAAAGCGCAGCAGTGCAGAACGTTTGACAGAGCCTCTCGTGCGCTTGCCCGTGTAGTGTTCGCTGCTTACTAAGTGAAAGGGTGATGGAAAACATTTCTGCAATGCAAATAACTATTCATACTGGCTGAGCACCCTAAAAGCTTTTGGATACCTTGAGTCTTCATGGTACACACAGCACCATGAGAATCACAGTTTTAAGGATAACCAAACCCTCAGCTTTACTTGGGAGATACATTAACAATCCTTTTGTTTGAGATAATAGAACACAGAGAAAATCAAAATGGAAAATATGTTATTAAGAGTATATGTAACATAACAAACCATATTACTGGCTTGAGAATCTAKCTGATTTTAATGATAGCTGCTGAGCTTCTTTAGCTTCTTCTGTAGTCATCTGCCTTGAAGAATTTGTAGGGTTTTTTTTTTTCCCCTTTTTATCCTATAAACAGAAGTGGTTGCTGGGGCCGCCTAAASGATCTGGTCTTGGAAGCCAACTCTTTCTTTAGCCTCAATTGAAAAGTCCTGTTTCTTTCTCTCTATTCCCATTTATTTGTCCCTTATCTCCTGAAACTGGGAACTAGGATATCACATAGTTGTATGGAAAATCATAATTTCTTCCACTCATCTTTATTATGACTTTATGATTAGGATTTCCATTGAATGCCCTAGTTAGCACATTTATGGCTCCCGGCTGTTTTTTCTTGTTAATACTTTCTGAAGAAACTTTAATAAATCATACTTTAAGATCTCTTAGAAGCTCAGTTTTCTTACAGGATGCATAACTGTTCTTTCTCTATGAGCATCATAAAAAGATTAAACATAATACCACAGAGAATGAAAACTGCAAGAGATGCCATACTATTTTTAAGGGAACCCTTCTGGATTCACTGTGTACTGTCTTTTAAGTATTTTATAGCACAGTTCAGGCCGTACCAATCATACTCTATTTATAAAGTATATTTTGAAACAAGCTGAATAAATTTATAGAGGAACCTTTTTGGAGGAGCTCTGCTAACCTTCTGCTTCTTTGCCTCTGATATCTTCTAGAAGCYGTCTCTCTGCTGAGGCTCGTAAACTCTTCTGGGCAGTGCAAACGGACGCATGCTGAGAGCTAATTACCTTACATTAGCCATTTCAGAAATTCCTGGCAGCTAATCTTCATATAGCTAATCAGTCAGAAAAGAGGGCACCCAGCAAATAAATACCACATATCTTTACTCTTGAAACAATTAGGGTGGCCCTAATCATATTAAAAAAATTGGAGCGCTTCCAAAAGCAGAAGAGTGTGTGGCTGCCTTCACTAATTCTGTAAAGCTCTTGTGTTTTTTTAATTGACCTATCTTCTTGATGCACTTAGTTGTTTTTCCTTTTTGATCCCTGCAAGCTTGAATTTTCAAAAGCTAATATAAATCTAAGAAGGTAATGTCAGCTGCCCCCCCTTTATCAGACAGTGCTAGCTTTTAAGTCTACTCTTTCAAACACTTCATAAATTTCAAAAAGTTAATTTAAATATTTGGTTTTTTTTCATTTCATTCATCCTTGAGTTTTGGACTGAGAATATTCTCTCTTTTATATAGGATCTCTCCTCCTCCCACTCCCTTAAAAATGTCTTGAATCTGCTATGCTACTGAAGTGTTTTTAAAAATGATACCACTTCAAACAACAGTCTCCAGGTTTTACTGGATAATGCTTGTGCTGCTTGTCACTGAAGAAAGTAAATATCCTGAATTCATAATACTTAGAAATAATTTAGCACCTTTCTCCCTGATGGTACCTTGCCATTTAATTAACATCAAACAAGACACAACCGAGCATGCTGTTCAAAGGTAAATTTGGGAGAAATAAATATATTTTTAGTGCTGACGACCTAAATCTTCCAAATCTGAAGGCCTCCAAACTCTGGAAATATTAATTCCATAGCCATACGTCATGCATTGGTATGAGCACTCCATTAACAGTGGAACAGCATATATTTGTGAGAAAGACGAATGAGTCTGGATTATTGGGGAAGTCTAGAGGTGCCTGGCATTTTGCAGAGCAGAGTAATGACTGCCTAAGGGTAAAAGGAGAAAATTTTCTTTACATTAGTGTTTACTTGGATGGGCAGATACCGGACAGACTATACAGTTTACCTCACAGGAATCATAAATGTTATTTGGAAGGTACTTTAAGGTCCTAAAATGGAAAATGCTGCTATTGAGTGGTGGTAGTTTTTCCACAGCTGGTATCCGAACTGGAAGGTTTGTCTGGGATCAAAATGGATTTATTTTCAGCTGTAATTGCAATTAACTGTGCAAAAGTTTGTGAATGATAGATCCAGAAATGTAGGTGCTCTCGGAGCTCTGAAAGCACTCTATATTACTTGGCAGTTTGTGACTATTAAAAAAGTCAGGAGAATGAGAAAGAGCAGAAACAAGCTATCATGTATTTTACTCCCCAGATGAAATCCAGGGGAATGCTCTAAAGATTATCCAGTAATAATCAAACTGGGAAAAGTACATTAATATTTCAAATAGAAATGTTGCTATGAATAGTGTGCTCTGACAAGATAAATGTAAGGTGTCAAAGGACTGTTGGACTCCTAGCT
The DNA here is from genome assembly GCF_003343005.1 of Rhea americana. Taxonomy (NCBI): domain Eukaryota; kingdom Metazoa; phylum Chordata; class Aves; order Rheiformes; family Rheidae; genus Rhea; species Rhea americana. Next base: position 7,071,606 of record NW_028185039.1, on the reverse strand, counting down.
TTCATTAAAACAAAAGAATAAAAGAGCTTCTCACTCGTCTCCTCAGTGACATGGGATTGCTCTAGGTAAATCGATCACTAAGGAAGCTTGTCAGCAAAAGACTTGTGTATGCTAACTAACTGGATTAACAGTTTGTTCATTAAAATGACCAGTGCTTACCAAAGCTGGAAGAAATTTCTCTTGCCCCCCCCCCCTTTTTTTTTTTTTTTTTTTTTTTTTTTTTTTACCAAATCCTATCATGACCCACTACTAGATGTGTGCCCTGTTTCTCTTCCTGGGCCACAAATGATGGCATATTGCAAATCAAGTTTTAATCCTGGGAAGTTATATATTATGAGTTAGACTTACAAATTCCCCTGATTTTAACACGTGATGTCTGTGCCTTGATCCACTGATTGCTGTTCACCACCGGTTGTGGCAGCTTGTTACATTAACGGAAGCGCAGCAAATTTTAAGACAACTAGAGTTAAAAGTAGTAATCTGTGAACACAGCTTCCTTTCAAAGGCTCTTCTAGTCCCTGCTTTTGCAGCAATGGAAAGGCGCCCTGTTCTGAGAGCCCTGGGCAAAGTAACTGGGAGGGGAAAGAGCAAAGTGTGGGAGACTGGAGGAATATGAAACAAATCTTTCTGCTCCTTGTAGACTACGAGTCTTGCAGATGTGTTGTACTGTTATATTAAGACTGGAAATTTGTTCTTCATGACAGTAACAGATAAAGGAAACTGAATTTCACTGTCTGCTGGATTTTTGCAATGACTTGCTTCCTTTGGCTATAACTTCATGGCAGTGAATGATGGGATGAATTTTTGTAAATATTTTCTGAATAGTGTTACACCATAGCTGTAAAGGGGCAGCTTAGGGTGATTTTTAGGGTCAGTATTTAAGTATGATTAGGTGAAAATGAACACATTGAGCCAAATATCTGAAAAAATCTGCTACTCCGTGCAGTATCGCACCAGAAACTCCAGTATTATCTCCTGGGATACCTTGAATTTTCATTTACATTCTGTCTTTTACTTTTAAAATTCCCATGCAGACTTTTCAACCCAAGGGTCATGTACAAAATATGTGAAACAAAAATGATTTAGTTCTTTTAGAGAGAAGCCAAAAATCAATCTTAAATGACCTTGTATTTCAAAAGTAATCTGTAAATATGTATAGTGAGTAACCCAGTTTCCAGAATGATTATATCCTGTCTGTCTTTGAATGGTACTTTGCCTGCCTCATTTTTGCAGCTGAAAAAGGTTACAGACCTTGGATTGAAAATGAGAAATCTCTGCACAAAATTGCCACCATGACTATATGGAGCTATGTCTCTTTTATCTCTTTACATCCTTTGGTCTTGAAATACATTTATCAGATCATGACTGAAATTACCTGAATTTAGTCTTTCACTAAAACATTACAGACATAAATTGAAAATAGAAGGACCACATTTGCAGTGCACACAGTACACAACAAGCTGCAGTGAGCAAGAAAGAGTGCAAGAGGCAGTTCCCCATATCCTGTGAAAGAAGGTATATTAAAATCTTTGAACTATAGGATTTCTGGGCAAAAGCAGTTATTCAAAACATTTAAAATCATTTAGTTGTGCTCCATAGTTGTAATTACACTCACTAATATGTGCCAAAAAACTCTGAAAAGGATGGAGAGAGAAAAGAAGTTAAAATGAATTCTTCTGATACCATGGCTGACAGCACTTTAGATGCATGGTGAGAGAATGAGAGAGAGCGATCAGAAATTGTAACAGGAAAAGGTAGGACTGAATATAGGGAAAAAAGTCACTGTAAGGACAACTAAGCATTGGAACAGGGATTGAGATGTTTTGCACTTTCCATCCTTGGAGATTTCCAAGGCTTGGCTGGACAAAGCCCAAGCAATCTGGTCCAAATTTAAAGTTTCTCCTGCTTTGAGCTAGAAGTTGGTCTGGATAATTTACTTCCAGAAGTCCCTTGCAGTCACAACGATTTTATAAGTCTGTGTGACCGGAAGAGTCTTCCCAAAGTAGGTGCACTTTGTGAAAAAAGATCTAAATCACTGAGCCAACAGCATGTGTTGTAACCTGGGGAAGAATTTTCTGTGTCTTGCGTTAACTTGTAGGGGCTCTTTTCCCTTTCTTCTTGGATATCCTGCAGCTTTTGAAGGTCTCCCAGTGTTTTCCAGATGGGCATTCGCGGCAGAACTTCAGAACAAATAAATGTATGTATAAATCTCTGTAAATCTCATTGAGTGCACCCTTCGGTTTATGGAGCAGATATCAAGATACCCGAACATGAAATCTGTCCCAGGAGCAATATTTTTGCTAATGTCAGAAAGGAAAAAATTGTGAGAACCTTCTTGCTACCCTGAGTCAGACAGGCTATTACTATGTGGATTTCTTCTTCTCCTTTTTCCCTGTCTTATTCTTATCATCTGACTCCTAGAATTATATAAAATATTAGAGGATAAAAATAGAAGTCTGGTAAAGATTCAGTAACATTAGCTGCAAGTTGTCTTCAGAATCCCTTTGGAGAGTTGTGTTTCCCTGCTCAGTGCCCTATTTTGGCTTGCAATAACTGGCTGATAATGCTAATGAATGCCTTTCCTCCAAAGAATGAGTGGTGCTGGGGAAAGTGCCGTCTAAAATAGTGGGTTTTCTGTTTGTAACAGCCATTATTTCATATTTTTTCCTGGATCCCTATAATTCTACACTGTAAGCAGTAACATGTCAGACCTCCAAACAAAAGGGTTTTAAGGCAGCTGAATAGTTGTCCTCTACAATAAGTTCCCTGCTCATGTCAAAACAGCTATCAGCCTGTTTCCTGAATCTTTCCCAAAGCAGGCAGGTCACTGGCTTGGAATTTCAGTTAAACTGGCTCTTAGATTAATGGGTTATTGCTCTAAATTGAACCTGCCTAATTTAAGTACACTGTACTGGCTATTTTGCACTGCACATAGGTTTTCAGTACCAGGATAATCAAATAAAATTTACAGGGATGACCCTTCATCCATTTGTTGATGCTTGTGTTGTGTTTTCAAAGGTATGATGTTACAATTTAGTTTATATATGTCAAGCTCTTGTTGTTGCTACTTGTTATGCTAAAATATCCAGAAGTTCACAGGGTACGTTGTAAAAAGTTGGACCCCAATCTTGAAATGTCATTTAAGCTATAATACAACAGAAAAATAAAAGGAAAGAAGGTAGTGGTGTAATGGAAGAGCACTAAGGTGTACATAAAGACACATACATTGTGAGGAAACATTTTTTAATTACTTGTATAAATAATTATTGTTTTATCTGCTATAGGAATAATATTCAGAGTAGCTTTTAGAAAGAAATTGAATGCAGGAAGAAAAGGATTGGCGGAACAGCTCTGAGGGATCTGTTTAGTGCATGGAAGGCAGGAAGGAAAGAAACTTGAAAGGATGATGTATAATCAGACATTATTTTTGCATGAGGGTGGTAGAGTCCAGACGCACAGGAATGCAGAAGGTGAGCAAGGCTTCCACCATAGTCTCTACTGCCTGGCTGGAAGAAGGTGTCAGGACTGGRGAATACAGTAGCGGAAGCCAGCAGGATTTCATTACCTGCTTGGCAAGAACGCAGATGCTCAGCCTCCTAGCCTCTGCTGCTAGGATAGCTGCAAAAGAGTTTTGATTTTTGAAGGCAAATGTTTTCTCAAATTATTTCACAAATTATTTGTGATCATGAAATGATACAAACAAATTTGTCTAAGGTCTAACCTTCGCATCTCTCTGTGCTAGAAAACTCATCATAAGGATATTTGGGATAAAGGGAAGGATGGGATGTTTAATTCTTTTAAGGTGTATTTGTATTTTGAGGCTTCTTTGAAAGGCCAGTGGAAATTAGAGCTTTAGTGAAATAAAATAGGAAGTATACTTGTTGGCATCAACTTGCTGTTAGTGCAGTGGCAGTGTAAAGTCAGTCGTAATAGAAATAACTATATAGATTTTTTTGTTGTTGTTGTTCAAGTTATATCACTGATCCCAGTTCTCCACTATGTTCATCTAATGCCACAATTCTTCCAGCAACATCACACACTGTAATATTTTAATGAAAAGCATCTGATTTACTTTGTGAAATATTACGAAACTGGTAGAAAACACTATTGTTTTTTACAAATCTGTTTTTGTTAACAGCATCTTACTGCAACAGTTTTATGTGTATTACATGCATCATGTATTGTAAATTCCTAAATGGAAAATTACTTAAAGAATATTATAATCTTCACAGGATGGCACATGATGGCTATTTAGATACCTCAGAAAGAGGAGGTCAGACCATCGCTGTCTCCTGGCTAGAGGTGGGCGTCCCCAGAAGCTGTGCTGCAGCGGAATTGCCTGAACGTTCAGCATTACAGGCTGAATTCAGCTCATCAGTGRTACAGCACTGAGCTGTGTTTTATTTATCGAGTAGGCACCAATGTCATACTTAACACGTAAGGCATTAATTGCAATTATGAAGCTTTAAAAGATCTCCAGCAAAGCACAGAATATTTTGAATGCTACCATGGGAAAAATCATCTCACAAAAATACTGCTGGGAATTTGAATAGTTTTGATTTATAAACATAGGGCCTGGTTCTCATCTTAACTTCATGAACCAGAACTAAGCCTGAAAAGCTGAAGTGCTTTTGGTGTCAGAGGTGATATAAAGGCTCCTAATGTTCTAGTTACTCCTCTGCAGCCAGCGAATTCTCTGGTATGGCTTATTGTCAATAATGTGAAATACTAGCCACAAGATGTCCTCACAAGAAAAAGGTTGTTAGCAGCTCTTCAAATGTAGGCAATAGGTTCTTTCTGAACCTGGACAGACAAAGTCTGTGCTCCTCCCTTTTAGGCATCCAGTGATTTTGTGCAACTAAAATTAGTCTTGTGACAGTTCTTCAGATTTCCCAAAATATTTGAAAAGCCACATGACCGCTGTAGCTGGCCTGTTTGTAGAGTAATGTTCCGATTGAAGATAATCTAATTGTAGAATTATTTGACCAATAGGTCAATGTTTGCTGGCAGATCACATGAAAACCATAAARGAGGATAATTTTATTTCTCTTTGGAAAAGATATTTTGGAACAGTGAAAATTTTACTCTTTTATAGGAAAATGGACTTGCTCAATCACTCTTTGTCCAAATTTAATTTTCCCATTGCTCAGCAATATTAGGACAGTGTAAGAAAATCTCATATCCCTGCATCGCCTCAGAAGTGTGCCTGTGTGGCACCTCCAAACCCAGCGTGAGAGTGGGGTTGGGCAATTTCACAGAAAGATCAGTCCTGTGTGTTGTCAGCAGCATCCTACATGGGGTTCAGCGCTCTCAAACTCAGCTAAAATCAGTCACAAGTATTTACACTGGCCATCTGATATTGCCCATCATTTGATGGGCCTGAACCTGTGTCATTACCCTATTCATGGCCAAAATCAGAAGGGGACCACAGCCCTGTGGTGGACACAAGCCATGCCTACGCCTGGCAGCATGTGGACACAAATGCTTGGGCTAAAAATCCATTTCCCTGATCTCTACTGGTTTCAGCTCTTTTTTCTGTGAACAAACCCTTCTTTTCTATATTCTGWTTCATTTTTGCAGAACTGTTGTCTTAGCAATTCTGATACATCTCTTCCTGTGAAACTGGTACTCACACCTTAGCCAGCCAGGGCATAAATAACTGTCACCTGACTGTAGCTCCACARTTAATGATGGAGAGTTATTTGCAGCAGAAGTTCTGCAGAAATTAGCCCGGTGACAGGATTTTGCTTATATGAGATATTACACATGTTGTTGAGGAGAACTTTGTGACAGAAGTATGTGAATGCTTTACCGTAACCAGCAAAACAAGTTGAAAATAGCGTTAGGAAGATGAACAAAGTGGGGAAAGGAGAGTTAATGATAAGATACCCAGGCAAAAACATCTTATCCCTAGGTAGAGAAATTCACATACTTCTTTCTTAAACATGGATGGATTAGAGATTGGTAGAGAATCAAAAGGAGGTGGGATATCTTGGAGCAGTGAGTCCAGGATTTTTTTCGTAGCTTGCCATGCTCCTTTCTGTCAGGTTTTGATCTCAGTTTCTCATTTGTCTACAGTTCCTTCTCTGTCTTTGATCAATGTTTGTCTTTAATCTCTGTGTGCCTGTCTTTTCTATTCTTTTGTCTCCAGTCCATTACTATTATATTTCTCCATTTTTATGCTGTGCTATTATTTGCCTTCCGGTGACTTTYTTCTCTACTCACTGTGCTCTATCTCTGTCCAAAATGCTGTACTGAGCGTGAACAATAAATGAATTGATTTCAAATGAGTTGACGACAGTGCCTAGCAAATCCATATCACACAAAATAGCATATTGAGAGAGTGTAAGAGACTCAGTTCAGGATGAATTGACATGAACACTTGGAAAATCCATCTGGAATGCTGTGGGGGCTCCTGCTCGGCGGAGCTTGGGGCACCAGCCTTATGCAGTTTCAAGAAGGGGCTTTTGAAGTAGTAAGAAGAAATCAATGTCTGCTTTTCCCTCTACTTTCTTATCTTTGGATAAAACAAACTAGAGAGTGTATAATTGATTAGTTAATGAGCAAGAGTGGGCCCTGAAGATTAGTTGTCAGAGTCATGATGAATGATTAGAAATTGTAAAATACAACAATAATGAAAACTTAAAAAAAATATTTTTAGCCTTCCATAAAAGATTTTAAATCTTGAAAAAAGAAAACAAGCTTGCTAGCACAGGGGCACGGTTGCTAGACTATTCCTCAGAGATGATGTTACTTTATTACTGCTGCATGACATATACAAGTGAGTTGAAAGGAAATATGAACAGCCAGGAAGAGACAACTAATAATTGAAAAACCCTGTCAGAAACTCCTTTGTGTCRTGTTCCAAATCGAGAGTTGTCACCATCTCATTCCTAATAATTCCACACATTGAGCTGGAGGTGTTATCCAAAGGATCATGTCTGAATTTAAATTAATTAAACTAAAGGAAATGACCTTGTTTTTAAACAAAAGTGCTTTTTCTCTAGTGTACCAGAACCTGACGTTTCTTTGAACCTTTTCTAAATTTCAAAAGAGGAAATATATTTAAAACATCAGAAAGTTTTAAAGTCTTTGTTTAGCTATTTTTGATGTGATACTTCTCAGGACACATTAAATAAAAACATTTTCTGCCAGATCTTAATTGAGAAAACTCTTATCTCCTTCTCTAATTACTGATGAACAAGATTTCTACGTAGATTAACTTGCATATTCTTACAAACTGGAGCAGGCTTATTTTCATGTCTTTCATAATGCACTTTTTTTCTAAAGCTCAGCAATGTCCCCAACCCCAGGGGCGGCTTTATTACAGTGACTGGAATAGAATTACTTTTATTTCCACAGCTTATAACTACCTTAGATATTCAGAGAGGATATATAAACATAATTACTGTAAGTGGAGAATATTACCATGGTGATTCTATGCGACATGTAGCAAAGCTCTTCAGGAATGTACYACAGGCCAGAAGTATTTGCCTCAACCAAGGTGTATCAAAGTGACTCAGACAGCTCTGTTTATGATTACTGCAGTGTAAGTCCTGGACTTCATCTTATTTCACTCACAGAAGGGCAAAATGCAATTGTAGCAGCCAGCTTGGATCTGAAAGGTGCTCATCCGTGTAAAACTATGACGGGATTTCCCGCGAAGAGCTACGTGACGTGAAAGGACAGAACTTTGCTGGTGCCCCCTCTCCCTTGAGACGGGGCACGTTAGGTTGACGGGAGCCCTGCATCCTGCGAGCACAGCAGCAGGAGCCTGGCSGGAGGCCCCAGCGCGGCTCGTCCCCACTGCCAGCCTGGAAACGTTTGGGCTGCATTGCTAGTTATCTTGTCACACTTCATGTGTCTTTTTTGTACTTTGTCTCTCCTTTTGCCTGAAGCTGGATGCTGGTATAAATCAATAATGTGCTTTGGCTTCCTCTAAAAATTACTTTTGCTGGCATTCCTCCAAAGAATGAATTTCTGCATTGGCTTTTGTTTTTAAACACTTCAAATAAATTTAAAATACTTTATTTATGCTAAAAAAGATTTTTAATTTATTGTGTTTTCCAGGTCTTTGTTTTTTGTGAGGTGTGACCTTTGAATAATTGATTTTCATCATGAAAACTGCCAAGCAGAAATTATTTTTTGCTCATAGGAAATTACAAAAGGGGGGGGGGGGAGGGAAGTATGGTTGCATGCTAAATGGCCAAGCCTCCTGTCCATTCCAAGAAGCTTGTTCCTTGGGTTTGCTGGGCCACATTTTRGGCTTTCACTCTCTTAACCCTTTGAAGTCTTAGAAGCATATCCAGTATTTTCAGAAACACTGACTGTGTAATCAAATAGACTAGTTAAAGGGAAAGGTCTCTGTGCATCGTAACACAAGAAAGTATTTGCATTTATGAACTGATAACAACTTCTGCAAAGATGAATGCAAACCACTATACATGTGAATCTTTTTACTTGAATTCCATGCACAGACCAGATAGATTTTAACAGTTGTTTTCCTAAGGCGCACTAATAACAATGCTAAAAAATAAAAAACAGTGTAGTTAAATAAAACAGGGACTTAACAGTACATCAGTTCCAGTTGAATTGTAGCAAAGATACCAGTAAATAAAAACCAGATTTTGTAATAGTACCTGGAATCKCATATGAATCCTAGCTGTATCTCATTCGAAAGCAGTATCTCCAGCAGCACAGAGCCTTATAGTATTGCGTAGATGGTGGTGGTACTTATTCAGAAGGAATCGTGCCATCTAGTGAGTTGCCTTTGCTGACCATTAATAATAAATAAAAGGGGGGAAAAACACCCTGGAAAACCAATTCAGCTGGTTTTCCAAAAACCGAACTTTGTCAGTTCACCACAGTCTATAGCTTTGATCGGTAGGATTAACTGAGTTTGTAGTGTTTGGTACTTTTGTGGGTGCTGCAAAAGCGCCGCAGAAGAAATGAAGCATACTACTGTGCCTCTCACTGACTACCGATACACAAACATTTTTCCATAATATTATATAATGCCTGTTTGTCATCCTGGAAAGAAGAAGTATCTGTATATCAAAATATCAATCACGTGGTCTTAGGTTACTAATAGTTGGCAGGAATATCTCAGTAAACAAAATAAGAAAAGCATGAAACAAGCATATTACTCATTTTTGGTATGAGAAGAARAGCAGAAATCTTGGGAATGCTGAAACCAATATCATACACTGAAAGTCTCTCAAAGTTTATTGTGACTCTCAGTCTACGTAACAAAGCATCATGATGCAATTTAAGACACATTTACAACTTACTAGAACAATATATATTCTCAGTCTAATARGCAAGCTAGTTATAAATTAGATATAAATGATGGCATCAGCAAACATCTTCATCACTTTGTAGAGAGTTGATATTTTTTGCTGCGTATTCTACTCGAGGGTCAGTCTGAACAGACTTGAGAAAGCTGTGCCAGTCAGTGCAAAGACAGAAGCTCACAGGGGCTTCTCCAGCCAAAGTGGCAGTGAGGGTTGAAAGCTCATGTAGRCAGAGTTCAAGGAGTTTTGCCACTGAGACTGTCACATGTGGTAATGCTACCAATGCTATATATGCTGCAGACGTAAAAAGCTGCAGGGTTGCTTTTGGAATAATAGTGTATTCACAAATAGTCCTCAAATTGCTCTGAAATACCACAGTTAGCTGCATCTTCATTCTATTATCTYACTGCTTTATGCTTCTGAGACCTTCTCCTCGCAGACTATAAAATCATTCCAAATGTAACATGATAAATTAATAGAACAAAACAAATTGGAGTCAGTAGGAGTGCACTTAGCACTAACAAGACCCATCTGAGTTTCACATTTTCTCTTGCAATTATAAAAAATAAGGCTAGTGTCAGAATTCATCTTTAATTGCTGCTGTACAAAGCTCTGGATATTATTTTAAGGACTGATAGAGAGGAGCAATCTCTCCAATTGTTGATAAATATAATTTCTTCTAAATGAGAAGAGAAACATGAGATATAACCAGAGATGAATCTTACGTTGCCTATGGCAAAAATAATGAATATTTAGTTATTTACRTTACATTGCAATGTACAGGGCTACTGTTAGGGTACATAATGTTAAATATTTGCAGTAAATGCAAAACATGAACAAGACACATTAAAAGGTGGAGAGCTTGATGCGATATTTGAGGAGGCAAAGTCCTGAATATATTGACAAGTTTCAATTTTTTTGTCTTGATGTGGAAGGGAAACGATCGAARCATCCATTTCTTTGCTAAAGATATTTTTTGTCTTCCAGTGAGCCCTGATTAAATAAGCCTAGCAACATGGAAATTAAGGAAGAGAGATTCTGTTGTTCTAGAGAGCAAAAGACCATTAAACTCTGCCTTTTTTACCTGATCCATACAATGAAAATTTTAACTGGCAAGCACTAGAGAGGCTTGATTTGATGATTTGTTGTTTGATTTCKTATGATTAAGCCGTTTCTAAAAAGCTGTTTTATTTAAATAGCACTTTTGCCATCATTTTTATCATACTTTTCTTCAGTTAACTGCAATAACATCCCCCAGGAGGAACTTTTAAGTCAGCTTAATAGAAGAACAAGTGACTCGATTAAGCATGTAAGAACACCTAGAATTCAACACAAGAGGATCTCACGTACTTATGTTGTGTTTGCCGCATGCAGAGATGTTTCCCGACGGCTGAGGGCCCTTCGCTCGAGCATTCTGCAGGCCCACGGGCAGAGAGCCGCAATACCCTCGTGCCTGCGTCTGTTCAGCAGCCTCTCCGTATGGGGCTGTATTTTTTGTGCTTTTTTGGTCGCCACTGGTAGGTTTGGAGGAGCCAGCGGTAAAGCTTTGAAAGACAAGTAAGCTTTGAAAAGCTCAGATAAGAAACTCAGGGTTTGAAAAAAAAACGTATTTATGTTTTGTTTTCAAGACTATCTGCCTAGGACGAGACCTGGAAAAAGTTTCCTTTAAAAAGTGATAGAAGATGCTTTTCTGTATAAGCCTTTCAAAGTCACTGGCTTTGTGTACATTGGAATAATTGARTTGATTGAAAAGGGATTTCATCGCGTCAAAAAAAGTAATAAAATGCAGAAGAACGGGAACCGAAGCAAGGCAGAGAGGGGACAAATGTGTCAGTGATGCACTTGCCTTTCTGAAAACAGTTGGCCTTCGTYGCAGTGCTTTCGGCGTTGAAACATTATGAGGGGAGGAGTCCGAGGCACAGCGGAATTGATAAAGCTGATCAGCTTTGCACTGACATGTTAGAGTGGTGCCATTTATTAGGGAATGCTTTCAGTAACTCTCTTCTGTTTTCTATTGAGGAGGGAGGTGATAAGGAGCCTACTTCTGTCAAAGGGACAGATACTTCACATTCRGCAATTTGGCCAAATTGTGAGCAATTTTCTGCTCAACAGAGGATTTGTACTGTTTGGTAGGATTAGAAAAGATAAATGATTTCAGGATTCATTCTCCTTAAGAATTAAAATAAATTACTTCATCCTAAATATATTATAGCTATTAATGGCACTTGAGGTTTGGTTCTGTGMATGTTTTTTGTTTTTTRTTTTTTTTAATTTTTATTAATAGCATTTTCTTTCTGAACTAGTGATCACTGAAATCAAAATAAAGCTTGCTGGTCATGTGCAGTAAATCAGATCTTTTGCCATTACCTGTGGTTTCTACATGTGTCAGAACATAAGAAGCTATGCTACACTCCCAGTGAGCTATCTAGTTTAAGCTAGTTCAGACTTATCAGTAGTATCTTATAGCTAGAAATACTGTTAATGAACAGTAATAAATTACTACTTTCTAATCRTATTTTTATATCAAAATAACAGAAAGATATTTCAAATAAATTAAGCAAATTAATACAGTACATGTGCTCTTCACGTTTCGTTTCTTTCCTTGCATATGAGATTATTTAAAGCTACAGTTATCTTGATTGAAGATTGTCCCCAAAACATCCATGGAGAGAAGAAAAGTATAATATACTAGCATGAGTGTCTTCAAAATACCAGCAGCTATTGATCTGGGTTATCAGGCTGAAAGTGGAAGTGAAAATTTTAGAAGTGAAAAGCTTTTTTTTCACAGTTCAGACCATGAGTATAAACAATTGATTTTGATCTTCTAAACGCTGAAGTTTGCATCAAGTGGGTGCACTGAGCTTAGTTGCAACGGGAACTAATTACACGCATATATTTAATAATGAGCAAACATCTGTTGAATGTAGCCAATTTTTGAAAAGCAGAAAAGAATACATTCAGTACACCAGCCTTTTACAATGTATTCTCGTTCTGACTTCTAAAAGGTGTTATATATGGAAGTTGGTTTCTGAAATATTTGAGGAATACTGATTTGAATTTATCAATTAATTTCAAAAGTGCTCAAAAATCAGGTTCTGGGCTGCTGGATTGTCTTCTGCTTTTAACTGTTTCTTGATCTCAGTTGACTAGGAGAGTATTTCTTTTCAGTTTTGAGGTTGGTTTGGAGCTTTCTTCAGTAACTTGAATTTTGAGCTGGTATGCTCAACTCTGGGCTTTCCTCTCACTTTACATTAGTTATTGAGCAACAAACCAGCTTTTTTAAAGCAAATTGCTTATAGGCTTTTTCTTATATTTCTTAAAAGTGGGAGTTCCTGAGTTTTGATTCTGGCTCTGACTGTCATTGATCAGGTCAGCTTTTAATGTTCCGGTTTCCTGTTGGGTGGTGATGTAGACAGTTTTTCCCTGCCCTACAGGTTTAGGAGAATTATTAGTTAGTTATTATACAGGAGTTTAAAATGGAAAAAAAAGAATTCTAGCCTATTTTAGCCTACTGACAAATAAAACATAGTTCTATATTTACAATGTAATCTGTTTGCTTTAAAAAAAAAAAAGAAAAAGTAGATTCATCTTAAAGCTTTGTCTAAGTTGGGATCCAATAAAAAGTGTCTCCTGAACTGGGGCCTTTTGGTGGATGGATTTGAGTAATGATTTTCCACAATACRCATTAGAGTAACTCTGAAGTTTGAGCAGCTCAAACTGGAGATGAAAAGCCTGTGGGTGAGGACTGAAGATCAGCTTTGCTGTTTTGTTAATTTTGGTGTCAGTAAATTCAAAAGCAGGAACAGACGTGCTAGAGCAGGAGTGGAGACTTTTCTCTTTAAAGGCAACTTTAAGAAGTTCATGATTAAAAACTAACTTCCAGGCTTTTGTCAATAGTTCCAAAATTAAATTTGTCATAACATTTTATGTAATGCTAATGATAAGCTATTTATTGTGAGAAAGAATGTCAGTTTATTCCCTGACTCTCTTCTTTTGATCTAGTATTCCTTGGCAGCTGAAGTCCCAGTATTTTGGGCTGGGTGCTGCCTAGTCCTTGCTAACRAGCTGGAGGTTTCTCTCACCGGGTGGTGGCTGCGATGGACGAAGCTGGGGCCAGGGCAGCACCTGGGTAACTGCTCAAGGGGTTCAGYAGGCCTGGGGAATACGTTGGAAAACAGTAGCTTTGCCTTCTGCCTTGGATGTAGTACCAGAGCTCAGTGATTGTTGCTAATTTATCTAATCGTTATGTAGCACAGTTCTAGCTTGATGCGAGGCCAAGAACAGATAAGATTAGCTGAGGGGGTGGCAAGGGAGAAGATGCTCAGAATAAGGAATGGCTTTGGGGCAAGGGGGAAGTGAACTGGCTTTCCCTGAGCTTCTGCGGTTGTTTATGCTATTTATTCAAGTGAAAGCAGCATCTGCACAAAGAGAAATGCAAGGCTGAAAGCCAGTCCCAGACCAGTTGTGGATGGGGTGCGGCATACCGCAGGCTGCCGCCTGCGGAGCGGGGCTCGGCYTCGTGGAAAACACCCCCTGTCTTAGTAGAGCTTTAGAAGAGAAGACGAGAGTGCAGCCCGGAYGCCTGGACACGTGCCATCCGAGCTCCAGTTTTGGTTTCAGTGAATGGTTCAGCATTAATTCAGGATAAATTAATGCTGATAAGAAAGACTGGGAATTCCTTCTTGCTTTGCCGCATCCCTGGTGGGTTCCTGGCTGGAGCAAAGCCCCTTGGCAAAGTAGGTGGAAGTAAGAGGCATCAGTTCACCTGCAGAGCTGTTGGATAGAAGACTGCACCTCTCACAGGTTTGTGGATGTAGCTCCCCAACATACTTTTCAAGCCAAACCTACTTGGCCTGTTACTGATTCAGGACTCATTTTAGGATAAATGAAATTCTTTGGCTAAGTTAACGTTAACCATCTAGCTCTGCACACGATTCACAGCTGCTGTGAGACTGTCTGTTGTGAGAAAACCTGGGTAAGATGGTATTATTCACATTCTGATAAGAACTCCGCTAAGATCCATTTTAAACTACTCAAATACTGTATTAGTTCCTGGAGGTAACATATCTTGCTGTAAAATATTCAGTGTTAGAAGTAGTCCCAAATGGAGAAAAAAATGCTAGGCATAACAGCTTTTTAAATTTTTTAATTAAGGCACTTTTCTAAAAGCCCGAGTGATAAAATCATCGTCATACTTGAAGCACACAAAAGTAGCCTTCAGGCATAAACCATCTTTTAGCGCATCTTTATGAACGCTTGTGTTAATAATACTCTCTAATTTACTGATGGGGAAGTAATGTATCATCATCTTATTTATTTTCCAGTTGTCAGAGTGTGGTTAGTGGTAAAATATTTAAATGAATTCTGAAACAAATCATTATAGATAAAATAAGTTTCTCACAACATTTGTGGCAGATACGCATTTACCCCTGTTGCATTTCTATAAATATCATGTACTATCAGAAACCAACTAGATTTCTGCTTTTTGTTTATGATTAGATTTTTATTCTTTAAAGAATTTGAAAACAATGAATGAAATTTATTTCTGTTTAAAGAGTAAGCGTAAGTTCAAACTGAAGTGACATATATCTCCTACACAAAGCTGAATCTAATTTAATTGAATTATTTCTTAAGGCTCAACAACTGCCCCTGGCCACAGGTTATTGATTCCTCTAACAGAATAACCCAGTCATTAACTTTTGTCTGCTGGAATCTTCCTCCCTGGAGGCCAACYGACCTTCTGTTGTTATTCCATGGTAAAACCAAACGAAAAGAAGTCATGAAAGGAAAATAGCCTCATAAATGTTTTAGCTGTCAAGCCTCGCAGCATTTCTCCGCTTCTGCAGCCCCAGAGAACGGAAAACCAGGACCGACAAGAAGCTCGCCGCCCCCGGAGCTGCCCGGGCTGCTGCCACCCGCGCCACGGCGCCCGGCGGCCCCGGGCCCCAGCCAGCCGGCCCGCCTGGCAAACGTCACTGCGCGGGCGCAGACCTGCTCCAAGTCCTGAGAAGGCAGTGGGCGACTTCCTGCCCTTCTGACGGAGCGCTGCCTTAGCCTGGTACAGTAGCCCTGATACTCAGATTTGGCCAAGTTCCTCTAATCTCCATTGGCAATATCAACGGTAGGAAGGAAACAGTATGAAAAAAATGGCAATCTCTGGATGCTGCTGCTATGAAACATATAGATCTGATTAATATTTTGCTGTTCCTCAAACAGCTACCTCGGAAGGTGGGTCCTGTTGTAAAGTCAAAAAAGGAAAATGCCTGTTTGCCTACTCCTGGCATGTACACTGTATTTATGAAGCTGCCTCTGTGATTTTGTTGTAAATTATTTTATTCATGAATAAGCAAACAACTCCTTACAGCAAAAAAAATATTTCAGATTCTGTTAGGCGCATTCTAGATTTCCTAAAATTCCATGRTTCAGACAAGTGGTGCTATATTTTCAAAGCATAGTCAAGCTACGCATAATGTTCTCCCTGTTGACTCTTACATGGTGCAAGGTCATACAGATCAAGAGTGTTCAGCTCAAGTCCACTTCCAGACATTCAGAGGAGCTGAGTCTGTGCTTCTTTTGCTTAAGGAGGAATGTGCTCACACATTAACCTCCCGCTTCATTCCTCCCTAAATTATTTGGTGTGTTTTCTTACTGAGAGTGAATAGTGATACTGCACAAGTAGACACTTCTGTCACATTGGGTCATTCGGCTATCTCCGCAGGACTCTCGGATATAAGGCTACATGAAGTTTGCCCACTCGCACAGTCAGTAAGTGAAACTGGTATGCCTTTCCTTTTCTGAGCTGTAAGTGTATTTAAAAATAGTTAAATTGCATTCAGAAGATGTTCTCCAAGAAGGGAGTTGTATCCGTTGTAATGACTAAGTTAAGGTTGTTTATGTGTTAAACTCGATTCAGTATAGTGAGTAATATGGCAAAAAAATATTGAAATCAAGCAAAAATGTGTCTTGCAGAATAGAGCTTTTGCCTCCCCATCCAATTTCCGCAGATTTCCCAGAGCGATGGGCTGTTCACAGGCTGACCGCTCAGACTGTCTGAAGGTCTAGCTTCCTTCTTCATTGGTTGTTTATTCTGATCTCTTCTTATAACCATTGCCACCATTTTAGGACAAGCAGACTCTGAAAGTAGATATTCTACAGAAAGGATATCAAGGAGCAGTCAAGTTGAGTAAATGAGAGCTTGATTATTCTCTTGTTTAGTTGAAATTGTTATTTGCATGCTTATAAGCTCTTAGATAATTCTCTTGAACAGTTCTTTTAGAGCTACAGAAATGGTGATTTTAGAATGTAATTTTTTTCTATCTTCATATAGTGCCTAGCATTAAGAAGTGTTGCAGAAACACAACCGCCACGTGGTATAATGGAGATACTTATTTATCATTGTACAAGAACGTCACAGTTGGGGCTCTGGAAATTGGGCAATGATGAGAGTACTTTCTTGCTACCATGTTCATTTTATTTTATAAGTAGATGAGAGAATGTACTCAGGTATATGTTGTGTTGTTGAAATACCATATTTATATCTAAACTAAACATATCACAGGATAATTCAGGTTGGCAGGGACCGCTGAAAGTTAACTGTTCAAAGCAGGGCTAACTTCAAAGCTAGATTTGGTTGCTTTGGGTCTAGTTCCGTCAAGTTTTAAAGAGCTCCAGGGATGGAGATTCCACAATATCTCTAGGCAACCTGTGCCAATGTTTGACTACCAGTGGATTCACTATGGTAACTTTATTCAGGTGTATCTAGTTGGAATTTTCCTTGCGGCATCTGGCACCTTAGTCCTTTTGCTGTGCAGCTCCGTAAAGCCTCTGGCTCAATAACCTCCTGCTGGGTAGTTGAAGTTAGCAATTAAATCTTCCTGCCTTCTCTTTCTAACGCTGGACAAATGTAGGTCTCTCCTGGTACGTGATGTGCTCCAGCCCCCTAGCTAACTTCCTCCAGTATGCCCACGTCTTTCTTGTCCTGGGGGACAYGAAACTGGAGTCTGTACTCAGACGTGCTCTCCCGAGTGCCAACGAGAARGGAACGCGCGGTCCCCTTGACCTGTGCCCCGCGCTCCTGCTAACGCAGCCCGCAGCGTGGGCTGTGGTTCGCCTTCCCGACCCGGGGGAGCACTGCTCGTTCCTGCTCGCCGTTTGTTCACCTTCTCCTCCCCGAGCGGCACTTTCTCTCCGACCTTTTGAAGGACAGTGACGCAGGAGCGACCAAACGCGCTGCGCGCCGCGTGGGGGGCCTGCCTGCCGTCGGGCGGCGGCGCCTAGCACGGAGCTCCGGTCCGGAACGAGGAGCCCGACTGCGCTGTTGGGCTTGTTCTCTTTATGCCTAACAGGAGAAAAAGAGAGAGAAGTTAAAGCGTAGCTTTCATCCAACACATGTGATGTTGTTTTAACACTCAAAATGTAACAGAAGTGGCCACTTTCTGCAATCAGGGAAATATTTAAAGAATTGAATGCTGCTTCCGTAAGCAAATCCATGACCCTTATTTTCCTTAACTGTAATACAGGAGCATGCTGTAAAACTATTTTATGACTTCTAGGTAATTTTGAAGGAAACTTTACACTTTTCCGATAATACAAGTAGTTTTTACAACAGGCCTTTARTAGCTAAACAGCATACAGTAAATTTGCCAAGTTGTTTTCCAGTAATTTAATCAAGTGAAAGTGGTTAGACTACTGGGAAGAAGTTTGTTTTCACTGCCCCACTGCTTCTTTCCTTACTCTGTGGGTGATTATAATGGAGAACTATCTTACCAGATGTGATATTTTAAGATAGAGGAACACTTAGCTAGCAATACTTTCGCAGTTAAACAAAAAAATAAGTTATAGCCAAGTATACTCCTTACTCCCACAGAAGCTATATTTCCCCCTAGGTTTATTCTGAATTTTGCYATTGACAGGAAAACAACTTTAAACATTCCTCCTCACAGGAAACAAATGGCTTTGTAATTCTGACTTCTTAGGCAGACAGGCTCTGTTTATTGAGTTTTAACCATGTTATATAACTCTTCTTATCATAAATTCAGGAAYTCAAAGGCAGGTTTCCAGCCTAAAGGTTTCTGATAACATTGAATTTCCTTTTGTGTTTTCCTACCTATAGTTTCTAACTTTGTGGTACTCTGTTAATAATTTAAGCCAATCAGTTTGGACAACAGCAAAACCTAACTGTTGTGATACACGGCATTTTAGATGCATAGGACTTTTATAATGTGCAACCAATTCATGATTAAGATCGTATTTCCTGAAAACTGATAAGCTAAAAATCAGTGACAGCATAAAGCAATTAATATTTAGGGTTTTCTCTGCAAAATTTTAAATGGGCATATCAGAACCAAATATMATGGAAATGCAAGTTTTGTAGCCTTACAGAGAAGATTTGAAGGTTTTTATAAATTGTATGGCAGAAGTTCCCTTTCATTATTTGCAATCAACCGTATATAGGATTTGAGGAGAAGAGTTGTGAGTTCTTTGCACTTTGATCAAATCAGTGGTGCACATCCTTGCTGAGAAAGGCTTGTGGTTTCATTTTCTATGATCTAACTGGTAGCAATGCCCCCCTCCCCCCTTTTTTTTAGTTGTCTTAAGCCTTTTATGAAAAGGGAACCTCTGCTATACTGCAGATAGATGACACGTCCCTTAAGCTTCCAGGTCTTCCCTGTGCCTGAAGCTGATATTTCGGTCTCCCAGCTGCAGATTCAGGCTTCTTCTTAGACTCATGTGATCCCTGCATCCCTGCTGAATATCCTTATGCTACTGAAATAGTGTTTGTAACCTTAAATCAATCTAATTTGTTAGAAGAAAAAGTAAGAGTGATATTTTTTCGCTTTATTATGGATGTAACACAAAAAAAGATAAAGCTGGGTTGCCAAAACTACCAGGCTGATTCATTCTTTGTGTAGCTCGCAAGAGAGTTGTCAAAGATATTCTCACTAACGGAGAATACAGCCCTCGCCATCAAGTTGAAATAGTGAAGCCAGCCCTCTGCAGCTCCCTTTCTGGAGGTCTTGGAGGTCAAGGACACAACGAAATGTCTTCCTGAATCCCTTTGTAGGGTTTAGTGGGTGGCTTGATCCTTTATCAGCAAAGCACCTTGTCTATCCCTAATCTCTTCTTGCTTCCAGGAGGATGACAGTGTTTACARGAAGCATCAAGAAGGGATGTTTATTGTCACAATCCGTAAAGCTTCCCATTCACATAGGAAACATCCACTCGCAGGCATGACGAGTCGTGGCAATTCCTCACTGGAAGCGTGGCCCTGTGTGCTTCCGATAGAATAATCCTGGGGTCTGTGCTATTTCTGCTTTGCACTGGTTTTTCATCATGTAATATGGATTCATGAATTTTAGCATATGGGCTTTCTGATTTATTTATGTTGTTGATGATGGTATCTGATTGGCTAACTTCTTTATCTTCCTTTTCTTTTTTTATTCTTTCACTTCATGCCTGGAATTCTGACAAAATTTTAAATGGTGAATAATGAATTAAGCAAGATGTTTGGGGCTGTACCAAATGTTGCAGTATCTTTTAGGACTCAGAAATACTGCACACACGTACCAAACTCAGACTTTGGTTAGAAACTTGTGTGGGTGGCAGAACATACCTATTTGAAGTACAGAGGCCTTTAATGATGGTGAAACTCTGACTTTCCAGAACAAAAGAAAGATACACTTGTCTATACCACTTCCTGTCTGCTGCAAGAGATAGAAAACCTCTCAGCCTTATGTCGTATCTTACAATACACAGGTTTTGTCCCATAAAAGAAAATGGAGCTTCCTGAGACAATAACAATACATGTTTTATAATATACAGGTCAAAACAGACTAGGATTGCCTCTTGCAGACTTCACAAATGCACGGAGTGCCTTCAGTACAACAAAGGGGTTTAAATGTAATCTAGATTATAAACAAAAAATTTGACATCTACCCCCAACCCCCAATTTTGAATGTGTTTTGCTGAGGTCAGCTTAAACTGATGGGAGTTTTTCACTTAACCACACTGGGCACAGATTTGGGTCCTGGGTAAACTGCCGTCTGTTCCCATTCTGGCACCACATCCAGATCCATTCCAGCTTTGGAGAGGTTGAGGCCTCCGATGTGGGAATTCAGTAGCAGCCAGTGTAGTTCTCCTCTAAATTCCATTGAATACACTGTCTATTTGTTTCCAGCTAAGTTCTGTATTACATGCTGATTTTAAAGTGCATCCATGGCTGCAGTGTGAATTATCGCTACCAAAGTGTGGAGGTGTTATCCTGTGCTCCACCTCTGTCAGGTACTTAGCCGAGAGTGGTTACGTGTTGTTTTCATTTGCCTTCTTTCATCCTGATTGTGTGTGTGTGTGTGATGGACTTCAGCTATACGGCCTCCACTTATGTTTAATTGCTGCTTTGAGTTACAGCTGTGGTATTTAATTGTGGTGTTAAGACATTACCACTATTCCTAAGAGATGAAATATATTTCTGTACTGCTGTACCGCAGGTGACTGGAAATTCTTGCTGGTGCAGACGGCTGCCCAAGCGTGCCGTGCACGCCCGAGATTCGGGAGGCGGCAGGAGTGCGGAAGAGCCCCACGCAGGGTGTCTTGGCAGCAGCCCCCTTCCGGTTCCGAAACGGAGAGGCGAACCCGCTGTCCTCTGCCCTCGGCAGAAGAGCAAACCAGGGACCAGCCCTGTGGGCCGAGCCTGCAGAGCCAAGAGCTGAACCTCCTGCTTAATCACAGACTTGTTGTCACTGCAGTTCCCCACCTGGAACCAGGGACGAACATTTTGCTAGATGGGAGGAATGTTAGAGGGAAGAAATCCGTTAATGATAGTGGGGGCAGCCTGAGGCTGTGTTAATGCTAGCCAGGCACTTAGCGACATAGGATGCTAAAATACAGCCGAACAGACAGCAGGAAATGTGATCTAGCAGTAGGTCATTTATTTATTAAAACGAGAACCTGTAAATTGTGATATTATCTCTGCAGATCATCCAGAGCTGCCCGCATTACTGCATTACGGTGTTTATGTGTGCAGAAGGGAACACCCATGAGKAAGGGCTGTAGCTTCCTCTAGTTCCTATCAAGTCCTGGGCATGCTCCGGAAGAGCAAAGCATTAACAGCCTTCCTTCACTGCAGGATTCTAGCGATTTAAATCTCTTTAATACACTAGGCCTCTTGAGAAACATTATCTAAAACTTTAGCAAAGAAGATCAGAAAATGTGTTACCTAGACAGCTGGAAGACTGGGTTTTTTTCTCAACCTAAGTRAACACTTGCAGATTTAAATCCTTTTTCAGGAAGGGCATTTAGAAAGACTGGTCATGAAGTAGATATACTCTTTTGTCACACGTGACACTTTTTGGATTACTGGCTAGTTACCACTAAGATATAAATAGGTAATCTAGATGCTTGATTCTGTGTCTAGACACTTCAGAAGATGTGACTGACTTTTTTTTTGTGCATTGATTTTCATTTTTGTTTTGTTTCTGCAATCTGAAAACCAAAAAATCTAAAGAATACTAGTCCCTCAAGAGAGGGAACCCTAGAATCAGACTTGCTGTTTGTTACGGAATATGAGAATACTCGCGGTGTTGTGTTTCTTTTTTAATCTTTGTTTTACTGGAGCTTTGTTTTTCAGACGAACATGTAATTAGTTTCAGATGTGGGTAAGACCATGCAGCGTATGTGGTTTTGTTTTTTGKTTTTTTTTTAATTCTAAGCATTATCCTCTTGATGAGGATGGCATATAGAGGAGTAGAGGGGATGAGCTGCATGATTTAAGGGGCTAGTATGTTGCTACATCAACATATGTGATTGTCGCTAATCGAGTGTACTAGGAGTGCAAATGTTATAAAGGAGAAGCAAACACTACAAAAGCTGGTGCTACACAGCCAGGGCAGGAAGCTCATAAGCCACTTCAGATCTTCCACAAGACAATGAATAAAAAGCACCTATCATCACCAATAAGATAAATGCTATCATTCAGTGTCTGTAATTGTAAGATGAGCATAATTAAAAGGTTTATTCATTATAACTTCATTCACTTGATCATGAGACACATGGTGAGACAGGTTTGCAGTATGGTCCTACCCGTACCTGGGATTACTCAATAGAAAACTGTCCATCCGAGTCATTGGTTAGATTGGTAGCCCTGAAGGAAGGCTTAGCCATAAAGATGATGGGGCTGAAGCTGTATTGCAGGTAGATGGGATAAGGGATGTAATACAGCAAGGTGAACTGAGATTTGAATTTTAGGTTGAGGAATTTCTTGTCAATCCTTTCATACACTGCAATACTTATTTTCAACATTCATACCTTGCAATCTGCAACTTATGCCACCAACTCTTGTACAATATACAAGATCAGCATTTTAACACGCACAGTCCCCCAGCACCCAGTCCTTTATTTATGGCGTGATTTTGGAGATCATGAGGAAGTGAGTACACCATATAGCAGACAAGATTGATCAGAGTGCAGACAGGCAAACGTGGAGTAGATAGCAAAAAATATAAACGCTGAAAAAGGCACCACCAAAGTGACACTGCGTTGGCACCACTACCACACAACCTAAGAGCTTTCACTGGTGGAGATTTTTATCCTGTCTTTCTGGCCTTGTGTTAAACACATAAAGCGACACAAAGAGACACTGAGGGACAAAACAATCATGGAGCTATAAAAGCATTTGTGTCATCTCTGACTATCCACCAGCTTTCTGGAGATGCCAATGTAAATGTAGCGACCAAATCACTTGACAGGTTTATAGAATAAGTCAACCTCAGTAACACACTTTTTCAGTACCATCTTTAGATGTGTTCTGAAATCTCATTATTAATATTGCAGGCGAGAAAAATAGCTTTTGCTCCTGTACTTGGTCAAATTTTCAAGAAGAAAAAAGACACAATGGACAAGTTGTTTGCAAGCACTAAGTGGCAATTATTTGAGCAGGTTATTGTTTGTATGAGTTGAGTGTACACACAGGAAAAAGATGGGTAAGAACAGCATACTATGTTACTGAGCATACTCAGCCTACTTCAGATGAAGATGTTAAAGATAAAGTGGCAATTTGAAAGGGCATGTCTGCCTGCTGCTGAAGCTACAGCCAAAGTTTTGTCAGAAATCCATTAAGGACTGAGTCTTAAACCAGCCCAGCGACTCTGCACTATAGAGTGTAACTGTCTGACAGCTTATTTGTCTGGGAACCCACATATATACCTGTCACTGACTGAGGAAATATTACTGAGAGGATATCTTACTTGTTCTCCTGTAGAAATACRTTGTTAATCTCCTGTTACAGGTTTACTAGATACTGTCTTGTGATTGTCCTCTTCCCCATGAGCACCAGAGCCTGCTGAAAAGCAGAGCAGGTCCCTGCAAGCAACTGGGACTTCAGCGACGGATCTGGCCCTTGGCTCTTATGCAGTGGAAGGATTGGGAGTGACGTTGTGCAGTTCCCCACAGCAAGTTTGTGTCATTTGTACCAGCTGCTTTACTGGTGATGACCACATCTGGGAACAAGAAAAGCTTTCTTAACRGTAATACGGAGGGAATTGGTTGGGTAGCATATACTCTTGCTGCCCTTTTGTATTTTGGTTCTAGAACTGTTTCTTCCTGCTTTGTATTTTAGTTGCACCCCAGAGATGTTAAGCACAGGGCAAAGGGACAGTGCTAACTGCCCTTTTGTACGCTTCATGTTCTCATTTATTTTTTTCYTTGCAGATTTCAATTTAAGAGAGAGTGCAGATAAGACTGCAGGTTTGGGATTTTGAGTGTTCTTTGTTTACTGCCTTTTTTTAAAGGCCTAACCTCATTCCTACATATGGAGTAAAACTTTTTCTGTTTCCAGTAAGCAGGTCTTCCTATTAAAAATAGTAACAGTTTGCACCTGCCTAGCTCCTTTAATATTAGCTTTACAATACTTCACTGGTATCAGCTAATTAAGATTTGTAGAATTACTGTTGCAGCATTGGTAGAGATGGGCAATGTTTTGTTCAGCTGCTTTAAAGAGGTTTAATCAAATATAAAAATCTCCTATTCCGTGCTCCATTTTCCTAGCATGTAYAGGAGAACATTGCTATGCACATTATAAAGATGATCATTGCTTTTATAAGAGATTCAGCTATAACCATAATATTTCTCTTACTTCTCCTTAATTGGCTCCTTTGACTTTCTGGGCTTAGTTTCATGTTTCTGCTATGGTTCCGTACTATAAATATCCTTACTGGTCAACTGCTCTCTCTTTTCTAAAATCACATCCAGATCCTTTTGCTTGGCATTATCAACTTACCCTGTATCCTCCTTACTGACTTTCTGTGCTGCATTTGCCTACAAGGAATTATTAAAGCCACAGCTCATTATGTCTTGTCTGTTTGTGGTCTAGAAAAGTCGCACATAAAAAATATATGTATATATAGACATACATAAGTATAYACATACTAGGAATAAGATGCTGTAAAAATAATATCTGCTGAATTCTGAGCCCTTAGAATAATGCATAATTTACTTGCATTTCCTTGTATCATTAATTCAGCTGAAYGGAAGATGTGATGAAGGTAAGGGTAGGCTACATTTTAGTATTCTTAAATGATATCTCAGTAATATGAAAAGCAAAACATTTGTACCAATCAGAAATATGCCAAAARACAAATTTACTTCTTTTATGAAAAGTGTGCAGTATAACAGTAGTTTTAGGACTAGCATCTGTGATCTTCATCTATTCTTGAGCTGCTAATAACATGCAAAACCACTGTCGTGATGCTTGAAGTGTGTATAAGATGTTACATCATTTTCACCGAAAATTAAAAGCCACAAAGGCATATAAATGTTTTAGTTCAGTGAATTAAGGTCCATTTCTGCTTTGTATTAGATCTTTATCTGAATATTCTAATCGACCAGAAGAGAAGGAGCCATGTTCACTCAGTGATCAAAATGACCCACAATTATCATCTCCATTCTTATTGCAAGGTTTATAATCGAAACATAATGATGGAATATTTCAACTTGCAGTCTTTGATTTATATTTGATCTAAAACTGAATGGATTTATGGTTTTTAATTAAATGAAATGGCAGTCCTTCACTATGAGTGAATTTTAAGCTCATTTTGGATGAGGCTTCCTTTTTCTCTCCATGACAGCATCTATTTCAGTGTGACACTGCTTCAGCCTAGAAGACATAATCATGATATAAATTTCTGTGGTGTTTTTGGTGGAGGGTATTCATAATGCATGTGTTCCAGAATCATTAGGCATTTAAATAACTAAATAATTAATACCACTCTTTTGCCCCCCACTGAACATACCAAAAAATCCTGAGTACCGTTTTGCATGAATCTTTCCTGATTAAAGATGGGCAGATAGTCCTGTGATTAATTTGAACAAATCAGCTGACTGTATGTTTAAAAGTAGAGCTCAGAGAGAGAGAGAGAAATACAGCTACTTTTCTCTTTTTGAATTACAGCTATTCTTTACTTGCTAAGCTAGATGTTCTTCCCCTCTCCCCCCCCCCCCTTTTCTTTTTAACTTTTAGGAGCACTCTAGCCACATCAGTGACAAATAGATATCAGGCAACTAGCAACTATCCATTAGAGTCACATCTGGTAGGTTTGACTGACATTCAGTAGAACTGATTAACCGCAGAATAACATGCCAGAACTGTAACAGGAGAAGTCACTTCTACCTGATACCAATCACTCACTCACTCTCTGCAAGTACAAATGCACATTCACAGTGGAATGAGTTTGACCCACACTGTTACCAGAATAATAGTGAGAAACTATTTCCAGATTTTCAGATGGGAAAAATAAAGTACAAGCCAAATGCCAGAAAGAGAATTCACAGATGGGAATACATGTTGTTAAATGGCAGCATGGCATATGACCGCAAGCAGCAGACAGTTCTCCATATTGTAGAAGATGTGTTCAATATGATGGTTGCCAGTACTTGAAATACAGAGATGAAATATGAAAAGAATATAGCAAAATCCTGATGTAGTATTTTGACAGCTCRGTACTTTAAAGATCATTTTTCCATCAACGAAAGAGATAAAATAATCTAATGCTTAGAGTAAAAAGCAAAGGTCTTAGAAAGAGAGCCACTTTTTGGCCTAGATTAAGTAAGGCAGTTAAGCATGAGCTAAAGTTTTCTCCTAACATTTTTGCTGAATAAGAATAGATTTCAGTTCCATTAAGAGTCAGGACATGCATATGCGCTTTAAATTGGTGCCTTTATGCTCACCGTTTCAGTAGTTCGTTTCTCAAATGATCGACATACAGTGCAGGTCAGATTCCACCTTGCTCGTCAGGCGCGCTCAAGGGAATAGCAACACAACGTATTTCTGCTCGGGTACCTTGGGGCAGCACTGAGTTTGGTTGCAGTTTCTTTGTGTTCAGGGTATCCGTGAGTCCTAGATACTGTGGAGGGGTGCTGGGAAAATCTGGCTACGTCATTTGGAATTGGGTGTACAAAGGCAATTTTACAGCCCTCTTACAAGATGTAACCCAAATCTCTTCTATAGCACCCCCAGCACAGGCCATGGCAGGACTAGCCCAAAATCTAATAAACATTTGAATAGCATTTGTCAGAGAGAACCTACAAAGAAAATCACTCCCCTGTGCACCTTTCAGATTCCTCCAAAATGTCCTAATACTTCTCAAGTTCTTTGAATCTCTTTGGCCCTGATTATATATATATATATAAATATATATATATATATATATATATATACATCTATTTAGATTTTTGTATGCTAGAAGAAAGATTTCCCAGCTTGCTGTTTTAGAGAAAGCTCTATGCTCTAGCTATATTTTAACAAATACCTTGTACAGTTACTCTTACAAACCTCTGTGTTACAGACTGTTAAAGCTGTTGCAGCAAAAAATGGCATGCTGCAGCCACCAGGTCTGGCTGAATGTTTGCTAGACTGGTGTAAAATCAGGACTAACTCAAAGTAGGGATGGTTTGAATGCATAAAAATACTGAGAACAGAACAGGCTTTTATATTTGAAATAGTAAGTCTATCTACAAAAGAAAATATCTATTTTGTGTAATTATTTCCCAAAACAAAAAATCAACTTGGCGTCTAAGTGTAGAGCTTGCATAGTATTTCACAAGAAATGACTGTGCAATAATCTTTTTTAAAGAAGATAGCTTTCTGAAAGCAAGCCATATGCATAATGCCCCCTAATAAGAGATGAAACTGATTGAAAATAACTGTGCAGATAATCTCATTCCATTTTTAAAAGCACTAAGCTCTGTGTGATTGGCACAATTACATTAATAATTTATAGCCATTGGGAATTGTTGGTTTCTGCCTTTTTGGGGAGTGTGAATCACCAATGATTGCTCATTTTAACAATATTGAAAAAGATTGGAGAAGTAAAGCTGAAGGGAGGAAATGTGCTGACAGAATGTGCAGTAATTGTGTTGGCCAGCCTGGCTGCTGGCGCTGGCTATCCAGTGTGTTTTTTCTACTCAGCTAGAGAGAATCCTTACATGAAGAAAATATCATCTCTGGAAAGAGTCTCCAGTGGCTGCTGTTGTTTCAAATGCTGAAAACTCCCTATTTTGTTTATAATATACATGTAGTGTAAAATACATTCTAAAGCGTGCAACGAGGCTTTGTTTGGTTTGTTGCAATGTCAAAAAGCTTTAGAGCTTAAGCTGTCACTGCTGTTCCCGACAGAGCAAAGTAGGACAATCAAAAATGATGCATGAAGGGAGCCTCTCTGTGCTTAACTCCACCAGTTTTAGCATGCCATGGTATATATTTGTTTATCGAACTTGTTTCTTTGGGGATCAAATGCACCATGTTTTGCAGACGCATCAAACTTTTAATATAAAATCAATTGCTTTTCTTACTGTTAGAGGGACATGCTCAGTGCACCTTTGCAGTTTTGAAAGTGTATATATTTTCTGTACTGCATCATATACTGTTTATCTAGCTTCTTCTATGCTAAAAAGCAAATCATATATTGGAAAATTCATCTTTCCATCCATGCAGACACAGAAGATGATAAAAAGACACCCAGATTTTGAGAGGAACAGTTGGTGTCTTCTAAGATATATAAACAAATTCAATCAATGTTCATAAACCTTTGCAAACATATAACATTATCGGCACAAGGATCAGTTTGAATTAGTCAGAGGTTTTGCATAGCTCCATTTGTTTAACATATTTGTAGTATTTACTATGCCTCCTCCAAACTACAGTGTTTGAAAGCCTGACAATGTCCATTTACAGATGATGATGATGATGTGTCACAGCAAGATTTTCTGTTTAATACATTTGGTTCAATTTCCAAGGAAGAAAACAGAGCACTTACTTCTGACTTCTGGTGTTATAAGAATGCGGTCAGGAAAGGGCTACAATAAGCTTATCGCAAGGAGTAAAATTTTGATGGAAGAGTTGCTCACAAATCACAGTTTATGATTTTCATTTGTTTCCCATCACAGCTTTCTGCATTGCCATCTTTCCTTCTGCATTTTCAGTCTTTCAGCATCTTAGATGTTTATGGATTTGAACCAACTGATCCTCGGGATAGTTTTTCCCCAGTATAAAATAACCCTGCAAGTCCCAGCCACAGCTCTATTTTCCAGGCCTTAAAGGGTATAGATGAGGTCTGCTTTGTTTCTAGCTTTCTCGGACACGATTCCCAGGCCTCTCCAGGCCCGGCAGCCTGCAGCTGCTCACGCTCGTGCCCGTCGCGCTCGTTGCAGGCAGGGAGCCCCCTTCCCAGGAGGGTCTCTCCAGCCCCCGGGTGGGCTGGCGAGCAAGAGCCCCTGCTGCTCTCCGGCTTCAGGGCAGAGCCCTGCAACGATGCTCCCTGGGATCTGCTCGGCAGAGGCCAGCTCACAACCCATTTGGTTGTCACCGTTTCTTTGCATTTGCTTCCCCAGGTAAGGGCTCGCAGGCGCAGGCGGCCAGCGGGGCAGCAGCCRCTCCGCGCGGTTCTGTAGCCTTGGCTCCTCTGCTGGGGAGAGCCATTCCCAAACATCTCTGCCGCCCGGCCGCCCCCAGGGAATTGTCCTCGCCCTTGTTTCCACCTCCCTCTTTTTGGTCTCAGAAAGCGCTTTCCTGCCCTGCCCGCGAGGGCCGCTGGGGTTCGCCTGCCGTATCTGCAGCAGAAACGGGCCCACAGTACTTTCAGGCTCCAGCACAGCAAGGAGATGGTACAATTTACGTGACTTCAGGGCCGCAAAATCCTGATAGGATCCTTTCAGCCTGCCTCTCAGCAGCTTGCTGTAAGCACTTCTGGTGATAAATGCTATAATTTTCAAAGAAGCTTAGGGGAGTAGGTGCCTGATTTCCTTAGATTCCTTAGAAAATCCCATTTTTAAGCTTTTATAGTATTAAGATACATACAGTGTGTTTTCCCTTTTTAAAGAAAAATGAAATACTTTGTTTACTGAAAATAAACTTCAGAAAGGCACAGCATTTTAAATTTTATTGTGTTCTTAATAACAATACGTTTTTCAGTTCTTTATTGAACAAGCATGTTTTGGGGCACCGGGTGATGAAAGATCAAACAGATAATCTTATTACATTCAATCAGATAGCAGGAGTTACTATAATTTTATTTTCTGTTAGGGAGAGTGTAAGGCTTTTCTATCCATGTGTGTACATCTAAGTATAAAGCAGCATGCAGTAATTAGATAAAGTCAGTAATAATAAGTAACTGGAGCTTCCCGTTAATCATTTCTTGAGCTGTCCCCAAGGCTTTTGGTGTGATTATTTCTGTGGAAATTAGGAAGAKCTGAACCATTAAAACTTAAAAAATACAGACCTATATCCTATAAAAATACTAAATAGCAAAACAAAAGATAGATACAAAATATACACTTCTAAGCAAATTAGTATGCAAGACTGTCATTCTTGCGACACAGWAACTGAGTATGATGTGATACAGCTAATTCATGCTGGCTCTTTTATACTCCCTGGGGTCAGGGAATTCGTCCTAGAAGCAYGGGAAATTTCTGGCCTTGATCTGTATTTTCAAGAAAGTCTCATCTTTGATTTGCTGTCTAGACTCACTTCACTGTCCTGTGCTTATTAGTACTTTCCTAGTCAGTTCTAAAACAAAATCACTGTAGTAAAGCCCAGAAGTGTCTGCAGAAGACGAGAGAGCAAGCTTGTAATTACTGATGTTGAAGACAGCCTTATTTTGAGATTAGTTCTGTTGACTGCTTATCAACAGGAAGTGGTAAGATACTACTTAGTGTTCAGAAGTCTGGTCTGTAATATAGATCATTAACCATTTTTAGAAGAGTTTTTCTTAAGTTAGCATGTCAGGGAAAAAAAMCGTAACATATAAAAAGTAAGAGATATCATACCTTCATGGAAATGCTGTCACAATTTTAGATTCTTTGTCTATTTGCCTTGTATTTTTCTTCCCAGGATTCAGTAATTTAATTCAGTAGAGCACAGTGGTTTTTTTTCTAYCTGCAGAAGATTAGCTGGTGAATTTGATCTGAAGTGTAGAACTTCAGCTGGAATTTTAGCCTTAATGGAAGAGAAATTATTTAAAGATAAATCTCCAATTTTCCTGTAGAGCAAGATATTAGACAGGTGAGGTAAATGACAGAAATTTGTCCACAATGTAATCTGAATAGATTTAAAAACTACAGTACAGTTTGTATTGTGTCTTAATTTGTATCAGTTTAATTTTCATTTCTTTATGCAGAGTACATATTTCATATTTCAGCAAATTATTTACTGTAGTGATGTGCATTTTATTATCCAGAAGTGAAAACCTGAAAATCAAGAGCAATCAAAAGAGAACAGCAAAACATACTTGTTTTAACTGATAGGCAAGAAGAATGATGATTCATAATATGAACCGTAAGTGCTGATTTTCTAAATGAGATGGGAACAATTTATCATGCTGCTGTGCTTTTGAAACAAAAAGATGTAATGGGTGTAAGCAAGTGTCTAATTCTTCTTGATGCTGGATCAGAATAATTTATCTACTTTAAACTGAAAGACAGATCATATATYCCACACTGAGTTAACAAGCCTTTACTGTGGGTGTTTTCGTCACTACATTTATAGGCAAGCAATTATATTGAGTATAAAACCCTTTTTACACTTCACTAAGTATATTTTTAGTCATAGGTCATGAACATATTAACAATATTAATGACCTCTTTGGAGAGTGTTCATTAAAAACTACAGTTTTCAATCTTCCTCTAAGGCTTTCCAAGTTTATGTAAACAGTGATTACAGTTCACAGCTTGGTACTGCTGTTCACATTGAGTTACACCTTCCCACAGTGATGCAGTGAGATTGCTTATGGATGAGAGTGCTGTACAATGGGAATTTGAATACAGACTGTGGGATCCAGGTGAACTTGAACTGCCTCAGTGATGTAAAAAGTCAGTAAAATGTACTTAGGGTCTTTAAAGCAATCCTTCAGTCAACCTATTCTCATAGTTTCAATAAATATGTATTTTAGATCACTCTTGACTGTAAGGGTGTATCCAGATCATGTTAAAGGTCTGCTGCACCTATTCATGAATTTAGCTCATCCTTTTTGAACCTTTGTCTTTATTTCTGTTTCCACAATTTCTTGGGGCCACGAGACCACAATTTAATCATGTATTGCTTGAAGAATGAATCCTTTTTCTGTTGAATATTCTGCCTCATAATTTCAATGGATGCCCGCCAGTTCTCATACTTCATGAAAGGGAAAATTCTCACTAATCACAGTGTTAAAGAAGGCATTAGGTCTGACATTTTGAAGAGTGGCTTCAGGGATGTAATCTCTCTTCTGTGTAAATGAGCTTCTTGATTTCAAGGAAAACCAGTGTTAGGGGCTACGTGTATCTGCAGTGGCCCTGCAGCATCTTTACAAGGTTCAGGAATGAATATATGAATAGGTGAAGTTCATCAAAACTTGTTTTCTAGAAAGTGTATTACAGAGTGGTACCAGATGAGATTATTTAGCATTACACATCCTTACGCAGCTTTTAGAAGAATCACTTATTTGCTAAATAGAGTGCAGCAGCTCCTTGGGAGCCATTCCAGTCTATCAGGTAAATCTGTAATTAGCATCCAGTTGATCTGAAGCATGGTGCTGTCATTATATTGATATAGACATGCACATTAGAAAACATTACTGCATGGGCACAGTAGGCAATTCACAGGCTCTAATAACTCAGCCGCTTTATTTTCTTAAAGCCTACTAATCTTTGTTTCAGAGTTAAAAAATAAAACTAAAATTTCTACAACATTTTTAATTTCCAGTTAGGCTTAGAACAGACAAGAAAGCTGTAATTTTTGCTGTAATTCTGCATTTCAAAATAGTCTATTAGACTTCTCTAAAGAACAGAGGCTTTTTGTTTTTTCTTTGTTTTTTTAAGAAAATATGCTYTACGGTGACATTAAACCATTAGTAATAGAAAAAAAGGGAAGATTGGCAGTGATTTTTTGTAAAAAAGAAAAGTTTGAATTTAGTGTAGCTAGTTGGAATCCCACTTCATGTTCTTCCAGTTTCAAAATTTAGTTCATGATCTGGTGGAGTGTTCATGCCCTTTTATAGTAAATGAAGGCTCCATACTTGGTGTAAAGATTTAGAAGCTATAGCAATGACTAAATTGGAAGGAGATAAAATAACGTGGCAAAATGCCTGTAGTACATGTCCATCATATTCAATAAAGTTTAGAATAATTACACTAGAGGTTAATTTGGCTCTAAAAATGAAATTCAGGTATAAGAATGCTGTGAAGTTTCTATGGAAAGGAGCAGATGCACAAATCACTTGGAGTAACCTCCCCACTCCATTACCAATTATACTGTATTTGCAATTCAGTCAGTCTTCTTTTGAATAGTCACTTAAGCCCTTGCTATTAACAAAACATTACTTTTTCATAGATTGCCTAGAGGTTTCGGATATGAAAAGCAAAGCTCAGAGGACTGGTGTGTTTGATGTTTAGAAAATGGATACAGTCTGCAGGCTCAAACAGAGGAAAATGTGTCTCTTCTGTCARGTTTTCCATGGCCTCAATATACCAGGGTCGGTGCAAGCATGAGATAGGTTTCTTAATGGGCTGACATCAGTAATAAACTGTTCTCATTCACATGTTGCATTTGAAAGGAACAAYGTGAACAAAGAGTGAATACTATACTGAGAACTCGGTCTGGTGCCTCTACAGAGCTACAAAAGCTGTCAGCATTGCATGCGTTCAGGGTTGACTGATTATGGTTCGAAGGGGCATTTAATGTGAAAATTTGTCCTAAAAATAAGTAAAATCAGGTATCCTAGTATACCTGGCATAGATAAAATCAGAAATGTTAGTGCTTATTAAGCAAGACATCAAAGCTAGYCTTGTAACTAATATAGTAGACTAGAACTGAGGAAAACTTGATAAACAGTTAAATTTTCAGTTTATTTGCAGTATGAATAGCATGGGCAAGAGAATAACTCTTCATTCCAGTAGTTAATGTTTTCAAAAGGAAACAGTTTGAAACAAATTGAAACAAATTTCATTCAACCAGGCTCTAGCTGATCCATCCATGCTCTTTTTTATTAAAAGCATATCCAGAATGAAATACTAATCGAGTTATGAATTCAATGGCATCTGCATTCAGTTTCTAGCTTTGTCACTAGWCTATTATATGGCCTGGGGAAGCTCACGAAATCTCCTGTTCTCCTTGTCCCACATCTGTAATATGCAAAATGTCCTGTATAAGAGCAGAGGCTCTGTATGYGTACAATAGCTAGCATAACTGGGCWTTGATGATCTAACTTACAAAATTATTTTTCACTATAAAAAAGTRGAATCAAAAAGTGTAGTGAAAGGTGATTTGCAAGGTATACATACAAACATACATTTATATATACATATATATATATAGGTGTATATACACACATGCACACACAATTCAATATAAATAATGATGCTTCTATTCAAGCTAAGAAAGGAGTTATGCTGAATTAATTTGGGACTATTTTGCTGTGATTYGTAAGTATCAGACAATGGTTAATTTAGTGAGAAGCCAATTTCTAACCATTCTTCCAGGTCTGCTGAGATTTCTAAGCATTCTGTGGTTTCTGTTACCCCATCTCCTTCTGCCTGCCTTGAGAACACACACTGGAAGGCAAACTAAAGAAGAGTTTACGTGTTCCTGCAGTGACACTTTTTCAGTATTTTAGGGCAGTTTTCTTGATGTTATAATAATATTGGTGTTATTTAGTTACTGAATTTTTTGTGACAAATTCTAATAAACAGATTGAAGATTTTTTCATGGGGACATTAACAGAAGCAAATGTTAATGTTACCAAATTATTAAACTATTAAGTGTAATAGTATTTTTTGTAGCTTACCTCAAGTCATCTGAGGTTCCAGAATAATTTACAAGGGTCAATAAAGCAGAAAAGCTTTAGAGAATACCCAGAGTGAAGGGAGATTAAACATTACAGCACCAACTCAAGAAATTTGAATCCTGAATCACAAAATCTTCAATTTTCAGAAAAGCTTTTAAATATAACTCTTCACCTATATTTGCTCTTTGCAAAATTCTCAATAATACTCTGTTCTGAAAAATCTTGTGTATTTGCCATTATTCTTTTCTACATGCCTTTATTGTTCACTATGTGAAAAATTGTATTTTTACTTCTATTTTTTCCCCAAAACAAATTTCTAACGCAACTATCACTTTAGAGCATCAGCAAAAATAAATTCAAATCATGATAAAAAGTGCATATTACCACACCATTTTCTACATCTAATATATTAAAGAGGTTTATGTATTTTTTGAGTTCCACTTTTTCTGCTCACATATTATGAGCACCAGGCAAGAGATCTAGGAACACAAAGGTCTAGGAATACAAGGAATTTATTCATCAAAATGCAGATTTGCTGGTCTTAAACTCTCCACAAGACAGCAAGCAATTTTGCAAAACTTCAATTTTCTTTTCGGTAAATTTTCATGCCAATGATTTTGCTTTTCTTATCCTTCTGCCTAGCTGTTGCAAATTTCAGGGCAGTTAGTCAATATTATGTTGGAGGAAAAACGAATGAAATCAAGTCAATGCATTTGCTTAGTGTAAACTGTTCCAGTTTTACTGTGCACATGCAGAAGCACTTATAAATAGCCAGCAGTCAATCTTGTTTTAAAATATACCAGCCCAGACATCAGCAGTACTTTTCTAGAAGGCAGTATGCCATAAGAGCCTGCTACAGTTATAAAGACAGTCGAACTTTTAACTTGCCTATTGCAAGGACACCACAAAATTATCAATACATCTTTCTTCAGAGTTAGGCTACAACTTTATCGGGGGATTGTTATCATTAATACCTCATATCTGCTATAGATTCACCTGAATCAAAAAGGATGGTACAGATCAGGCATATAAATTAGCCAGAATACAGAGTATGGACATTATACTTGCTTTATTTCACCTGTGGGACAGATGATATTCCAACGTTACTGTTCTGCAAAACAGCACATTGTTTGGATTGGAGGGTTACTCATATATATGATTGAGGCTGTGATTATACCTATGAAAGTCCCTTCAATTGGGTAGAAAAATGCCGTAAGAGGCTTTCTTGGCCCTTACACCTAGGCTGGGTTGGAAGAGGAAGTATGTCCTGTCAGGAGAACTTTGGTAGCCTGGAATGTTGTTTCAGGAAACTGTTCTTTTTTCCCCATCCCAATTATTTTTTTTTCTGTCACAAAGATCATGGTGGTTTGGACTCTTTCTCTTGGGGAAGGAGAGAGAAGCAGCTACATTAGATCAAAATGATGGCAGTCTTCAGCAAGACTGGCTACATAGGAGTAACAAGAGTTGAATCAGAGAAGTAGGTGACATGAGAGCAGGAATGGATCTTATTGGTGTAATTAGCAAGGACTTTCATGCTCATGGGAATTGTTCTGTGAATATATCCTGGAGAACAGAACATTGAACAATTAGTATGTGAAGCTGAAGGCATGACAAAGTACCAGATTAACAGCTCAGGCTATGCTCATCGAATTGTTTTGTATGTTAGCTTATAAAGGTACTGATGTTTCCATGCTACAAAGGCTCCTGAGAGTTTGCAAGTGGGAAAAGCTACTTAGTAGGCTAGTGGGAAAGGTTAGATTTTCATTTTCCAGGCTAGATATTAAAGTATAGTTTTGACCAACCACTTAACTCATGGTTTTATTCATTTTGCAGAAGATCCATGAGGCCATCTAAACCTTGTTGTTATCACTGCTGCTTGGCATTTGTTGCATAATTAGTCTTTCATAAAATCCACTACCTAATTATTATTGAAATATCTATTCAAGGTAGTATTCTGTGGATCTAATTTAAGATTACAGGTTCCAGAAGAATTACAATGGGTTTATGTTTGTCCCAGTATAACTAACCTTTCTGCCTCYTCTATGCCTATGCTTCTGAGTACAGGAACTCTGAATCTATAATGAAATGGGTTTTTTTTTGGCCCTTTCCTTTGAAAATTGTTTCAGAGAATAAAAATGTGAACAGATTGGTAAAGATATTTTCAATCTTTACCTGCAATTGATCAAGCTTGAAATCATTACTACTTTTCATTTGATCTTTTTCTCATTTCTTTAGAATTAGTCTGTACTCAAAGAAGAGTTTRTAAAGTGAATACAAATTAGGGATCTCCTATCTGCTCTGAGCAGAATTATAGTGAACCTTCACAAACACTTTTAAATGTGTAACATAAATGTTTTATGGAATGCCTACTGTGGAAATAGATTGGACACCTTGCTGACAGATCTTTAAAATGCTATACAAACACCACTAATGGAGAGGCCAGATGGCTAACATACCCTGCCTTTAGAGAGAGATTTATTTTCTGTTATTAAGTTACTATATTGTTGTTTCCTTAAACATATTATATATCCCTTTAAACATATTACTTTTGTTAGTTTTGCAATAAGATGTTTTTTAAAAGCCAAAGCATCTACCAGGATGCATGGGATATGTATGCATCCCAAAAGGGAAAAGAGGATTATTTACTTTTGAGRGCACTGTGGAAGGCTACTATTAATGTTAATTCAAACCCATATGAAACTCATCTGTTTTGAGGCATTTCCCTAAAATGCCATCTTGTTGCAGAACTGGCAAGAATTCCTTGTGGCCTATAGATACTGGGAGAAAACTGGAAGTTAAATAGTTGCTTTTGCTAGATGTAGTTGAATAGTAAGAATCTGAGGCCAACCTTCACTCCCATACGGWGTACTATGTCCAGTTTTTGACTCCCAGTACAAGAAAGATATTGACATACTGGAGCTGGTCTGGCTGAGGACCACCAAGATATAGGGGGCTGGACCACATGACATACCAGCAGAGACTGTGACCTACCTTTGTTCAGCCTTAGACAGAGAAGAAAGGGAGATTTAAATGCTAACTTCAACTACATAATGGGAGGTTATTGAGAAGGCAAAGCCAGAGGCTATGCGGAGGTGCACAGCAAAAGGACTAAGGTACCAGATGCAGCAAGTAAAATTCCAACTGGATACACCTGAAAAAAATTACCACAGTGAGTTCACAGACAGTCAAACACTGGCACAGGTTGCCTAGAGATATTGTGAATATATATTTGTGGAGAGATTCAAACAAGGCCTTGAACAATTTGATCTAACTTTGAAGTTGACCTTGCTGTGAGGGGAGGTTGGACCAGACAGCTTCCAGAAATCTCTTCCATTCTAAATTATTCTATTGATTTCAGCTGTGGGTTTCTTAGTCTGTATGTAAGGAATGCAAAGTCAGAGCTTTGGAGGCTTAAAAGGACAAAATATGGTAAGAGAAAAATGAAGGACAAAACAGAAGAAGGAAAGCAATCTGTGTAGCCTTTGGAAAAAAAAAAACTGCATAGTAATTCTGTCTTGATTTGYCAATTATTGTTTGCAGACAATAAAGGTTCTTAAAAGCTTCATACAAGGCAAGACAGCTGAAAACATATTATTTTTGCCTTGATATGAGACACCAACTGTTATAAAACTTTTAAGGTTCTTTARAAGTTATAACATGCAAGAACAAAATTCAGAACAAGCCAGGAAACCAAGAAGTATGTTCCTCAAAACAAATTAACATTTTCAAATGCTCTAGCATAGTGATTCCAGTAGAGACGTGGATGATCACAAGATCATCCTAATTCCTTAATTTTGTCTCTAGCTGTTTTCATATCTGAACAGGCTATTCACTAAAGAGATCTTGGAGATATGTATAAGTATTTAGAAACAGGGAGCATGTTATACAGCTACACAAGCTGCTTGGCCTGTGTATGAGGAGGAGAGGACGAAAGAGCTCCCTAAACAGACAGGAGATCTAAGACACCATGAAAAGAAGGGAAGAAAAATTGTAATAAGAACCAGGTATCAGAGAACGGCATACAGGGTAGAGTTAAAAATATTTCCAGACATTGATGTTTTTATGGGGTTGCCTCCTGGTTTCCCCATGCACTAGTATATCAGGAAAAGAATAGAAGAGTGGAAGTGATGTGGTTATAAGGTTTCTTACGTTATTATTTTTGAATTAGCTATTTACAAACAGCTGTTGAAGTTTAAAGATTTATTACCATCTGTCATGTAGCTAGACACAATGCACCAACACATGATGTTGGATCTTCTTTGCCCACCTTATTCCTRCTCCCTCAGGTTATGCATCTGGAAGCTAATAAGTGACACAAACAGCATAAATTTGAATACTCACTGGGACCCTACTTCTTTAACACAGTCCGTATCATTATAATTGTAAGCGCATAACCTGAACATTTTGTGATAGTACTAATAAAACAGTTGCTGGTTTTGATAGCTCATTCCACAACAGCRACTCTTTCACAGTATGTTGAGTATTGCAATATAA
Organism: Rhea americana; assembly: GCF_003343005.1. Lineage (NCBI taxonomy): Eukaryota > Metazoa > Chordata > Aves > Rheiformes > Rheidae > Rhea > Rhea americana. Next base: position 7,032,515 of record NW_028185039.1, on the reverse strand, counting down.
GGCTCCAGAAATCTGCTAGGAAAAACATTTTAATCTGACATACCTCGGCTACCTTGTATTYCCTTGCTAGAAGTTTGTGTACATACTGGGAAGAAAGTTACAGATATACATTTGGAAAGGTTTTTGTGAGAATTTTGATTGAAGTTTTGTAGCATATGAAATTGTGAGGTTACACAGCTTCACATGAGAAATGGCATTTAAATATAATGAGGAAAATGCTATGTTGCTTTTGTTTAATATCTGGTTCGTATGCATTCTAAATACAGATTTTGGTAGGAGGGCTTTCAACTAGACTTGTATGAAAGGTAAGAAATAAAAAAGCTAGGCAAGCCAATGAAGTGATTTAGTAATACTAAGAAAGTGGCAAAATCATATAGGATGTAAATCATGTAATGATTTCTATTGGACATTAGGGTGAAAAATTCAAGTTAACTTTTTTTGTACTGGGTAATAAAAAATGAGATATAGTAGGTGATCTCCAGGATTTTCTGTTTTTGTTCCTCAGTGCACAGAAGGAAGGTGAAATAGTTTCTTCAAGGAGCTTTATGAGCAATTGCACTATAAGAGGGAAAAAGAAGAATCAGATAAAAAAAATGTACCAAATTTTCTTCTCTAGAGTAAAACTCTTTGAAGTATCCATCAAATACTTGTCCAGTTTCATTGCTCCCCCTGTTGCTGCCTATGGCTCTTTCAATATATTCATACTAACATGCAGATGTGTTTCACTCCTAATCTATGACAGCTGGGGGGCGGAGGAGAGAGGAGTAATAGTGTAAGTTGCACATCGCATACTGAAGCTCTTTCATCTTGCATCTTCTTTCATCTTTCCTCAGTTTCAAACCTCTTGTCATGTAGGTTACGTCATCCCACACTAATAGGCTATACTTACCAAAGCTATATGAATGTGTAAATTATGTTAACTTATACCTACCTGTCAAACTACTTTTCTGGGACAAGGTTCCTTAAAAAGAGTGTTTATGTGCCTTCTTTCTCTCTAACTGCTAGAAAAGCTTTTTCCTTATAGCCKGTAAGAAAAGGCTACTGACAGAACAGAATAATCCTATTACCTGCTTCTTGGTTCCCTGATCATTTTCTGAGGTGCTGAAGTTCTCTTAGACATTGTTGCAACTTGAGGAGTTTACATATTTTTGAACTCAATTTCACTTTTGTTGGRCCACACGTATGCACTGACTCAGGGGCTCTCTTTCCCATTTGCTATGCTTCTGATCTTGGTCTGTTGTGTAGCAACCATACAAGCAGGAGACAGAAGAAAGATTAAAATTCAGCTTTCATGAATAACTTCAGACTTTAAAGTATATATTGCTCCTTGTTTTGTCCTMAGTCCCCAGGGACTGTAAGACATTCTTGAGAATTTTTCTGTTTTCCTCTCTGTTATATTCTCCAGAGGCTGGAAGTGGAAGGAAGAAATGACAATGTCAGACATTTAAACATATGTGAATAATGGCTCAAGCAYTTGTTAAGTCAGATGTTTCTTTGAAATGCCAAAAAATATTAAATGTTCATGGGAAGCATGAAACTGTGTATTAAAGAACAGTCACTGTGCTTCACATTTTTAATAGCAGCTCTTGACTTCTATTTCTGAGACTTATCATGCCAACATCATATACCAGTGAAGAATGGTGCTACATTAAAATGATTATGTAAAAAACTGGATTGTGTTTTAACCCACTTACATTAGATACTGCAGAGATGTCAAAATAATGGGTCATTTTATACTGTCTGTTCTACAAGCCATAACTGTTTGAATGACAGCTGGAACTGCTCACTAGCCTTAATGAAACTAAGGGTTTGGAAGCACAGAATTATGTTCAAAGTGTATGCTGGACAACATATAAGAATAAACAGAACAATTTGTTTTGAGTACATTGGCAATAGTTCATAATATGGTAGTTAGAATTTTCTGTTCATTCTGAAAAACATAGTTTGAAAGTTTTACCTAYGATTTAGATTTGGATACTATTTCTAAAGAATTGCCACTGTAATGTCATTGCTACTGCTGTCCTCTGTTACAAGTAGTATACGCAGTATCATGAGGTTCAGGTGAAAGCAAATGTCATAAATTAGTAAGCATTAAAACGCAAATAAATTTTTCATCCTCAAAAGAGCARGACAGATTGTGAGCTCATGACTACACCGTGACAGTACTTTGCACTGGAAGCTGTCATTTCCATGAATGGATGGTTTGCAGATTATTTCACTGGAATCTAGTCATGGAATCATAGTAYAGTAAGGTTGGAAGGGACCTCTGGAGATCTAGATGGTCCGACCTTCAAATGAGTAGCCCGTACGGTGAACCTGCGACCTTGGCATTAGCAGTACCACACTCTAACCAACTGAGCTAAAYCTAGTCCTCAAAGAAATTCCTGAGCACAGCCATAGCTTGAAGTTAGAAATCTGTCTTTACCTGTCATAACAGTATAGCAAAAGCATAACATCTATATGTGAAAAAACATACAATTAAAGCTCTTTCAGTTCTTAAAGCATAATCTCTACTTATATAGACTGACTTTACATCGTTATATTGTTACAGATATGTATTATATATACATTTTTTAATATATATATATTTTTTCTTTTGTTTTAGAACCTGGGCTGAACATTTATTGGAGATATGAAACTCTGGGTTACAATATAAGAGAAACAGGTTGCCTCAGTGAAGCTTCCTCCTCTCCCTAGCTCTGCTAGAGAAGATCAATATATACTCCATTGAGAAGAGAGGGAGGACACCTGCAGTGGCAGCTTCTCTGCTTTCAGTGCAGCTTCTTGTGCTCTGGATAATAAACAGAAGACAAGTTGCACCTTAAAACACCTGGGTAAGAATGCAGCAAAGGCATCACTCATCTGTAAGAGATAAATGAGAGGCCATCCCTTGCCAGGCCTCCTACAAGCACCTTATGCTTGGTGACATCTGATATTTCCTGTGGTGGCTGGAGTTCACACATTTCCCACTCTGTGCCACACTGGAACCTTTCTCCCCCCTCAGCAGCTCTCCTTGGGTTGGCTCTACACAAGGGACAGGTCACAGGCCACCCCAGCTTGGATGGTGCCAGCCCAGTCCTCACCAGTACAAGCCAGGTTGCTGAGCTGCCATGCAGTTCTGGTTTTGTTTTCATTGCTGTGTATAAAATCAGACTACCTGAAGATAATTCTTGTTCTTCAACCTGTCTGTTAAAAAGGTGTGCTATTTTCCATTTTTTATCTTTATAGATCTGCAAAATGCATTGAATATACATGATAYCATAGAAGGATTCTCTAACTTAGTCTACCTAATTAAAATTACAGTATTACCAGGAAAACAGAAAACTTGAGAATACTTGCCTAGTGAAGAAATGCCCTAATAAGGAAAACAAAGAGACAAAACCTTTCATCCTGTAAAGCCTATCAAAAGCTTATTTATAGTAAACAGAGAAACAAATATGCTGATCTATGTAGGCAAGGCTCTTCCCTTTTCTTTACATTATTTAACAGTGAAGCTTAAAAAAATCATCAGAATAAAGTATTAGCAAAACCATTCTTATAGTTTAGATTAAAGGTGGTACTTAGTACAGATGATACATGGCACAATGCATGGTATAAGAAATAAGATGCTTTTAAGATATCCACAGTAGATTTGAGTGGTAGCACGAATGTAGGGTACCCTGACCAATTTAAGTTTTGGGAAAGAAAATCTATCTTACTGTTATCTGAATTACATATTCTGACTACTTTGATATGTTAGTCTATGCTAAGGCAAAGAAACATGGTATAAATTCATGAGTAGATTTGTTAAAGTCTTTTTAGGTAAAGAATATTTATTTTCTTTTAGGCAGGTATTCTAACATTTCATCCAGGATCTGTGTTATACATAGACAATTTCATTCTGTGATTGCTTGTGAGCATTTTTTTTTGCCTCAGGTTTAGATGGACATAATAGCATTAAGTCTATAGCATAAGGACCTTGCATGCCTAATAGGGTATATTTCTGTTAATTACTATCACTGGGGTAAATACATCAGAATGCATGACTTGTTTGTGATTAAAAGTTTGAATATATACATATACACACAAAAACACACTCCCCTCTACCCATGCCATGCCATTTGTTCTTATGAACCTTTTGGCTAAAATACCTTGCTGGACAGACAGGTCATTACCTTAAATCCCACCCTCCTAAATATATCTGCATATGTTTAGAAACTTAGCATTGTATCAAAGGACCAAAATTCATACTACTCCTTTCCTACACAGGTAGGTTTTACCTTTAAAATATTAATCTATTAGTGTATTTAAGGGGCTGCATTATTAGCAGTTCAAGTAGAACAGAACTTCACATGCATTTTCTCCCAAACAATGTTCATTTCATACCCACTGTACTTCTGGACTGACTCCTAAAAGAAATTTGCAGTACAGAAACTTTCTTCCTTTGTTTCATGTTTGGTATTATCATAGGATACAAACAAGTGGCCTGAAGCTAATTTTAAGGAAGCATAATCATATGCTGTTCATTTACAAATATATCTTCTTTTCTTTGGAATTGTAATGATTCACATTGTGCTTCATATTTTCAGCAGATAAACAACCTGATCATGCCAATTCCTTAACTCCATCAATACCAATGCTCTTATCAACAGGCAGGMTAAATTCTTTTTTTTCCTTTGTTCTTCCTTTCACCTCTGTTTCATGTTAAAACAGAGGACTGCATCAGGGAGTTAGAATAGGTATTTCCTTTAGTAAAAATTCCGTATGAAATTTATTATCTAGTCCTAGTGATCTTCCAGCTGAATGTAAAAGAAGCCGTTGTAAGCAAACTAAGCCTGGTGAAAAGCAACAAAGAACAGCCCTGATTTCTGCTGCGATACATCAACATCTCTGGGAACTTTGTAAATGGGATGTTAGCTTCTTACAAGTTAGTTCACCATACATCAGTTGGTAAAAAAATCAAACATTTAATTAAAATGTCTGCAGATTTTACAGCTACTTGCTTTAAGGTGCGACCTGCTATGCTGCCACCTGATATAAACACCACAGCATATGACCAGAACGGGGCATACAGAAGTTCTCCCTCTGTTTGAAGCAACTGAAGGCTACCCATCCCATCTCACCTTAGAGCACAGACTGGATCATTAAAATAGAGTTCTGCACCCTTTCTCCATACTCATAAATCTTGAATTATTTTTGGTATAGTCTTGATGAAAGATGTAAAGAATGACCTACAATAAGGATTAGTTTCAAAAGTAACCTATTCTCCAGAATGTAAGAAACATGAACTTTTAATGTTACTTTTTCAGATAAGCAAGAAATTTGACTCCCATATTCTGGGCTAACACTCTTAACCACTAGGCAAAACCCAGGCAATTTGTATATAAACAGGGCAGAGACAGCAACCATAGCTTTTTTAAAAGGAAATTCTTTCATGTTCTGCGTCATAGAATCCTGACTTTGAATAGTGTGTAAATTATCAACTGTCTTGAAAGATACATTTTTCAGGAACTTACCTTGTCTTGGGCGTTACTGTGCTTTAGGCAGCTCGTTGACCATCATACTAATAGTTGAGGCTCTCATGAGATGTGTGGCTATTGCTGTGCTCCCCATGGCTTTGTATGTGTCACATTGAGAATTATGGATCTGATTCGGAGCTTTTTTTTAGAGTCAGGTWTTGTACATGAATAATGAGGCCTTTATTTAATCTGGGTCTTTAGGACAAATCTCTAAAAATAGTACCTGAAAGAGTGAATAAACAGAGGCTTTCAGGCATAGAGGGCATGACCCTCGTTCCCCCCCAGATGGCAGTTCTCCAGGCTGCAGGGAGGCAGCAGCTGCTGGCAGTTGAGGTAAAGAGACGTTGCAGGAGGCTATGGCAGAGACGTTGAAGCCAGTCTCTTTCAGAAGGCTTGGAAGAGACTTAAAAGATGTCTGTAGCCCTGTGCCTACCACACTGGAATTCTAGAGGAGTTCACTGGTGGCTGTGCTGTGCATGCTGTACTGTGCACAGTGTTGTACTACTGAATAGCTGGAATTCAGGTGCTTTATCTGTAAGTGATTTTTGAAGTGTGTAAAGGGGTAGGGAGTTACCAGCCAGGCAAAGCGGAGACTAGAACAAATAGGGAGCCATTATTAGATGGACACTTGGTATTCTTCAGGGCCTGAGAGGAGGGCAAAACCTGTTCTTGAGAGACTGGCTGGAGCATGGATATGGTAGGGGTTTGTGTGCTGAAATGGCTGCTGAGATAGTGTTGGGGGGGGGGGCAGCTAAGGCAGATGCTGCTTATTATCTTGTTTAAAAGCAAATTGCTCAGGAACAAGACTGAGGATTTTAGTGCCCTGTCTCAGAAGAGCAGCAGTTGGTCCTGTTCTTGCCTATGCTTTGCTGGGGAGAACCATTGCTCCAGGGGATGGATAGCTGCCTGAATCTGAAGTGGGATTCTAGATGATCCTTTATAAGGCTGCTACTGGTTAGTAGCTTGTTTTGAGCAATTTCCTGATTTTTGTTTTGAAAAGCATAGGCCCTTTCTTTTATCTGAAGGAATAAATCATTTGTGTGCTGTAAGTTTACTTCTTGAAAGCAGGAGTGGAAAAGTCTATGAAAAGAAGAGGAAAACTTGARACTAGTAGGAACTAGAGTGATGTAAGATAGTCTTGTATGGGGATGGACACTTGAGCATGTTTGCATTAAGCTTCCAGTTATTATAGTGTGCATGAAGTGTAACTATTTAGTTATTTGTAACAACATGATTGGAAATAAGGCTTTAGTGAAGAGGCTGGAGCTAGCACTTAAATAGTGTGGTATGGTATGTAGTAGGAAAAAGTGCTGTTAAACCAGCTTCTTGATGGTGTAAGAATTGTATCAAAGATTAAAAAAAAAAAAATGTGAATCTAATCTATACTCTGAGAGCTATGTTACTTAATAGGCAATCATGCTAGATCATTACCTCCTACATTAAGTCATGTAAGTAAATGAATTTATTGCAGTTATGTCTTTATGGTGTGTGTGTGTCAGACTACAGCATCTGGTCTTAGAGGTAGCCTGCTTCCCTGGCAGCACTAGCTTCTGAGACAACTAGGGGGCTCTTCATGGGAAACTTGCTTTCTTCTTCCTCTTAAATGGAAGGATCAGATGCGCTTGCACTGTTACACTTCTTATCCTCTATCTCATTCTTTAGGTAGATGTCAAAGACAACTGTTGGCAATCTCCAGAAGGCAGATACTTGAGTATGTCTGGCAGGTACAGGTAATAATTCTGTACCATCACAGAAAGATAGATGCTTGGTTTAATTATATGAATATGTGATCCTGTTGAGATGGGTGAAGAAAATCATGGAAGAATGTCTGGTGTGTTGACTTGTATATTAACCATTCAAGCTGGAATGAATTTAAGTTGGGTACAAGTGAAGATGATGTTGCTTGTTTCTTACCTGTAAGCCATGTGGGAGCAAGGGGTGAGATCCAGTATGCCTGTGCAGCCTGACTTTACCTTGGTGATGCAGACAAAAAGAAGCTCTGTTAGAGGGCATGAATGTAGCATGAGTGCTTTGAACAGTCATCTAGAAAAGCCTGTTTCTCTACACTGGCTGCGGGTGCAGTTTTCTTCACATAACCTGCCTTTATGTGCTGAAGTTAATTTTTACCATCATCACAAAAAGACTAATGCAATCCATGTATAAAAGCTATAAAATGCTAAGCAGGCATGAAAAGACAGCACAGCCTCTGTGTTTGGCACTGGTATAATTGCTATTGGAATATTGTCTGGTGTTCACAGTTCCTAGAAGGACACCAAAAATTATAGGGTTCAGAGCAGATTTTTTTACAGTTTGAAGTATARAAAACATTTCTCAAGGTCAAGAAGCCTGCTCTTTTTAGAGTATCAAAGCAATGGTTGAAGAACAATGTGATCAGTCTATAAATATGCATGTATCCTATTCAGTAGTTTGATAGAGGATTAATTAGTCAATCCAGCAGACAAAATGCAACAAGAATTAATCTTGTAGTGGAAGAAGAACTAACTTTGAGAAAGTTAGAAATACAGGCTTAATMATTTATGTAACTTAATTGCTTTTGGAACAACTTATCTTGAGTGATAATTATGTTATTAAAAAAATCTGCTAATCCATTTGAAGTGTTTTTCAAAACTACATGCTGTAGTTCAGTAGATACGTTGCAAATGAAGCAGGAAGTAGTACAAGGAAGTTTTGTTACCTAGATACGTGGGACATCATCCTGGAAGATTATAATGGTTCCTCTGGCCTAAATAATTATGGAATTGCATAGTATCAAGTTTTCTTCAATGGGGCTACAAAAAGGTGGCTGTGCATTACAGGAAGTAGGACAAAACTGCCCTGTTAAAAGAAAAGTTATGTCCTCCTAAGGCTCTGTTCAGTTCATTAGCCAGCACCAAAAAAACTGTCTGAATGAGAAAGGAAGTATATTTTTGCACTGACAGATCTCTACTTTTAAATCCCTTAGTTCAGAAATTTATCTATAATTAGCAAAAAGACATCCATATGGTGACTTTTCTAGTCCCAGATGGGTAGCTGTCACTTTGCACATGATCTTTGCTTCTCTTTTGAAGTAGAAATGAGTAATCTTAGAAATATTAATCTGACTTCAACTATATTTATCCTTCTATCAACAGCAATGACACACTGCTTTCTTTCTTGGCATGTGCAGCATGTGCTGCAGTGCTGAGGATTCCAGTTGCCGTAATTTTCAGTGGAAAGAATAATTATCACAGGGAGCCGTAAGCAAGTTGTTACGGGATTTTGAACTATCAAAGCCTTTTCCACACCACCAAGCGGGGTAACTTAAAGACACGGCAAGCTCGAAACCCTGCTGCTGCGGAGGCAGCTGGTGGCGTGTGCCTGGGTAAAATGGCGGCCGCTGCCGCCTGAAAGGGGTCTCGCGGGGCACGCGGCAGCCGCGCACCTGTTCCCGCCTGTCAGCTCGGCCGTTGGGACTGTTCCCTCAGCGCAGAGCACGAGGCGGGAGCCGTGCCCCCTGCCGGCGGCGACCGCTGGCTGCTGCCCGCCCTTTCCTCCACCCTGCTACAGCTCATGTGGTAGCGTATGTAGGGGCAGCTTGTGTGTTTAGACTTGCCTATTTTTCTCTCCCTTCTTCTTCTTCTTTTTTTTTTTTTTTAAAGGACTTCTGTGAAGGGAGGTATTTTATAGTGAGTATTATATCAGTACATGGCTTCCTGATTCTCTTCTTTATGACAAATTACTTAACCTGCTTGTGCTTAGATATCTGTATAGAAAAGCTAGCAATCTCTGAAAATAGTGCAAAACCTGACATTCTTCTTAGTAAACATTCTCCTTAAAACCTAATCTTCTGGAAAGGGAGGGGAATGTTGGAGTGCAGCTTACTTCTACCACAGGCAGTGTCAGAGGCTGGAGGCCAGATCCTGTCAAAAGAAGTAAATGGAATTACCCTGAATTTACTCCTGCATAAATGAGAGCTTTTTTTTGAAGCCTCAAGCTACATGAAAATGATTGCAGTTCCTTTTGCTAGCATTGCCTATATAAAAGCTGACATAAGTATGACCTAGAGTGAACTTGCTCATCAAGTGAAAAGGGCTGTGTGATTTCCCCCTCCCATGATTGAGAGGCCTTAAAAATGTAAGTCTGGATTCACTAAGGAACTTAAGTTCCATTAAGATTGATAGGCATTAAATGTTTAAGTGATTCAGGCCCATGCCTCCAAGAGCATTTCTTTCTTTTGTTTGGCAACTTGATGATCATGCTACTTTTCAGCAGTATCCTAGTGATTAAAATTTGAAATTTGAGTTTTAGAAAAAAACTACATGCTTCACAGATATAAAATCTAAGTTTCAGTTGTAGCTTTCAGTGTATGATTAAGTGCATAAACTTATACATATGCTTGAGATACGCATTTAAAACATAAATACTATGGCAGAACCCACCTCCACTGAGTACAGCATTACTTACTGTGTACCTTTCAGCCTGATAGTACTCTTCATATTTCAGCAGCAAGCCACAACTAAGCTGTAAATAGGGCTAACTGATACATGGCAGGTACAATATTTAAATCTTACTTCTCAAATGTCTTTGGAAAAAATACTGTAAACTCTTCAACTGAAACAACAAATTGTAGTTAACAGAGGAGGAGGAAGAACTATTACTTGGATTCATGTCAGCATCAGCTAATTGCATTCTGCTTGGCTTCTCTGAGAATGCAAGTATAGCTAAGGAAGCAAAAGACTAGATTCATAGGAATTAAAATGATTGTCAATTTATAAAGAGTTTAGGGTGACCTGAACTGTCAAGTTATCCACAATAAAATACCAGTGACCTCTAACTGATAAATTTCTACTATGTATTACTACTAGGCGTTTCATACACTTTTGCCAGACATACAAAAATGTTGCCATAATGTAAATAAAGACCAAACAGGTAAGTGGGAAAAGGTTAGGAATTTCTCTTATGACATAGACCTTCCCTTACAAAAGGGAAGGTTCCTGCCTAAAGAACTTGTAGTCTGTCAGGGTGAAGTGCCATTTAGTGAAAAAAGTTTTTTGATCTAGGAGAGTCGTTAAAACCAATTTATAGCATAACCAATAAAAATAAAAGGAATTGTGCTATTAATATTTTGCAGATRTGACACCTTCTAGAGAGATTTAGAAATCTAATTCCTTGTTTCCCTTTTGATCTTGTTTATTTAATTATACACTTTTTGTTAGGATCTGGGACAATTTTAGATCTGAATACTCAGAGGGATGTTTTACCTGTATTTATTATTAGCATTAATGGGAGCATGCAGGGATTTTTTTATGTATAGCAAAAGCTGGAATGCACTTTCAAAGCTAGAAACTGATTCCTTCTTTGACACTAGTCTTAATCTGTTTTTTATGGTATGTAGATGACAAGACTTCAGCMAGTGTAAATGTTGTAATTCTAATGAAAGAAATGAAAGAGAAGCTTGGGCAAAAAGGCACTCTGAATGAAATGGCAGGGAGCTATAGGAAGCATTGCCTTGTAACCACATGCTTCACAGGGCTTCAAGGAAATTAGAAAGCATATGATTGAGAATAGCCTCAAAGAAATTTGAGAGGAAAGGCACAATTAATGTCAGTTTATAACTGTGCAGAAACTATGTCTGTTTTCAACATGTTTTTCATCTGTGCCTTCTGAGAYTATGTTGTTGAATATATTTTTGGTCCAGAGTCCATCTRCATACTTCTCTACAGTTAAGGATCACTTAAATACAGTGAAAATGAATCATTACAGTCTTACTGGTAGTAAAGTGGCATTTCGTTCTGGGTTCTGGCCAAACTCTATTATTATCTAGACGTATGTGCCCTTTGAGTGGTCTCTGAGGGGCTTATTTGCCAAAGGGTATGGTTTGGGAGACTGCTTATGTTGAGCTGCCTTGTTTTTAGGAGGATGCAAGTTAAAATGCTCAAATACATTCTGATGATCCTCTGCTGTGCTGAGATGTGTTTCCACAGACAGCTGTGGGACACTCTTATAATTGCAATTTTTTCTTATAACCTGAGCCTGGTTGTTCTTTTGTGATGTTACATCCCTTCCTCATATACAGATGGGGAGGAATGATCCAAAATTATGGATTACCCAACATGGGTAATGCACGTGAGTATCACAGGGGCTAAGGAAGTCCTGATCTCTAGGCCTTCACTGTGTGAGTTGTTCTATCCAAAATGCTTTGTAACTCTGTTCAGTGTCCTCTTCTCAATTACTTGGAAACCATTTTCCTAAGGGATGCATCTTATTTCAGCACTTCAAAATCAGGTATTGAATCTATAGCTCTATCAAAACAATGAGTTATTTGCCCTTCACACACACACACACACACACACAAAAAAAAGGGGGGGGGTTCTGGGATTGTAGGTGATTATAACTTTTCAAGGCTGTTTTATTAGCTGTGTTATATCCCAAGTTATTGCTTTCAGCTGTTATTTACAAATAGTTGTTTGCAGCACTGCTTTTCTTGCTGCCCTTTTCTATCATGTCTTAACTATGTCACTGGAAGTTGCTTTTGTCACTCTTTTCTACTTGCCCTTTTTCTGTTGACCAGCTGGTTGTAATTTTATTATTCCTATGTTATTGGAAAGCAGTTTACTACTTATTCTTTTTCAGCTTCCTGTCTCTGAAAGCTGTGATTGCAAAATCACACCAAATGAATCTATTGGGTTTCTATTTTTCTCCCTTTGCTACTACTTGCATTTTACTGAAAGTCATTTCTGATACTTTTCTTGGTAAACATAATTAGCTCCTGTGAATAGAAAGCTATTTATTTCTTTATTGCTTTTTGTTGAAGTACTCTTTTTCCACTTGTCCCCCTTGAGACAAAATCAGAAATAGAACTGTTTTGGAAGGTATTGTTTCTTGCCTTTGGATATGGGAAGAAAGGAGGCTAGCATCTGTGATCAGATAATTTTTTTTCTTGGAAGTTTGAAAAAATTGTCCAGATTCTAGCTAGTATAAACTGTTAGAATGCCACTGAAACCTGTAAACTGGTGCTTACTCTACACTAATTGAAAATCTTGCCCAATTATTTTTTGGGAACGTTTAAAGTCATATTCCACTGCTGACCTGCACTGAATGGAGTTTCTGAATGTCCTGCTCAGTTAATCGGTTCCTTCTTGGCTAAGAATGACTTGGATGGTACCTCTTCAGCATGGTGTAATAAAACAGTATTGATAGATGCAGAAGCATTCAGTGATCATAACACATTTAGATGTAAATCTGACATTGATTGTCCACATGTTCTTTACATTCCCTTTACTAAATGTAACTTGCATGTCTTTGAGTTCTTCACCAAATCTCAATCTGTTTTTAATTCACTGTTCTCTCTGTCCTTTAGTAACTTAAGTCTTCTGTGGTGGCTTTCTCCTTTGGAATGTAGACTTACGGTATGGAAGCATTCTGCAAGTAGAAAGCAGAAGAGGAGTTYTTGCATTCACATTTGAATTGATGCGGTATATTTTGAGTGTCCGCCAGGACACCTTTCTCTTGTTTTTTGCAAATTACATCATCAAAATACAACATGCGCTCATTATTCTGTGTAAAATGTTCATTTATTTTTGGTATTACTAGGATGTGGTGTGCTACCTACTGCTGGAATGTTTTTCCAAAAAAGAGCCCATAGAAGGTGACACAGAGTGGCAGGACAAGGAATTCTCAGGTAAAAGAATTTTAACTTCTTTTGAATGGGGACACAATTCAGATTTGTGTGTGTGTGTGTTCTTCTTATTTTTTATTTATTTATTTATTTATTTTAAATAAAGTCCCTGGAAGAATCTGCTTGTTTAATTGTTATTTCACAAGGACTTTTGTTGTTGCTCGAATTTGAAATCAACTTGTGAATGTGTGATGTGTCTCCTATTCCAATCCTGTGATGGTTCAATTGATATTTGTAAGCTGGGGGCAGCATGCTTTTTTGCATGTTGAATTGTGATATTGAATATTGCAGTGTGCTATTGAATATCACAGTGCAGGAAAAGGTTAAAGTTCATGTGATGAGTAATCATGTTTTGGCTGGCTGGTTGACATTCTTATTTGGAGTTGGTGTCCATTAAAAGCTAKAGGAAGTTCCACATTCTTGTGTTAAGAAGTATTTAATGCTTCTAGTCTCCTAATTATTTAATTGTGCTCAAATATGCTAAGTTTTTTAAAACTTACTGCTTAAACCACTTGTGTACAGAAACCTGACATGCTCACACAGCAACACTGTCAAGGTAAGATGCTCCTAGATGAGTGTGGTTAAGACTTCTACTACTGTGTATGTTTAACATTGAACTTCACTACTGATAATGTGAAACTTGAATGTGTCAACCAAATGTCAATTAAGTTCTGAAGCCTGCCTGACCTTTTAGCAAAAACAGCTCATACCTTGTTAAAAAGTAGTTCAGTAGTACCAAAGTTACTTTGTGCTTGGGACTTTCTAATATATGCTGGTCTGAAATTACCCTTATCTGTCACTGTTGCAGCACCCTGAGTATCTACTTGCTTGTTACCCTGGAAGTTAACCTGCAGTTAACTTTCATGCAGTTTACAAAGTGCTTGAGCTCCTTTGGGGTTTAAATTTGCAATAAAAATGTAAAATGACTAGAAATGACATTAGAAAATGTATTGAGGAAAAATTAATCTGTAGTTAAAGCTTGAATGCTGTTGTAGCCTGGCTTTATCTCTGTGACAGGAATAGCTAAACGAGTGGGGTGAAGGGAAATATCAGTCTTGCCTATTTTTAGCCTTTCATGTTGCCCCTTTTAATGAGTACCAAAGCTTTATTGCCATAGGTGCCACCCTTCATCCCTTGCCCCCAGAGGTGTTTGCCAAAAAACAGGAGCAGTCATTGGACACTGGTAAATCTTACCTTAAAGTAAGATAAAGCTGAGGTTACCAATTGTTTTCATTTCTTGACAGTGTTACATCACAAACAGAAATATCCACACTTTGATTAAGTATTAGAGGAGAAAAGCGTGGGGACAGAGCTACTTGAAATGTAATGAGACCTATTTTAATTTGAAGTTGAGCCAAGAAACTAGTCCTAATGAGTTACCTTGAAACTGTTACCTGACAGAGTGCTCTATGGAAACAGACACCTATCTCCAAAGGGTGTTGAGTGAGAATTTGATACTTTGATGTCTCATTATGTATTTGGACATGTTCTCTTTCATTTCATATGGTATTATGGTACTACTTYATATTTATTAGACGATAGGGTTTTCAGATTGCCTCTATAGCCTTCTATTATTCAGTACTGATGGCTGATCCCTGAGCTGATATTCTAGTGTTACCTTTAATGACTCTGTCTACCTGCTCTTCCCAGTTCTTCCAGTATCTGAAAAAACTGGAGGTCCAGAGCTCTTGCTGAGCTCTTGCGCTTTTCATCTCTTTCTGCCTGCGCTTATGCTAGTCTGAAGCTTCCCTCACTAAAAACTAAGTAGCTTGAAGAGGAACGATTTTCTTCTTCTCACTGGAGGTTTCCACCTGATCCTTCAGGTGAAAAGAACTGTTCTTTCTACCTCTTCAAGTGTTGCCTCACTTACTGGTATTAGAATCTGTGATCTGTATGTTCAGAAGTGTTTGTAGTAATTCAAAGATGTTACCTCTTGTGTATACCAAGGCTGCCCATACTTTTGTTTGTGCATTTGATATAGTCTTTTAAAATCATAATTTTGGAGCTTGATTTTTGGCTCTGTGATGAAGTCAGGTAGTATCRTTGACACCTTCTTTTACACCAAGAACAGAAAGCATGCAGCATGGATTCCTTTCTGTGAGATACTGACATTGTGTGTGCTCTCAATGTAGATGAAAACCCCAAGCATTATGGACTGAGAAAGTAGCTTTCTCACCTATTAAAAAAAAAAAAAAAAATTCTTAATGTTCCTGGATTTGAATCAAATTTAAAATCTTGTCAAATTGCATTTCAACATTTCAAAGCCTTTGAAATTAGCTATCATTTGGTATGTGTATTTTGACCATGCTTTCAGAAGCAAATTTTTGTACACAAGAAACGTTTAGAGGGGTAGTTCAGCTAAAAGGATGCCTTAAGATACCTCACTTTGATAACTTAAAGCCCTGTTTTCAAGTAGAGAACTTGTTTAGTTTCACTGGTTTGGTGCTCTATTTGAAAAGTAAAAAAAAAAAAAAAAGTACTGCAAGCAGCTATAATATATTTAAAATGTGTTTTTTTTTTTTNTTTTTTTTTTTTTTTAATCGCTGTACTTTTTTCTACAAACTTCGTGCATCTCCACCAGTTTCTTTAAGGAACAGATGTTAATAGATGCTCCCTCATGAATATTTGGGGTGAAAACTCAGACCCTAAGAAATGTATTATTTTTCATGTGTGTGGCAGGTGGGCTTATTCCAAAGTGTCTCAGACTCTTGTTGGTATAATGAGAACTGGATTGGCCCCATACAGCTCTGTAGTTACCAAATTATGCAGAATAATGCATCTCCATTAATAATAGTGACTAGGCACAGCTGCAACGTTAAGTAGTTAAGAATGACAGTGACCTCTTTCAGAAAATATATGAATAACAAACTGTATTAGGATTATGAGGGTGTGGGTTTTTTGTGTTTTTTAGCTTCATGAAATTTTGGTACTTGTCACTTTAAATAATGGGCATAGCTGTAGAGGTCTAGACTGTAAACATAATGGTTTATTCATGCAGAATTTTCTTCTGTTGCTATCTAAAGTATTTGTTCTGAAATTCTTTAATTTAGAAAGCATGACTGGAAGTGAATGTGCTGTGCTGTTTTATAATAACTGAGGTGATCTGGAACCAAGCATACTGCATTATTAAAGTTCTCTGCACACCAGCAGTGGTGCTTTGTTGCTGTGAAGTTAAAAATATTTATGAAATAATTTTTTAGAAGCTTAATGTTTGGTATTATACAAATTTACATCAAGTCTAATTTCATTATGCTTTTGTAATTGAAGAAATATTGATTCTTCATTTACTTGTTTCAGACATCCTGTAATACAGCTCAGTGCTGTGCGGAGTATATGACTTTGACTCCCCTTTTTACTTCTTGCTAGCATGGGCAGAAAAAATCTGCAGTGGTTAACTTTTGCAGCAAAGCAAGATATTTTTTAGTCTGGCAGTCTTCATTCTTTCTGTCACAAAGCCTATGGAAGGGCATAGTTGTCCAATGATCGGATTTTGTAGTAATTCTGAATTTGTCCTCCAGAGCATTTGCAAGTGCTTTTAAATTAGTGACAACTACAGTCTTCTAAATGCATTGTGAATTGAAATAAGCAATTGATAATATGTATATCAAATAGAAACAGACAGAGCAGACTTGTGCAAATGCTTCTTTGATATGACCTCATAGTCCTACAGCATAATACTGAGAGCTGTTCTGAATGTTTCATATACTTTGAATACTTTGTACTTCATCTGAAGCTATGGTAGCTCTACCAAGAGACCAGTTCACGTGGCTGAGCACATGGCACTACTGTTTCATGTCTAACCAGCATAAAAATCTACCTGAAGTGCTCTGTAGATTCATCTTTGACAGTGACTTTGCAATATACAGTACTATAGATAGAAAGTACACGTGCAGTTCTTGCTTGTACTTCATCTCTTCAATAAGATTGTCAGATGGTGCATGACAACTGACAAACCACTTAAAGGTAACATCTGTGACTCAGTGAGTAAATAATTATGCCCAGCCTCTAGCATGTCTTTGTGCTTTGAGATAAACCCTTTTGAAATGGCATCTCAAAATGTCAGTAGGAAAAAAAAAAGACGCAACCAATGTCTTTTGTTCTTTGTTGCCTTCATCTTCCACTTAGTTTCAGCAAATTTTAATAATAACTAGTACTGTCTACAAAGACTCTCACAAAGCAAATTTTAATAATAACTAGTACTGTCTACAAAGACTCTCACAAAGCTTTATTTGTATAGCATTCTCCTACACCTCTTTTGAAATTAATTACTTGGAAATAACCAGAGTGATGCACCTAAGTGTAAATCTGCTGCAGAGCTGTGCCATGTAATTGGGTGAGAGTAGCCAAGTGCTATGCTGTTGCTTGATCTGTTCTCACCTGTGTTTCTGCAGATCTGTTTTTGCCTTTCTCTGTGATGAATATCCAAGGATTGCAGCCCTTCCTCCTCCTCCTCCTCCCCCCAGCCATGGGTAAATGTTCCTTCCAAATACAAAAGATCATGTAACCACTGCAGCTCAAATGACAGCAAGCAATAGAAGAATAAATAAATGGATTGTATGTGACCTGGGCAAAAACTTATGTAGTAGTTTGGGACATGGAGATGTAAAAGAAGAGCCAGTAGCCTAGTCTTCTCCTTTATCTGACTGATTGTTGCTTTATGGTAGTATTACATAGCTGTGGAAGAAACTATTCTCTATGCATCAACAGCACTCTTAGATCGTACTGCCATGTTAAAAATAGTTTTGAAAATCTGGAATATGCTTATTCTGTTACACTCCTACTGCTTATTTGTATAAAATGTACAACAGTTRGTCACTGGCACATCTGCCTACTGAATGGTAAAATCATTAGTTTCCCTCTAACTATTAAATGAACTGTTTAAAGAGTGCTTTACACTTTACTCAGATGAGAAATGAAGAAACCAGAAAGGGGATAGAAATCTTTTCTTTTGCATATAAAGCCCTTTGTATCTAAAACTGAGTAAGACACAGTTGTATTTCATTTAGATCTAGTTGCTATGCATAAGGTAATCCAAAACTGTGCTGCATTTTTCACTGGAAATTTACTTTAAGGAATGTGATTCAATTTTTAGTGTCAACTTTTCCCCCAAATTAAATGGATCCGTAATAAATCAATTTTCTTGAGAATAAAAATGTCAGATGTTGGCGTTCCTAATTAAAAAGGTATGTTGGTTTTGTAGATTAATAAATGTCCTGTGTCTCTATTGAGTACTCTCTTAACTGTAATACTATTCACCTGACACTTCATAAATAATACTTTTCACTTGGAGACCTGTGTGGAAGAGGCTTTAGATTATCTGTATGAAATAATACATAAGAATGAATATGAGGTGTATTTTTTTTAACTGTAAAGGGTGTTTCTTAGAGGAAAGAAAGCAACCTCCCTCCCTCACAMACATACTTACCTAGTTCTATTTCAAATAATTTTTTACTCAGGTTTTGTAGTCAGTGACCTTCATTCTGCTCAGAAAAKCGGTAGCTAGTATGAAGCTGTCTATTGCAATGCACACATCAGTTAGTTCTGTGGAAATTTTCCTTATTCTCAGGTCCTAGGCTTGAGGTACCAGGCATTCTTCTGTTTACTTGGCATATGTCATGTGGGTACACTTTTTTTTTTTTTTTCATTGCTCACATTCCACCTTTTCATTAGTCTCATTCTCTGTTTTCATCTCACTTTAAATGTGAATGTGCCACTTCTCTGCCAATTTTCTGGTGGCCTGTACTGGCAGACACCCTGAACACTCTTTTCTGCAGGTGCAGAGGGTAGAGTCTGTTGGTGTTTCTCTTGGATTATGTCAATTTTGGTGTTTAAACACTGTATGCATAGCCTTTTCAATCTGATTATTTGAGATGGAGGGAGTAGAAACATAGGACTGCATGGAAGACACCTGTTTTTAGCATTAACTTCCCTCAGTCAGCTGCTGCTCCATTAGGTTATCTTCTGTGTGATATACAATCAAGTTTTGTTTGTTTTTATTTCCTGGTCAAGTAAAAAATAAGGAGGTTTGGTAYGAGGTGTAACCTTGAGTGACAAGCTGAAACAATGGTTTGCTTCTGTCTATAAACTCCCCCCAAGCTTCTAGKGACTATGCTCAGGAAAGAGAGGTCTGTGTATCTAAATAAGAAATTTTCTTAGCACAGAATGAGATATTTGCCACTTCTGTATTCCAATGGATAGTGGGTTTTTTTAAGTAACTCCTGTTATTAGAAAGTATTTTTTTAATCAAGTAYAAATACTTCAGCCTTAATATTTCTCCTGTAGCTTAATATTATCAGACCTCTCTTTCCACTGCCTCTTATGTAGCCATGTACAACAGCACAAAGGAAACATACCCTTCATAGCATTTGGTACTCCCTCTGTACAGTAATGAAGTTATTCAGGACTTACAGTATTAATAATTGAGAAATAGCAACCTGAAACATGGTGTAGCCACACAGGAAATCTTGCACTTTTGGAATGCAGCATTTCTTCTGAAGAAAAACCCATTAACCTCTGACGGGTTACAATACTACTTAATGAGGCCAACAAAATTTCCCTGAATTGCTTGCTGAATTGTAGAGTCTTGGCAAATATTATGGTGTTCAGGTTTGCAGTAGGTGAGCTATGAGCCAAAATAAATCATATCCTGGTCTCCAATGGCAGGCTTTGCAGTAGAGATTGGTCTTAGAACCAGCTATCAATAGCACATGCTGAGATCCTTCTTTCATGCAGATTATGACTTCTTCTGTGGGCAAGTGATAAGGTTTTTCAAACAGCATAGCAAGCTCAGAAATAAACAGCCTCAGTATTTGCGTGGGGGAGTGGCTTCTTTTGCATGCCTCTTAAAGTGGCCTTAATTTCCGTGTGATCTTTTAATGATTTAACTGTGATGGGTGACATAAATGAGGGACAGCCAAGAGAAATTGGCATGTTTATTGCTTGCAAGTTATCTTGTTTGAAAACACATAAAATGGATTTCAAATTTTAACTGAATTGCTCTTCAGATTAAATTACCTTGTATTTTAGTGTAGAATTACTTTGTCATAAAGATGTTCAGATTTTTGATTAGGAAATAGATCATCAGATGGAACTTGACTGAAGAATATAACAAAAATAGATGGAGAAACTATGGAAAAATTTAGGTCACCTACTGTTTCTTATAGTACTTAGTGTTCTCTAAATATTTACTATGAAATATCAGTGAATTTGGTTGGATAATAATGTTACATTAGTAGGGTAATGTTTATTTTAGAATATCTTGTGGCATTTCAGTAGCAGAAATTTCAAATTTCAAAGTTTAATCTTGTTAGGAGCAATAGGGAAAATAAACTGCTCAGTCTGCTACTGCAGACTTTGAAAGCCCTTGCATGAGCATAATTACTTCAACTTCAGTATTATTTATCTTAACTAAGCTATTTCTGCATGAACGAACACATATGACATAGAAGGGCGGGGGGACTGTTCTTAAAAGGGCAGTTAATAGTACCAAGAGGACATTTGCCATGGAAACTTGTTTTTTTAAAAAAAAAAAAGTCAGAATAATATTAAATGGATAGAATTTTTATTTTTGAGGGATGAACCCCAACTTTGAGGGATGAAACTTGTTAAATGTGACCTGATTTGCTTATAACTGTAGTAATGCCATTAATTTATTTTACTATAAAACAAATGGCGGTTAAAATTAGACCCCTGTTCTCCAATTGAGACTCCATTAATGCCACATGCAGTTATAGTTTCCTGTGAGCTTAAGATCTGGTTCCACTATGAGGTTCTTTTGAGCAAAACCACTACAACCTTTGCAGCAGTTCTCACATGAAAAGGAGAGCGTGCCAAATACTAGGCTTGAAAAGATGATTTTAGACTCTTCAATGGCAAAGGACTCCTCTACCTGAAATTGCTGCTGACTAAGACCATAAATCAGACTTTTACTACAGAAAATATCTCTGCTGGCATAAAATGATGGGTTTTTTCTTCTGTTGGATGATACTGCTGTACAGCAAATCCAGTCTTCATCTTGCTCACATGAGATAGGCAAAGGAAGAAATGAAAGACAATAAAAATGTCTGGGAAAAACTTTGTTTTGTTAAAAATCTATAGTAGCTAGACTTTTTTYGTGAACGCTGTCAAGCACAACAGTTTGTAAAGGAGTGGCATTGACATATGTCCAAATCTCAAACATTTTTTATCCATTTTTCCCCCCTCAGGTATATTTTCCCATAAAA
Source organism: Rhea americana (assembly GCF_003343005.1). NCBI lineage: Eukaryota > Metazoa > Chordata > Aves > Rheiformes > Rheidae > Rhea > Rhea americana. The sequence continues at coordinate 7,011,138 of NW_028185039.1, read as the reverse complement.
GCTCTAATGAAAAGAGATACTGCTATAATATCTGAAAGATGCAAGTTTTGTAGATATGTGATGCTTGCAAAAGAAAAAAAGGTGCAGTGAATCTTCACCAAATCTGTCTATATCTAGTTTCAGACTGCACAAACTTATTTGAATGAAACATGTTTAAAAACATATGCCTTCTCTCTTCATATCTTTGAAGAATAAATCCTCTTGCTTAAGATGGTCTTGAGAGAAGTTTGTTGCCTTTGAACTTAAAGTAGAATGGTCAATTTTAATAACCCGTTTGTTTTTAAAATGAAACGAATGCAAATGAAAATAGAGACACTACTCTGTGGTGACTTTGATACAAAAAATAAAGTAATTTTTTTATTGTGCTAGTGTTTTAGAAGTGCTGTTTCACCATTTGATGTTAAATATGCCCAAGGAGAAACCTATCATTAAGATTGGATGTATTTTCTTTCTGTGTGTAAACATTTGTAGTTTTGGTCTCTATATTGGACAGAGCTTTAAATTTGACAAACCACAAAGCTGCCTTTGCATAGCAAACCAAATAAGCCTCCTAGATCACTAGACCATCACCCATGTCACAGTTGAATGTGACAGAGTCAATCGGGGGAGGGGGAAGGTACATATGTTTACAGGTAGCTACATGGCGGTGGTATTTTACCTGAAGTTTTGAACTAGTAGTAGTAAAATAACTATGATTTCAGAGCAGTTTAACAGTGTGATAGTGTTGACTTTGAAGGGAGTCCTGATTTATAATAGCCTAAAAGACAACAGAATTAAAATTCACTGCATTACAGAACAATATGGGTTGGAAAGAGCTTCTGGAGGTCATTTGGGCCAACCCCCTACTTAAAGCAGGACCAAGCTAGATTCAGCCTATAAACAGCTTGTAGCTTCTGAATATGTATACCTGTCTGTGAAAGAAGATCAGAGTTTGAGAAATAGCCTTGCGATGTACTCGATGCTTTAAAAAAAAAAAAAAAAAAAAAAAAAAAAAAAAAAAAAACCCTCAATGTTGATAAGAGCTTTATAAGAAGTTAAAGTTCTTACTTCTGCTCTGGTTGTTTAAAAAAAAAATATGGGATGCTATTCTATGTGGAATATATCTTTTCCAGCTTACGTGCAAAGGCAAGTTAGTAATATATAAAATGCAATAATACCTGAASTTTATCCCTCATGGATGAGCATTATTTAGCAAGTGCTGCAGTTCAGAGAAAAATGGATTCTAACACACCTTTGAAACATCTTTTGTCACTTGTATATTATTGTATAGTGACTAGTTCATATGTAAAATGGTCCTCAGTTATATGGATCTGGAATCACCAAGGAATTGTAATGCTAACAGCAGCTGCAAGTTATTTTGTTCAGGTATCTTGAGCATCATCTGGTTTTTATTCCCAGTGCCCAGATGTACTGTAAATGGCTGGAACTGTTTGCATAGTGGCTTGTGATGTGATTGCAGTTAAATGTGGATGAGTTGGATAGGATAGCACTTACTCAGTTCTCCAGTATATTACATAGGTATATTATATTTAATGAGAAAGCTGTGATCAAAAGAGGTATTGTGTTCAAACCTCAAGTTTGAAAATTCTGAAAAACTCTTTTACTCTTTTATAATGTGAATAGCAGAATTACTTAAAAAAAACATGCTTTACAGTAATTAAAACGATCTGTCAAAGTTCTAGCCTGCACAGAAAGGAGGAAAAATCAAACATAACAAATCAATTGATACAGAAAACCAAATGAAGGGTCAGGCTAGCTTTATTGGTTGTGTATTATGTAACTGCCTAATTTGAGGTGGTGTCATACATTGTTTCTTGGCAGCAACCTTTCTTTTAAAGGGTTATTTTCAGCCTGGATAATTTCAGAACAGCGTGTGACAGACTGAAGTGTGAGGGACAAGTATTTCTGCCATGGGCATAAGATTGCAGGAGAGAGATGGCAATTTCTTACAGTGGTTTTGCCACCAAAGAATATGTCACATTAGTACATCCCATAAGCACATCTGTGTGGGGACTGAATTATTTTTAGCAGTCTAAACAATGCTAAAGCTGTATATTGACAGTCTTGCTCGTAATTAAATTAATCTGAATTTGAATTAATTTTAAAGTACAGTGAAGGTGAAGTAAGATGCAGAAAAAAACTGCTGTGTAGATGTTTTCTTTCAGAATTTAAAGGGCCTTTAAGCAATGTCCTTGCAATTCACAGACTTAAAGTAGTTAGGTTTTTTTTGTAGGATCCTTACGTGCCCAAATCTTCAGATTTGATGGCAATTTGAAAACTCTTGCAGGGTACAACATTTTGGGAGTGCAGAGGCAATACATGTTCTAAAACCCCATGGGCTAAGTTTAAATAGCTTCTATGTTATCTTTATAGGTAAAGATCAGGTTGAAGACAGTATGAACTTTCTTTGAGATGACTGAAAGTGTTCTTATTCACCTGAAGAAAATGACCTATTATCAAAGCTGAGTATTTTTGACAATGTGTCAGATCAAAACTAAGAGATCAAGATAATGAGATACAAAAAAATAAAAATGTTTTCGTTCCTTCCGTGGAACTGAACTGAATTAAGTTTTGGATACAAAATATCTGTGACTTAGATATATGCTTAAGATATGCAGAGAACTATGTGTTTTTAGAAGTATGAGGGTTAATATGATAAAATGCTTACTATTAGCCTGTACTACTATTGTTTACAATACAGTACAGATTTCCCATTTTGATATAGGGCTTTATTTTTGTCATCCAGATACGGTTTTTTTGTCTGTATGTAATGTCTGTATGACATTACTGGTATTAAATTTTTAATTCCAGTAATGTCTCCTTGACTCCTCCTCTCTTCCCTTCTCTCTTTTAAATGCCAGTCAGAGGCTGATTGTCTCCATATTGCCATCAGAGTGGTCTTCCACCCCCCCCCCCATTCCTTCCTCCTCCAATATATTCTAGCATTTGCAGGACATTTACTTAACGAAGTAAAAGGAAAACAATGGAATTAGGTCTATGAGGGAAGCTTTCACAGGGACACTTTAGCAATTTGTCTAAGTGCTAAACTGATTTTTTTGCTTATGCCTCCTTTCCTTGAGGGAACTATACAAAGGTCTAGCCAATGTCATTGCAGTTCTGTCTTTATTAGAAAAATACCAGGAGAAAAAGATTTATTATTGTAGAAACAAATTTAAGACTTTGACAAGTGTTATTTTAGGGGACTCAAAAACAAATTAATGCTTGAACTATGGCATCTTGTTCCAGAGAGTATAGAAGCTGGAGTTCTTGTGGGTACACAGTTATTACTTAAAATACTTGCACTGAACTGAACTTGTACTCAGAATGAACTATTAATTTGAAATGTAGTGTATTTGTGAGCATCATTCCATTCTTACAAGCTGTTCTTCAGCTATGACCTGGATTCAACCATATATGTGACTAGGAAACGGGAAACATCTCATTTCTCTGCGAGCCACTATTGATTCTTCTGAATGTTGCTAGGAAAAGGGAGAGATGCTCAGTTCTAGACTGGATGCATGGAGTTCTTAGAGCTGGTGAGAGAAGAAGGTGATAAGCTTTCACCCTCTGAAAGATGCTGTTTGGACTTACATTCTTTGTGTGTCTTTTGGAATTATGTCCATCTTTTGTAAATGGTAGCAGATGTATTGCKATTTGTTGAAAATGGAATTAAACAAAGCCTTTGTTTTGTAAGCTCTCATGGATATAATTATAAAAATTTAAGAAATATTTTCCAGTTAAGCTTTTCAGTTGATTACTTTGCTGTTAGAAGTGCATATGGCCTGCACACAAATGTTGTTTAATATCAATATTTAAAGATAGTATGACTAGTGGCCACAGTGATCTTAGTTTCATTTTTTAATAATGTATGTCTGTTTTCCAAGTGAGAAATGAGAGCATATTCCTCAACAGTCTTCATGCAAGTTGYTCTTCATTTTGAGGTTATCCAAGCTGGGTCATGGAATTCTTTAAGTGTTTTTTACACCTACAGAAAGGTTATGTTTCCTTTTTACAGGTTTAGATGCTAGAATTCAGTAGGTGTGGTCTTTATACAACTAAGAAACAAGCAGAGAATTCTTTGACAGTGATGTGTTTTTAAATCTTTTGTTAGAAAGAGTTAATGAGCTAAACAGCAAAACCACTGATGTATGCCATCTCTTCCTTCTATCAGAAAGAAATGTCAATAAGAGGATGAAATTCAAAACTGTCTTGAGAGCTCCAGGTTGTATCTCATCTAAACATTGTTATACAGTCTTAATGGTCTCATAGTTTACAGCTGTATACCTACTTTATAGAAGCTACTAGACCTCTTAAAAGCACATCTCTTATTGTTACAACATTACTTGCTAACTGTTCAGACAGTTTTTTGCTTATGGTTTCTTGAACTTGGAAAAGCTTTTTGCACTGAGGATAAGCTACTGTGTTTTTATGTAGTCTTTACAGCTGTATCATCCCTTTCAGTGATAGGCACTGGCCTTCCATTAATCATTATTGTTTCTGAAACTGTTACAATAAATGGAAGGATGTATGAGAGAAATGAATCTAGAAAGAAGCTTTGCTATACAACAGGAATCACTTTTTATTTTTAYTTTTTTCCTTCTGTTTTGATTCCCACTAGTTCAGGTAAGATTTTCCATTCTGTATGTTACATGAAGTAATTACAGTCATGTAGTGGCTACAGTAGTCTTATTGATGATATTTTCTTGTGACATGGACAGTGTTCTCAAATAATCAGTGAGCAAGATGTCCCAAACACTTGACAGTTGTTCTAGGGTAATGAACTCAATAAGGTTGTGCTTGTGGTTCTTAGACAGCAGACACTGCCTCTGACTTGGTAGTGGGTGATTTAGAGGTAGGAGCTAAATCTCACCACTTTCCTTAACATTTCCATTTAATATTCTCATTTCCTTGCTACTGACACTGTCTATATTAGCAAGTTGAGGGGTTTATGCATCAAATATGATTGAATATTGATGAACAGTGTGAAAACATTTAAAAATGTTTGACAACTTGGTCATTATATCAAAACACTTCCTTTACCTTGCTCTTCGGTTTTCTCTTGGGATCCATTTTCTTCCTAAGGTAGTAAAGCCCAGGACATATATCACTTACTTCTCTTTATATGACTCTAACAACAGAGAGAAAGAGAAGCTGTCACTAGGTGATAGACAGTTGAGTCTGCAGTAAGCATCTATGCATATTTTAATTTACTGTGTTTTCATCTAAATTTCATGTGTTGTGTTGATAAACTTTAGTGTCTGTTGAATCTGTAGTTATAATGCCAGGCTATATCTGATCTCTAAGATGCTACTTGTTTAACAAATACATTTCTCACTGCAGTCCAATCCATATTGGATTATTTGCAAGTGTCCTGAGAGCTGTTCTTTAAGGACCATTCTCTCTTTCTGGTATCAAGCTGAACAACTTCTCTCGAACACCTCCAATTTAAGGAAATCTTTCACTAAAGAGGAACTTGGATGCTTAGCACATAGATCTGGTATTTTTCATCTTTTTGAAAAATCAGCAAGGAAGTCTAAGAACTGTATTACCACAGCAGCCCTTGCATAAAATAGTGAGCTTCTGTTTCTACCATATGGCAATTAAAATATGTTTGACCAACTATGGCTCACTCRGGTCTATTGGCTTTGAAGACATTCATGTGAAAATGCCACAAAATACACAGGGAGTCATCAGAAAGTGTGTAGTACATGCTAAATAATATCCTGAATGTAGGAGTAGAGCTTAGAATGTCTGACAGTGACTTTATGAGAATCATGAGTCTCTTTGCTAACATCTCTAGTTGCACAATTGTTTTGAAATCATAGACTGTCCTACAAATTTTCCCATTGATTTATGGTCCTAATCAGATTTGGGGCAAGAGAGGAGGAATTAGCTGAAAATTTCTAAGTCTGTAATATAGAACTATAAAATGCTGTTTCATGTCTTTTTATTGCACCCAATCATCTCTTAATTCATTTTGATCTTCTAGTACTTTCAAAATTCATTTTAGAGTTGATCTACAGCAGCACAATTTCATTTTAAACTGAGAACATCTCATTTCRAATTATTTTTTATTTTAACATTTAAGCAAATTCCTGATAGCTTTCCCCAGTTTTGAAGCAGTGTTTCCTTGTAGGATTCATGAGACATGCACATTTAAATGTTTATCATTTGACGCAGGTTAGCAAACAAAGTTCCTTTATTGTGTCTGTATGTGATCTGCATTGCTGAAAGACTTCTGGAAATGAATTTTCCATTTGTTGTGCAGAAGTTGAGGGAAAGTGACAGCTGAACAGCAATTCCACCTGCATCTCAGAAAGCTCATCAAATTACTCTGATAATTGGAAAATGCAGCAACACTTCCTTAATTCTTGTACATTGATCTTAGAAGGCAGTGATCACAGACAGTGCCCTAGGGATTTACTTCAGCTACTAAGGCATGAATATTCTGCAATCTCTGCTTTTGGCAGCACAGTATAGAAAGGGGTCACTTTAGTCATGTTGCCTTTTTATTCCCCTTAGCTTAATTGGATTATTTTAATGTGACAAGCATGAACGAATGCAGTTTGTATTCTGAATCTCTTTTTGTTTGTTCTTTTTCATCCAACAGAAGCACTGCCTATTGCTCCTTATGTTATAGCATAAAGTTCCTGGATGAGTTTATTTGGGTAAAATACATGGCTATGAGCAGCACCTTAACTAAGAGAACTGCAGATACTGATTAAATTATTACTTATCACTGTTTTTTCTTATAGTTAACAGAGTGCGTTCTGCTTTTTTAATCTCATTCTTACTGATAGAGTTTTTGTTAGATTTTTGGAGATGAAAAGAATGATGTTAATTGCAAGACTGTTCAGATTACTGAAGAAGTTTGGATGTTAACTAAGACTGGGCAGACTATGTACAGATTATATGAGCCTAAACAAAATAATTCAGTGGAAGCTTTACTGTCTGTTCCTGGGGTCATGTGATACATAAGACATATTTTGACTGGAAAATGTATCTTGTACTCTTGTTTTTTCGATTGTTTGAATTACCATTAAAGGCAGGGGAGAAAAAGCTAGATTTGAAGAATAGGTGAAAGCATTCAGAAGTCATACTCTGGTTGTCTTAACAGAACCATTCTTCAAGACTTTCAAAAATTTAAGGTCAACAATGATTCTTAAGGATTCCACAGGAAGCCTCACCAAGCACAAACTTATTTTTAGAAGACCACACCCACTAAGTCTAGATACTCATACTGAAATTTTCAAAAAGAATGATTTGTTCATATCTCAAAATACTCAGAACCAGGAAATGATATAAAGCTCTTACACTGTTATGTGCAATATACCCATATTTTAAGCAGCTGATAGGGTACGTCATATCAGACTAGCAGGGACTGATGGGAGTAACAGTGTTTGGTTACATGCTATTGGACTATCAGACAGCTTGAAGTGAAAGAAGAAATGCTGGTGGACTTAATAAAAACAAGATGCAGGGGAAGAAAAACAAGGAAGAAATTCCATCTAATGCAATCTTGAACCAGTGATCAAGAAAACAAAATGATGCAGTGTGACAAAGCAAAAAAGTGAGTGAGGATCCTGCCTGGAATTCATGGAGTCTGTGCCTCCTTGTGATGTCAGCAGTTGGTGCATTTTTTTTCTTATCCATCTTATGCTTGTAATAAAACTGCTGTTTGTTCATTCTTTAAAAAGTTGGTGAAGGCTGTAGCTTGAAGAGTGAGTGGACAGAATGTTTTTATGGAAACTTATCTTTCTGATGCACTTAGTGTGGGATTTTTCACTCCTCAGTCACTGGAATATCTTGTAGAATATCTGTTTCTTATCGAATTCAGACAGTGTGTTCTGTAACGTATTGTATCCAGTCATTGCAGGCAGAAGACTGAATTTGTTGTCAGAGAAAAGACGTATTAGGCCACTTTTCTTCTCTAGCCCTCCCAATACATCTTAGTCTCCCAGGGATGTTGTGAGCAGAGATATCATGAACTCTTACAGTCTTGCTGAGCTAAAGAGTATTTCTCAGGACTCCTGAAAGCATAACACATGTCCAATGCCATTGTCAGTCTAAAGGACTTACTGTTCTCTGTTGCAGTTCTGCCCTCTCCTCATCCCCAGCCCTTTCCATACATGAAGATATATGTGCTGATTAGAACAGGGAGAGGAAAGGATGTAATTTAGTAACAGCAGCAAGTTTTAACTAAGTTGGGAGATCTTTTCATAGGTACACTTTTGTCAAAAAGGTTTCTATTTCACATCACTGAAAATGTGATTGATTACTAAATCAGTGAAGAAACTGAGCTGAAGTACAGCATAATTGCAATGACTGGAAGCTTGTAGACATTTTTTAATATTAATTGGAAAGGACTGTCAGAGAAGCAGGTCAAGCTCCTAAGAAAAGAGAATATGTTGAAGAGTGGCACTTGCCTATTCAAGGTAATATTCAGAGCTGGCATGAGAAAATCCATAATTCAATACAGCAGTTTTTTAATGCCTTTCCCTGCCACCCAAAGTACTGCTGCTTACTCGCATAGTAGTCTTGACAATTATGGCTCAGTTCTCTACTTTCTTCTCCCTAATTGTGCAAGCAAAAACACTTTTGAATTGATGAAGGATCTCCATAGAAATGTAGGATTTTGCCCAGGGGGCATTCAGTGCAGATCTAAAAGATCTGATCCTTTTTGAATCAGCCTACCTGTCAGGCTGTAAGCATAATTTGCCATTGAGTTGCAGGAAGACCATCAAGATTACTTTTGAAAAATAAGATTGCCAGTARCCTCAAATTGAGTAACACTGGGAATATTATTTCCTTTCTGCTTAAATTGTCATAGTCATTCACTACCCTTGGAACAGAAAAATGTTCCTTTTGTACCACAAAATGAATGTGCAATAGATCATTGTCAAGATCTTCCTACAACCAACAGTATGTTCAGCAGATAAGCCTGAAGTCATTGTTCTCACCTTGTGTAATTTAAGGCACCCTATGCAACCACAGAAGGAACTTGAAAAAAGCTAGGGTTGCTGATGAAATACTATAAGCAAAGTTTGTATTTTTTCACAGCAGTATTCACCCATCTATACTTGTTTTATCCTCACCATTTTATCATCCAAAAAACTTCCACAGTTCTGTAGTTCAAATTATCAAATGAAATTTTGTGTTTATGAAGTTCCCTATTTTCCTGAATAATAGGGGTGCATCTATAAATTTAATTTTCATTTTGTTGTTGTCATTCTATTTATCATAGGTTATTTACTGTATGTTCCCACCATAGCTTGATTTTRGATGTTCTTTTAGAGGTGGTAACTTGCATAGCCATTTTTAATCATCATAAAGAGTGCCATAGTACTAAGTAAATCAGATAATATAATGAGTTATGTTTTTCCACCCATACAAAGCAAGATTAAATTTTTTGAGTTTCACAGGCTAAAGCAGCAGACATATTTAACATGAAAATAACTTAAACCAAAAAATTACTCCACATCAGCAATCTTTTGAGACATTATTTATCTTAAAAGAATGCAAACAAGTGGGACAAAGATGTTTTATTGCTTTTAAGCTTTTTGTTTCCATTATTTTTCAACCTTCTGGTGTGTGAAATGAATGTGAATTGAAAGTATGTTGTTGTTAATATGAACTGTTGAACTTTACAAACAAAAGACAGAAATTGGTCTAATTTTTTGTTAGATGTTTCATGTAGGTGTAATAAGCTTTCAAGATTTGTTATGTTATCTTGACGTAGTGCAGTTTACTAATCACGTAAAATTTTGTTTAGAGATAGAAAATAGGTCAGAACTTCTTCAAAGATTACTTAGCTATCTTCTTCCTTATTTCCCCATCACTTCAGTCAAGGGACTGCTTTTCTGTTGTAACAGCAATTATCAGCAGAGCTGTCTATTTTTAAAAAAAGTCTTTCTTTCTCTTTGAGCAGTTTCAAGTCTGATATTATTCTGTCATGGCATACTTTAAAACCTTCTATTTTCTGCTGGTGAATAAATCAAATTCTCCATGTTCCATCAGAACATGTGCATGAATTTTGGCTTATCTACTGTTTGACACATTTGTTATAAACAAAGTAGCAGATGTTACCTTACCCACATATATTAGTTCATTAGAGAGCATATTTATTTCATTTTAATTTTTAATGTTAACTCTTTCTTATGTTCATTTACATACTAACAGAAAGTCAGTATGACCTTAAAGGTAATGCTTTATGCTCCGTGTTATTTTGCATGATGTAGTAGATGTTTTTTAGTTATTTTTATAAAACAGTGGGTCTACTGTTTCCTTAATTCCGAGCAAAATAATGTTCTTGAATGTAGTCTCCTTTCTAAATTGATTTTACTTGAGGCATACATCTGTGAAATGTTACTGTGTAAGTTTAGTATTAAAAAAAAAAAAAAATCAGTACGAAAAGAAGAAGCCTTGAGCAGGAAGCTGGGCTAGATGACCTTCTGAGGTCCCTTCCAACCTGAATTATCCTGTGATCCTTCTCAGGCAGCTTACGCATGCTAGTGCAGGATGGAGATACTGAGTTAATGATTAATTTCTAGATCAAAGTTTGATTTAAGTCATCGATGAAATGAGTCTAATGGTATTAGTTTTGATCCTACAAGCTTCTCTCCTGGTGTAGTCATCTGTAGAGCAGATGCCAAATGCAGCTAACTAGTCATCCTCCCGCACCTAAGACGACACAGGCATTAAGTTGTGAGCTGTCACATTGTTTAACTTGCAGCTTCTTTAGCCTGTTTTTGAGGAGTTAATGTGTTGTGAGGAAACCTGATCCAAAAGTGTCCTATCGCTAAGTACAACTGTCTGGCTTCCAAGCTTTGAAATCCCGTAATGTCTACGCCTTATTTGAATAATTTCTGCTTATGTGGGATGAGATCATAATTTAAACCAACTCCCTTTGGAGAGCAGTGCACACTGTAAAAGACATCTTGATTCTAGTTTATTTAAATTATGAGATTTAGCTGTATTTTATCTTTATAATGTGTTTGCTAGTCTCACACATACAATTTTATTTGCTAGAAAAATCTTTCAGGAACAAACTAGTAAATAATAWTTTGCTTCACAAATTAAATTAAGAACAATCTGCTTTGTTGGAGGAGTTACTCCTCTAGTAGGTTAAAAAAGAAACCACTATGTTTTTACTTTGTACAGTAAAGTACGATTTTTCTCTGTAAAGTAAATCGTTTTCTAAATATAAAGTTGATGATCCTTTCTGACCGTGGCAAATGAATAACATTTTGGCTGCAACGATTGAAATCATAGCCAGTTTCACTCCCTCACTCCTGTTTGTGGGTTGTGTGTGTGCACGCGCATTTTTGATGGTTTTATATTTCCAAATGATTCTTAAATAGATTCTGAAACTGAGATTCTAGGCATAGATATGACTATACCTTCTTATACAGGTAGTGTGCCCTCATAGSTAGTGTTAATCGAGTTAACTGGAGTTAATTAGATGATGAACAGTCTGTTCTCTGTGCTCAGCAACAAGAAAACTGATGTGGTATGAAGAAGGAATTCTGTTGCACTGCGGAGGGGTCAATTACTGTAGGAATCAATGCACATATATGTTTAAATTTTAAAAAAAGAAAACCTGGATTAACAACTGTCAGCAGAAACTTTCTCCCCTCACTCTTCTACCTCATAACAGGACTGTTTATTTCAGTCCTATTCCTCTGCTATCTCTTACACCTGTGTGAATGTACTAGAGAAAACTGATAGTCYTGCAGCTTGTATAGTGATTTCAGAGGCAAGGTAGCATTGTATGTTTGGTGTAAGTGGGGATTTCTGAGATTTCATTCCACTCTGGTATGAAAAACAAAGTTACTATGAGAGTAAGTGAATATATCACTTCTCAAACTAAAAATATTGCATGATTTTAGGACTATAGTTGATGACTCTTCTACAAGAGGTACATCTTTTCCCATACCAGCGTCAAGGACAAAATAATCTTATTGTTGGTAATTTTTATTTCACTTTTGATTGGTCAAGAGCTGTCTAAATCAATCTGTTCTATAACATCCTACTTATTTTAACAACTTATAAACTGAAATGAAAATTGAGCCCAAAAGATCTTATGAAGAAGTAGGGGAATATCTCTACTTTTAATTTGAAACTAAAAAGTGCATTTTCTCTAATAGTTAAAAGTGGAAATGTTTTGTGATACTTTAACTAAAAAAATGGGTAATGTAAGGTTATATTTGTAGTTTGTAGCCAGAGGATTACTGGAAGGATTAGAAGATTGCTGGAAAACTAGCACTACCATCCTATTCTGTAGTATTTTTAACAAACAATTCCAATTCTTGACATTCTTTTTGTAATGCATAGAAGGAAAAATCTTTTTCAATATACTGGCTAATAATGAGAGAGACCTAAGAATATTTAGAAACTATCAGCAATTTTTGTATGAGGAGCCATGACTGCTCTTGTCTTCCCACAAACAGACTACATGTTTTTTTTACTTAATTTTGTAATTTTGAAAATAGATCTACTCTTTCTGTGTTAGAGTGTATGGTTCATCCTATTCATGTTTTCTCTTCATCCTTTAAATATGGTTTTACATTTTTATCTATATTATAATTTTCATGGAATTATATGTGCTAATCAGTCCTTTTAATAATGTGTTTACATTTTGCTTCTTTCAGGAGAGGTGAGAAAGTAAATTTAGGTGCATTTTAATTTGTGTAAGTTCTATACTTTCAGTAGTTTGCATTGCGGATTATATATATATTTGATTATATGTTTATATCTGTACGCGTATAGATGTGTATTATAACACTTCTTAGCTGGTTAGACACACAGAGGTTTTACTGATCCTCAGACACTGTTTCTTTCAGAATTAGTTAATACTGCTGTGACTGCAGGATACTAAAACAACATTAAGTGAATGGCTTAGGGATGGTAGTGTAGCTACTACTGGAATGTATTCCACTGCAGAATGGAACTGAGTGCAGGATGGCCACACAGACGCCTACCTAGTGTCTCCTTAAACTGGAGCCTGGGGCCAAGTTCAGTGTTGCAGTACTTAGGTATGTCTGTAAACTCCTAGATGGCATGCATTACCCTGCCATCAGAGCAGTGACTGCTATGTCCTGCACACCTGGACAGCTGTGATGTTTCCTGTGTGAGGTGAGAGAAAGGCTAGTGTCTGTATTTCAAAGTGTTACTTTGATCAGCTTTTTTTCACTCTTAGTGTCTATTGTGGGTGAGGTGTTATTGCAATGGCACAATTTAGAAGATATTCTTCAAACATTTCCCAATTTCAGAAGTTATTTCAAATGAGAGATGGAGGTTTCCATAGTTGGTGCCATGTTTGCATGGCAATAGCTTTGGAACCTTTTCAGGATCTTCCTAGTTTCTGTAAAATGTAGATTGCGAGTCTGAATATCAGTTTAGGACATAAAAGATGCAGTTAACGTGTAGGTCTGCTTCTTGKTAAAGGTAGGATTAGCAATTGCTTGTAGCTTAAAAATAACCAAGGTCCTATTCCTTCCTTGTTTAAGCCTTGGGAAGCCATTGAAGGAAAACCCATCCAGTTACTGCTCAAGGAGGGGAAGGGAAGGGATTGGATGGGACCATCCTTTGTAAAAATGATTTCTCACTCTCTTTGATCTTTCCAGTCTTCAGATAACAGAAAATGGGTGAGCTCATCTCTTCAGATGACATTTTTTCTCCCCTCCAACTCACATTTTTTGCCTGTTCTAATGGAAAGTCTTTAGCCAGCTCCTTAGCCCTTTCTTTTTATGTGCATTTCTTTCCCAAGAAGGAACGTATTAAGTCAGTGAGGGGTGATATTAACAGCATGTAGACAAACATTCTATTTCCCAGCCATCTGAAAAGATGCCAGCACTAATCACTCTAATATGAGTTAGGAATCTAGAAGAGAGAATGCATAGTCATACATTAAATGCATCTTTGAAAGAGACAGAATGCAGGAATGTCCACGGTTGGTCAGACCTGTTGTCTGCCCATCTGCTGTGGTCATGACTGTTCAAAGTACAGGAAGCCTGCTGTGAGTCATTGGTTAGCCAGCCCTCAGGMAAATAGTGCTTTCCATCCTGAGACTAATTATCTCATTTCTTGACACATGGTTTCTGTTTTTAATGACGCCATGTCAACTACATGATTCTTTCAGGTAATRCGGCATTCCAGGGTGCTTTATGCTGGTATATTCCAGCATTTATTTCATTAATTACTTAAAAATACTAATGTATAAGGGATTAAAACCTGATTCAGCAAGGTGTTTAAGCAAGTACCACCTTACAGTAGGCACAGTTATACTAACTTCAACAGGAATACTCACAGGTTTAATATCTTGCTGCACTGAAGCTAAAACACTATAAATCCTCTCTTGTGATAAGGTTCATGTTTAGCATCCAGACATCTTCTGATGAATATTGCAGCGATAGTTCCTAGTATTACGCTATTGACTGTCTTTTGTGCCATAGTTTAGTATTCCTGTACTACAGCTGACAGCAGAGTGGGAGCACACGCTTCAGCTTTCTCTGCTAACAGGTTGACATATTCTCTTAAGCCATTGTTAAGGGTGACCTCTATGGAAAGGATGAGGTTTACAGCTTGGGGCAGTAATGTCCTAAGCTACTACTGCAGGATTTCCCTGAGGACATGCCAGTCCTTAGAGAATTACCAGAGAAAAGTATAATGAGTGAACAAAGAGCTGCAGATTAGAAGACTGTTGAACAATACTCATTTTTATCTTTTAGATCTTGCTTTTAGACTCCCAGCAAAACATCAGGTGTTTGTGATTTGAATGTGCCTTATACTYATTGCTTAGGTTTGCAGAAGTGTGCCAGGGTGTGAGATTGCTAGTTAATGTGATTAACGTGTGGAATTTGCATAATCCTTAAGTACTAGATGTTTTATTTCCCTTTCTAAGTTGCACTAGTGAGATATAATTCTTTTTTTCCTCTCTGCTTTGATTTTCTCACATCCATCTTCTGCATTTCGCATGCTTGTGTGGTGAGGAGCGTATTTAGTAGAGGAAAAAATTTGATAYGAATGGATGGATGCCACCATTCTCTTTCACAAACCCCCTTTATGGAAGAGTTAGACAGCAAGATTGTTCATGGCACTTAAACTACAGGCTATAAAAGATAATGACCCATTGTAGAAATGCTCCTGGATTTGAAGACTCTACCTTTTTTTTTTCTGTTTGTTTGTTTGTTATTAGGTCTCACTGTGATTGTACTGTCCCAGACCATGAGGTTGAAGCAGGCAGATTGTCCTCAAAATGAGCAGACTCCCCATTGGGCACTAATGCAAAAGACTTRTTGAGCAGACAGCCAAGCAGGTTCATTAATGGTGAGGTGAAACCTTACGTACCTGTTTAAAAAATGAAAGGAAAACTAAATGGGAACTAAATTTTATAAGATGACTGCATTGGGTTTTATTCATTTGTGTGCAATTCAGCTTCCCATTGGTGTGGACTTGGTAAAGGCACTTCCTGGTGAAATGCTCATTTTGAACAGATTTCAGAGTTGCAAAAGGTCAATGAATTACTGTCATGTAGACTTTCTGCCCACAAGAGAAGGTAGCTAGAGAAGGGAACTTATTAGAGAAGGGAACATAAAGAGTTCCAACCACCTTTAAAGCTGTCCCTTCTACCAAGAATCTTTGGAATTGAATGGTGGTGCAAAAATTAAAGACAAGAGTAATCTCTTTGGTTGTTTACATAAAATATGGCACAACATTCTGATCCCTACAATGGTGCTGCAATTACGTGTTATTTTTCGTGCTTATCAGCATTCCTTATAACCTTTCATCATGTCTGTTTTCTGCAACATTTCTCTCCTGTAACCTGGACCTCTGTTCCAGTGATCTTGCAATTGTAAGAGCAACTTGTAACTAAGAGAGKTTAGGAGGCAGTCTGTCATAAGAAACCATGAAGAAGGCTTACTGTTTCACTGAGGAAGGAAAACAAAATCCTCAAACTGTTCATTGTGCTTGCTGGAGTTTTAATTACCGTTCTGGGAATGAGAGGCAACTATGCTGATGCGGTATGACTTTTTGGGGGATAGTCAGTTCTTTAATAAACATAGGTTCCATACAAAGATAGCAGGATAATATGCAGAAACACTGTGATGGTATTTGACTTCTCACTGTGTTGCATTTCTGAAACTAGAGCAGCATTTGACTTATTACTGCATGTTAAAGACAAAATGCTGGGGTCTTTGGGCACTAATCATTACTGAAGTTGGTGAAACTGTCAGTGTGTGGGTTTTTTTACTATGTAAGAAAAAAAAAATCCAGAGAGCCTTGTACTACCACAAGGCTTTACAGGGCCCCTGCAGAGTGGACTCTTGTGGACTCTCATCTAGCAATAACTGGCATCTGAGCTATCCTGCAGCAATGGGGAACCTACACAAGGGTATCCACCAGCCACTTCAGAAAAGCAATGTGTTACATCTAGCAAAGGGATCTGAGTTTGGTTAGCTGGTCCCTTCAGCTGAAGCTTTCTGCTATCTGTCACATTATGTAGACTGTAGTTTAAGAACCACATAGTTATCCTAAGATCAGTTTCTGTATATTACATTTCAACTTGGCTTTCCCTTTTAACTTTTGTGTTTACCATTGGAAATGCGTATCTTTTGAGAGGGTTGAACGCTGCATATCCAGGCAGCTTCCACTATGCTCACAGAGTCCTGTAAGTGTTAGGTTAGACTTAAGTTTTAGATAAGTAACATAGCAAATGTGATTTGTTTTCCAAAGATAAACTTTGTCTTTGCTTAAAAAAAAAAAAAAAAAAAAGTGAGAGAAACTGCTCTGAGTGTTTGAAACAAAACCAACTAATTCCACATTTATAATAGGCTGTGCAGCATTCTGTAACAGTGTGCATACATGTATAAAGTATTCCCATTTGTAGGTATAATGTGCACTTTTCTAACAATTTTAGGAATTATGAAAGGCGTGAGGTGTTTAGATTGCAACATTAGGGTCATACACGCATTACCTTGCACACTATCACATCTCCCTTGCTGGCAGAAGTGTGCTTGATTTTTCGAGGGATTACATTAATATCTCAGTCTACCTCACTTTTATTATCTGAATCTAGTTTCCCTTATATTTTTCTATCTTTTATTGTATCTTATTCTTGGGGGAAAATGGAATAAGAAAGATAGTGATTTAATTAGWGCTGATGACCAGGGAGTATAATTGTCATCATCAGAATGAATGGCTGCTTTCCAGTTGTAGTAGCAGAGCTAGCAAAATTATGTCATCTTTCTTTATCTGCCTGTTATAACGGTCTAGGAATTACTGTGTATGTTCATCACATATTTTCCAGATGATTCATTAGTCTGCAGTAGGACTGCTGAACCTTTTCACAGATATTTTCGGTTTATCCCTTTGTAGCTCTTCCATTTTTGTCACATTSTTTTCTCTAATATGGACTCTAGAGAGACCTGTACAACGTGCATATGCAGATTAGCTTTGCCATTAGTGCACAAGTCCTGTATAATTGATGTGTCCTTCTTCCATTTTAACTAAACTCCCAAAATGTTTTCAATGAATCAAAACTGACCTCTCCTGTTATTTTCTCTTCAACAGGAAAGTATATTTCTGATTTCATGTTGGTTAAATTGTTTATCTAAAAACCTGTCTAATTATTATTTGTGGTTGTGAAGGGGGAGCAATTTCACATGCAAAATAATAATTAGCACCTGGAATTGTTTTGATCTGTTTTCCTCTGGCTAGACTCTCCACTAATGGAAGATTTCTACTAGTGAGAAAACTTCTATTTGAGTTTTTAACCTGCTGCATCAAAGTTAAACTAAGTAAGTTTCATGATTTGGCTAGGTTTTCAATGTTGTACAAATATTTTGAAATACATTTTTCCAAACATTTCTTTTCACATTAATTCTGCTTGGGGTGATTTGGGGGAGGGAGTAGCATGAAAGGCAAAATAATATTTAACAGATGAGTTAAATAACAGTATTTTTTCCTCAAGTGAACATCTTGGATTCAAATTTTCTTATTATTTTCCTCATTAGGAATGTGACCTGTTTAGTAAATGAAAGCAGTTTGATCCTGGTAAATGTCAGAAAGATCACTGAGTAAGATAACAATGTCACTGTCAGAAGTTCTGTTTATGCTATGATCTGAACTTTTGCCTTGAGTTTGGCCTAGTTCCTTTAGCTTTTGACATCCAGAAGTAAGCTCCAGAATACCTAAAGAAGTTTGGTCTCTAGCTGTGGGCCTGTAAGTTATTGTGGAGGATTGCCTCTCAGATGATAAAGCAGCACAACTGTAAAGGAAAATAAACAAAAGAAGAGAAAAAGAAAAAAAAAACATTGTAGAGGAGGAAAATGCTTGTATATCTAAATAAGAAATAAATACTCAATGGTATGTTATATTATGTGCATAATATGAAAGGAAACTGCAAGAGATGTAAGCATTTTTGAGTTAYAGTGACTTGTACAGGGTTTTTATTTTGCTTGAGTAGTTTTCTTATAGATAAATGTTAAGAGTATGTGAAGAGATGTAGTTTAAAAACTTTTTTTAATTAAAAGTTCACATTTGACATTGAGATTTCTGTAATGAGTATAACTTTATTTCAGACATGGTGTTATTCAGATTCTATAGAAACTTTTTTGTGGAATTTCCAGTTACTCTAATTGTAATTAAAAAATTACAATTAAATTGTACTAAAATATTTATATTTCATTTTATGCACATAAATGCATGTTCTTAACACTGAAGTCATAAAAACCTGAGATGACTCACAAATATGCCTTTCACAAGTTTTTTTATTATTATTTCAGTTTAAAGCCAAAAAGGAAACAATTTTTTTTACTCGTAATAGCCTTAAACAATAATGCAGTGTATCTGTCATTTGAATTACTAAAATTATAAGCTAGATGAATGAGACAGTTTTGTTAATAAAGGAGTAGACAAAGTATTCCTCATATGTTTTTCACATAGTATTAGTTAAGTATTTGAACTCACAAACTAACGCAGGCAGACACTCTCTCTAGTAGTTTAAAATTTTTTCAGGAAAACTTACCAAAAAGCAGCACTAATTGTTACTGAATTTTTAAACATTGAAACACTCATTCAAAGCAATTCATATGTCTTGTTAGAGAAGGCATCAAAAGTATAACTGCTGCTTCAGTTTGAGGGCAGTATAGATAGGTAACAAGCTGAAGAAAATCTCCTTCTGGAAGAAGATGAAAAAGATGATTGAAAATACCTATCACTTGAACTGTATTAAGCATCTAAGAAAAGATTTCTTGTCAAAATGGATTATGTCTTCCTGGTATTCTTAGGTGGTTACATTAGTCATTTTTAGGTAGCTCTTTCCATTAGATCACAGATTTGATTTAATAAGATCTGTGGCACAGATTAGCACTCAAAACATTCTGAATTGACTTGCATCCTCATGTAAAACTCTTGGACTGAAAATGAGTCCAATACTCCTGTGGACCTTCCAAGAGTAATTACTTGTGCTGACCTGAGAATAGTGGACTGGTCTGGGTGCCTCCTCAGTTTACTTCAGTTTCACTCAGAATTCAGAATAGAATGTGGTCCATGTATTAATAATGGCAGGCTCACTTCATTGAGGACTGATAAAATTTTGTATGTTTGTAGTATTAAAACAAATCTGAGAAAACAGTAATGATTTAAAACCCCAATTGCATTTTCAGCTCCTCTCTTATAATAGTCTGTTTACTTTTCCTCTGATGGTACATATCTGTCTTGTTTATTCATATGCATAAATTAAGAACAGTAGAGGTAACAAATGTAATGTTAGAATTCTCAAAAAATTGCAAGGATCAGCCAGGTTCTGAACATGCAGAATCTCAAGGATTTTCTGTTTCTCTTTATTACAAATATTTTTCTCTACTAGAATGTTCCATCCCCTATCTTCTTTGCTCCAACTCTCTGCTAAACGGTGGAACAACCTGCTTTGTGTTCCATTTGTTCTGTTGAAAGTCACTGTAAAGCTAGATCCTTTCAAAAGTGTTACATTCATGTAATGAAAATATGTAGAAATAAAAGCAAAAATTCCTGCTCCAGGCTAATATTTTTGGCTCTGTAGAGCACACTTCTATACAAAGGACTATACATCTTCCACTTAACCATCATATTAATTAAATTTCACCTGACCTAAGGAAATCACAGCATTAATCTTCCATATAGACTAATCATCTAGAAAATGCTTCTTCAGATGATAGTRAGGTGACAGATCTATGTCCAGAGAACAAGTGTTTAATTTGCTTGGAAATTGAAAAATAGTTCAATCTGTAAGAATATTAAACACAATGTGGCATAGATTATTTAGACCGAAAGTGGAAACTTAATTCTCATTTATGCTACCATTCTCTCTCTATCTGTTAACAAAGATGCTAACAAAGATAATCCGTAGTTTGCTGAATTTAAATTGTATTCTCATATGTAAAATAAGTAATGTCTACACAAAGTATATGCATACTTTGTATATATTTACATACTTTGTGTACTGTCTAATCTTAAGACTTTTCTGGATTTGTCTTTAGCGATAACTTAATAAATCCGAACTGTCAGATTTCTGAATCTCAATTGTTCCTCTCTCGCTCTATTATCATTTCTTCCAAGAGGGACAGGGACTTCTACTGATACATGCATACCCCCATCTACCTATATGACTTTTAAAGCCCCAAATCTGGAACTAAAAAGAGCACCAGCTGATCTAGCTTCAATTAACAATTTTCAGAACAGTCTTTCTTCTCCCTGTAATATGGGAAGTCTCCTGTAACGTGGAAATTAGTGAATGCAATTGAAACAAAAGAAGTCTTTGAAATGAAAAGAGTAAGAATTATAATCCTTAACTTACCATTATCACTCTTCCCCTTCTGTTTAAGCCTCTTTGCTGCAGTAATCAAAACTGCAATTGCTTAAACACTGATAATCCTACATCATATGTTCATTCCATTATTTTTCCTGCAGGCCCTAGAAGTACCTTTTGACCATGATACAACTTGTCCAGTGATTGGCAGGTGTTCTGATAGCTCATTTCACAGTTTTCTTGTATCTTAGGGGTTTAATTGCTGGAGGTGCAGACTGTGGAGAGAGAAAATCAAGCCTTATCAGTGCTTTCCAAATTCTTGTTCAGGGTTTTCCTCTTTAGCTTCTACTTGCCTTTACTGATTTAATTAATGCTTCTATGTCCCTAGGTTATATACCTGCTGACTTGAAATCTGTTGTCATTTATCCATTATTAAACTAACATTCTATGCCTGATGACTTGGCTGGCAGCTATAGAACTACTGCCAAACTCCCGTTCACATCAGAGATCCTTGGAAACAAGAATGTTAAAGATTTTTTAAAGATTTTTCCTTCTTTCTTTCTTTTTTTTTTTTTTAATGAACAGGGATAAAATTTACCTTAATAGTTTAAAGTCTTACATCCTGAAGCTCTTTGGAAGCTATTCAACTTGCATTGCATTAACTTGGATATTGTCATTTTTTCCTTTCATTCATATCATTGCAGCTTTGGAAAATAAATTATTCTAAAAGCCACTTGGCTCTGTCTTCGAAGTTAAACAAAATAATCAACATTAATGGTAATATCTTTAGCCTCAAACTTGCTTTTCTTGCTCTGGCTATCTTGCTTTGAAGTTTAAACTCATGTCTGTCCTCAAATAACTCCCTGCCCAGCGGATAACAGTATATCAAATTAAAAGGGGACTTACTTGAACCAAAATGAGAGCAAGGAAATTGTTACCATCTCTGTGAGGTGCCTACCATCAGGGGAGATCCATTGTACAGTCTGGTCTGTGAGAGGAAAAGGATCATGTCAACGGCTGAATCCTTTATGTATTGTCTGTCATAGTAAAGCAATGATAAATTGTTGCTCTCATTAGCCTCCCTGTAACTCTGTAGTTTTAGTGACTACTCCCTTCACATGGAATTGTCCACTCTGGTTTGACTAGGATGTGTTTTTCAAATCAGAGGTTTGATTTTTCTAAGAGAAGTGGACCTCTGTCTAGTAGATTTAAAACTACCGGTGACAGACTTGCTTCTCTTAATTAACATTTAGTGAGACTACTGTTATAGAAGCTGTCCATAGGCTTTTAGGTGTCTGTGGATCATGCGTGGGAAAGCTCCACTGCTCCAATTCCCACATAGTTTTTTTTCAGTGTTTCTGTACTAGCATTACTGCATTCTTCCTCCCCCCCTTTTTTGCTTTAATTATCATTTAGAAATGCAAGTTTTTGTTTACTCAGCATCAGATATCTTGAAGATAACACATGAAATAAACAGATGTAAAGTTCCATACAGAATAAYTAAAATTATGTTCACAATTTCATCTGTGTCTACATCCAGCTGAGAATGAGCATGCTCAGGGGGCATCAAATGAAGTTAACAGGAGGTAGATCCAAAACAGAAAGGGTTTATTCTTCACACCAAACAAATAGTTAAGTTACAGAATGCCTTGCTGCACACTGTTGAGGGTATCAAAAGCTTGTATGTGTTTAAAAAGTGGTTGGGAAATGTCAAAGCAAAATAGTCTCTTGCAAATTTTTGAAAAGAAGGAGAAGAAGTCTCTTTAGCTCAAGAGATTGAACTGCAAACTGCTGGAAGCTGGTGTGATTACTAGGTAAATCTATTTCCTATGTTTTTACTTGTTTCCCCAAACTTCTGCTATTAGGCTATTGTCAGAGGTGAAATTCAGTGTGATCCTACAGTATTCTTATTTCAGTATTTAAGTGCTTTTCCTCCTTGACCCTGTCTTTCTGTAGGACTGCTTCAAGATTATCTCTTTCGTTAAACATTTGCTATCTGTAATGCTTTGATAGTAGAAATTATTCTAGATGTATTCATTCAAACATTACTACTCTGGCGATGCCACAGGTGCTTCTGCTGAAACTTTTAGGCCTGAGTTGATGTAATCTTTTTAACAATGTTTGTCCAAAATTTAATGAATACAATTAAAATGAACCTCAGCATTTGAAAACTAAGTTTGGAAATCCTATCTGCCATCGAATTTCATCTTTTAGAGATAGCAAGACTTGAAAACACTGAAATATCTAAATTTTAAATTACTCAGAATTATAAGCTCAGTAAGATTGGCGTCAKCTCCTTTTTTGTTTTAACTATATCGGATGATTTTAACCTCTAATTGTAGTTGTATTTATTTATAAGTAATTTTTATATTTTTGGAAGATGGTACTATGCAAATCTGCTATGATAAAAAATTTAGCATGTTGCATCTCAAGTATACTGAATAATTCCTGAAAGGATTGATATAAAAATATCTTTGGCATTCATATAGAAATGACTTTGTTGTATTTGAGCAACTTAAGCAGCATCTCAGAAACTTCCAAGTAAGTGTTTATTGTCATTACAGAAAAAGACTGTATCTAACTTCGAATAGCACAAAATGTCATTTCAGTTGAAAAGTAAAAGTGTTCTAAGAGGCAAATGTGTATTTCGTTTTGTATTTTTCCTGCTGTTGGCTATTGAGGGCATGAAAGTTTGCACTTACAAGACTGTCCCATCTGTCCAGAAAGTATCCCAAGTTGAGAGAGACTACAGTCTTTATCTACTCTTTATCTTGTTTCATTAGCTAGTCCCTGCCTGCCCCGACTTGTTCTGGCAGAAGTCCCCGCTTGACTATTTGCCAGAAGCTCCCTAACTTGATCATTGTATCCGATCTTGTTCATACCTTTCTGCCTCCACTCTTAAAACTGAAATATATGACTGTAGTCAGAGATTTTGCAAAACTGAGTTTCATGTCATATAGAGAAGTGGGTGTTTTATGATTTTTGCATTTCATTCCATAGGAGCATGATAATTCCGCTAAAAAGCGGGCTGTTCTCACACCTGGCAGAAGGGAAAGAGATTGTCATGCGGAAAGCCTGAACTTCTGTGACAGCTTTTCTACCTTGATTTCACATGCTCTCAAGCAGCTCTTTAATGCCAAAGGTGCTTTTGTGCAGGTGTGTTCAGAGTATCATGGCCACTGATGGCCAAAGAATAGAAGAGGAAATTAGCTAGCTGAATTCCCATCTTAGTTCTAGAGCCAGGTCTACAACTGAGAACCTCCATAGTTTATAAGCGGTTGCTCTCAGGAAGCCAAAATGGAGCCCACACAGGGCAAAGCTTCTCAACTGGAAGGATTTTTGTGCGTATGTTACAGTAACCTAACAATGTAATGGAAAGATTTTATAATAGCATTACATGAGGTGGTCCTTTTCAAAGTTTACCTGAGTTTGAAAAGGTTGAAAGACACCTATATGTTGATGAGCTGTAGTTACTCTTTTATGAAATGTATAACTTGTTTATGTACTAAGCATACGCAGGTGGATAGTTTCAGATATTAGTACTGTTAGGCAGGAGTTGGAGTCGGTTGGATATTTCTCAGAGCAAAATGCTGCAGCCAAATGTTGCCTAGAAATCAAAACAAAGCATTCATGGAGAAATGCCGCTTAAGAATCACTTTTCAACTTGAGTTTTTGGAAAAATTCAGATTCACTAGTCTCACTTAAAGAAAGAAATGAACCTCCAAATTTTCCAGTTTAAAGTAATTTTTTGTTTTTAAATTTAAAAAATCATAATAAAAATACTTTTTAAAAGGTTAAATACTTGCAGTGGAAATATTTTAAAAAGATGAAAAGGGAATTTTTAACATACTGAATCAAAGGTGATCACATTTCACAGAGGAAATATCTGAGTTTGGCTTTTCTTAATCCTGATTCAACTTTCAACTCTTTTGGCAGGGGAGGCAGGGGCAGAGAGAAATAAGGAAAAGGTAGGAGAGTGAGAAAACAGTGTCCTGCTCATATAGTCTTTGTAGAAATTTTGCTGCATGGATTGGCAATAAATATACTGTTCAGACTGGTCTGCCTCTGCGGTCTCTGATATGGTTTTCCTGGGACAGAGTAAAATTTCTTTCCCTGTCCTTCAGTTAATCTTTGCAGCTATCTTTTTCTTAACATTGTCTCAATGTACATATTGGAGGATGAAATCCTTAATTTGTCCAGAGGAGCACATGTTTCAGCTGCCTATTCCATAAAGGGAGGCTCACGTCAGGAGAAGACAAGCACTGCTTTTCTCCTGTTTGTCTTCAATGACAGCAGTTTACTACAGGCATCCTAGGCTGTTCCTTTGCTTTTACCATGTCTAGCGTCCAGTCAGCTCTGCTCACCTACTGATTACTGGAGATGAGGCTGCCTTTTCATTTCAAGCCTTCTCTGCTCAGTTGGTTTCATGCCAGTTTCTGTGCTGGTCTAGCCCTGCATTGAGAGCGTAGTGGATCTGGTCCCCATACAGAACAGGAATGCAGTTTAGGTGGATTGCTTCGTATGTTCATCTTTTTTGCATTTCCAGCAGCTGATTGTCAAAAAGGTTTAGGCATAATCCTATTGCTCTAGTCTTGGAAGCAGGGAATTAGATGTTGAACATTCGCTGCTCAACTTGGGTTTGCTCCAAATCAAGGCAACGCTGTGACAACAGCAGATTAAATTCCTTTTGTTCCTTGTTACAGTCCTCAGTAATCAACACGCRAAAGATCTGACAGGCCTGGTTGATCCCTTTTAGCACAAGTGACCTAGGTTTTAGATTTCCCTCAGCATAAAAGGATATGGATTTGTGAGATTTCTGCAGTTGTCTATCTTCCTGAAAATCACCAGTTTTTCTGACAGTCTGGAGCAATTTACAGACTGTATTTAGAAGAGGCTTAAGGTTATAATAGCCTTAACACATAGCTATTGCTATTGCTGTGTGTTAAGACTGACGGTACATTGGCGGAACATAATGGGGAAACTTGCACTGTGTCTGTCTGTCTTGTACTTCACTTTAGCCAGTGTTATGAATCTATTGGTTTAATAGTCATTCTTATTCATGCACACATAATAAAAGGTGTATCTTACTAAATCATTTTTGTTTTCAGACTTCAGCTGCTGCTTTTGTCTTCTCTTTGTCTCTTCAGTTATACCCAGGGGAACCTCATTCAGATCCAGTGAGCAATTATGTTCTGGTGTAACCATGAATAATATTGCTGTTTACATGCACTTAAGATAGCCCATTTATTGACAGTGGGTGATTTTATGTAGATAGATGCTGTCTATTTTTTTAAACTCAGTCTGACTTGCAATCCATCTTTCTAGACGTTTATAAAATACCTGTTTTCATTGCAGTCCTCCATTAAAATTGGAGATGATGTTTTATCCAATGATGTATATTCTGCTAGTGCTTACAAAGCTGGAGAGTGCATGCAAGCTGCAAAAACTCATGAAAAGATACAGTCTGGTGAGAGAAAATCATGAAAAGCTCATGAATGGGTAGTAAGTAGAAGTTTAATTAATACCCAGTCTGCATCCTTTTAAAACAACTAGTACTGAAATCTGAAGTACTGAAGTCTGTCAAGAGCAATGGATTCCCACCAGTACAAATGAGAGTAAAAGTCTTATTTAATGTATCCTCTTTCAACACGGCACCTCACAATGCTGTACTAGTAGAGACTGTGATGTTTTACAAATGAATACAGTTCTCTCATAAACCACAACTTTAAAGCAAAGCAACAACACAGAAAGCATTGACAGCAGATGGAAAATTAATGGCCAAAATCTAATGTGAAATTCTAGACTGGCTAATGATTACTTTTTTCAGATATATTTTCAGTCATATCTGTAATCTGTATTATTTATTCCATAGTATTTCATATTTAAAGGTATAATGTTTGGGAGGGAAGAGTTCATCCTAGAAAATATTGAATATGTTTTGTTTCAAATTGTTAGAAAAGGATTGAAGTAATCAGCTGAAAATAATCCCAGCAACTGCTAATGTAAATTTTCTAATTTAGTCTGCGTTTGCTAATGGTGAATTGACTGTGAGGAGACATAGTGTGCTTGGGATGTTCTACTGTAGTTGTGAGGCACTTGCAATTAGATTTTTAATCAATTTTTCTACTACCTCTGTTAAGTTTAAAGGCTTGCTTTGTAAGTGTAACTTTTGGYTATGCTTTTTACATGCATTTCTGTACCTTGCAGGATGAAGTAAAATTTCTATTGATGTGACTTAGAGCTTAACTGACATGGAGGTGCATAAAGTTCCCTTGTTTTGCGTCCTAACTCCCTATGATCTTTCTGAGGAGTCTCCATAGATAGTCCATCCACTGTGTTATCAAATGAATGGGGGTTTACCCCTTAAGTTTTTCAATTACAATTGGAAGGTACCTTCTGATCATTTGTTTTTATGTTATTTTTATATGCCAGAGTTGTAGGGTTTTGTGTTTGTGACATTGTTACAGTCTAGATAATTTATTCCTGAATAGTCCTCTTTCCATAATTCATTTTCTTTTTGTCTGGGAAATCCCACTGATATAACTAATGAATCTAGTACTGATTTCTAAACAGCTGCTAATAATGAGAAAATTGTCTTGATGGTTATTCTGAGTCTGGAGAATGAATATGTAGGCAAGTTGTTGGGTCTTTTTTTTACTTTTCAGGATGTTTGGCTTGTTTGGAGAGCTCTCTTGTCAAATTCCTTTTATCTGTAATTACAAAGCATTATGATTTCATCTTTAGTGCAAAGGGACTGAAAATGACTGCAGGGAATACTAAAAACCCATTTATTTATCTTAAGGCCAACTTCTGGTCACAGTGACATCATTGTATGTATTCTCAGTGAATTTATCTGCTTATAGATTTAACTCATACAGGCTTCGCAGGACCAGCTTAGAGTTTGTTTACAAACTACAGACTGCAATTGGGAATATATTCCTTTCCTTTCCTTTCTCTCTTAAATAGTATGGGCTAGGTTGTTTGTCCAGGAAATTTACAGTTAAATTATAGGAAAATGATTTTTATCCACACTTTGTGAATGAACTAATACTGTAAATAGAAAACAATTCATCCTAAATGACTGAAGAAGTCCATTTTAAAGCTGGGAGTGAAACCTGCATTTTTTGGAAGACCAGCTTTGCATCTTGGTTCAAAACCATCTACCTCTGTAGTCTGCTATCCTGTCAAATACGTTCTTGGAATTCAGTGGCACAGTTTTAGATAATAGTTGTGAGCCAACCTGTATAATCAAGTTCTTTTCTTATCTCTAAGACCACACCGTAGATGAGCCATAGATGGCTCTTTGCACAAATGTATTGGAGATCAGGATTTTGGCCTTTTAGAGTGTGGTTTGCTGTCAGTTAAGACCATTGAATGAAAGATTTGCAGTCAAATGTATGAATGAAGTTAATCCTGGTAATAAATAATAGCACAGTTAAAATAGCCCGTGCCTCAGGATTTTTTATTTCCAGACACACTATAGTGTGTTAGAATATGTATGTTGGAATATATATGCTTTTCAGGTACTATATAAATCTATCTGGGGAACATTATGAACTGATTTACTATTACAGTGTAATAAGACTAAACTTTTAGGAAACCTCAGATATCTTTATGTCACTAATTACAGCTTTCAGCTGCTGCTAGCTGATAAAAGAAGAGAGAAAATTCATTTTTAGAATAGATTTTGTCCCATCTTTGATGTGTGCATTGAAGAAAAGTAATAAAATAATTGGAATGGATTTTCAAAGATCTTTTGGTCTATCTTTTTTCTTCTTGAAAGGTCCAATGATATCTAAATCATTTTTGACAGAATCAGTTCAATGTTTTTTGAAAATCATCCAGCAATGGAAACTCCACAGCATCTATAGAAATCCATTTCACTGCTTGTCATTCCATGTCATTCAAAAGGTTTTTCTTCTAATACTTAACTAAATTATCCTTATGCCAACTAAGTCCCCCCCCAGTGAATTATAATGTTGTTTTCCTCTTTTCAGCAACTCTTTGCATAGATGTAATCATGTCTTTGTAGTTAACAATTCCACTGTATAAAAAGAAAAAAATGCTCTCTAGAGTAACAAAGTTTTGCTTTATCTCATTTTTTACTCTTTGTATTTATAATTTCTCATCTTCTGACCATTGATGTTTCTCATTTATGGAGTTCATTTATAAATTCCTGGACACTACATCAGCCAAAGACTTACAATATGAGTATAAGGATTATATTATGCATCTTCTATATGACATATAACCCCAAGATACTTTTTAGTAAGAGACTTCCTAGCCCATCGTTTCCCAGCTTGTCTATTTTTCGTGCGCCTGTGTTCATAGCCCTTTGTAAACATCCTTACCAACCTGTAGTGGGCTGAAATAGTCTGAATGTTCAAGATCAGCTCAATTTCAGTCATGCCTTATGAGCACCTGCAGTCCCAAGTTGTTCAGTTTTGCAATTATACAATATCAGAGTTGGCACGTATTTTACAGTACTTCCATCTATGTAAGTTGGGAAGGAAGTAGTAGTTTGGGGAGGACCGTATAGGTGCCAGAAAGATACAGGGCAGAAACTTCCCATGTTGCATGACCAAAATCGTATGAACGAAGATGTGTACGTTCTGGTTATATTACAGGTATCCCTCCAGCTGTGTGGCTAGGCAGGATATGTAACTTCTCTGGAAAAACAGAGAGGGAAGCAGATGTTATGTGCTCCAAATCCTACCTGTGGAACTGTTTTGCAGACACTATCAGTTTAAGTTCAAGAAGATTGGGATATTTAGATCAGCAGAATATTGACACTTCTTTCAAGAAAATAATTTAATATGACTAAGAGAATCAATAGGTCAGTTACTAAGGATCTAGCTGTTTCAGTTAGTGACTCTGAATATTCTTAGAGGCAAATCAGAAGCAGAAACAAGTATCTGAGCACAAAATAGCTTTCCTACTCTGCCCTTTAGGAGAAGTGCCATTGTCTTTAGCTGTTGGTTTSAGGTTTTTTAACCAGGAATTAATCTCATTTCCCGTCTTACTACTTTTACTCCACTTCTGTTGCCATCCGTCTCCTTGATGCTACAGTCCCTCATATGCTCATATTCCTTGTTTTGTCTGCGGCAAGACGTACCTTTGTCCTGTTTCTCTACTCCAACCTTTCCTTTGCCCCTTCTTCCTCCTTCTCCATTTCTTAATCTGATTACCCTCTTGAATCTTTTTTGGTGCACATTTCCTCCTCGTTTTCATCCCCTGACTTCTTCAATTTTTGCTCATTTTCTAGTCAAAAAGACTATTTGCACTCAGTCTTTCCTACTCTTTCCTCTTGTTCTCCTCCACCAAATTTGTATTTCTTTCTCTTCACCCTTTCTGAAATTAGTAGGAACTGACTGAATAAATATAAAGCTTGAGGAAGCTTTCTTTAAGATTTTGTAGAACTTGATAATCATTGTACTCACAAAGTGAATGAAATGGCGGGTTTCAGGGGAGTCAGTCCTCTCCTCAGGAAGGAGCAGAATGCTTTTCTTGGATCTGACAAACTGGAGAAGACTTCAATGGCTTCATTTTTTTATCCTGTGAAATGAGCTGAAAATAATAGGAAAATTAGATTTCTCTGCATACCTATGAGACTACTTTTCTTGCAAAGGATTTGATAACCCTTGGCTTCATGTTCAGAGTGTTTTCYCAAGTTCTGTTATCCAAATAGCAGGTCTATTATATTATTGTTAGAACCTCTGCCTTTTCCTTTTAGGATAATGCTAGAATCCATTGAGAGAAATAATCAATAGCATAAAAAGTTTGGAAGGAGCATTTGACTTTTAAGATGTCACTGCGAAAATTCTGGACAAAATGGAATGGACTTCTAATAAAGATACTCTAGCAGATGCATTTCCTCTGCTCACCAATATGGAGTGCAAGAAGTGCCTTCCCTCCTGCCACTTCAGTCAGTCTGAAGTTTTGAACAAAAAGCCTGTAAAACAGCTTTCTGGCAATTCTTCCTCCTGCTAATGAAAGAATGAGATGAAAACAAATGAGAGGAGAGAACTCTTTATTCTACACTTTAAAGCTTTACATTTAGGAATATGTACAAGGGGTATTAGGACTCCATGAGCATGTAAAATAGTCTCCCAAGGTATGTCATGTATGTCATATAGCTTGGAAGGTTATACAGCTTGAAAATA
Organism: Rhea americana; assembly: GCF_003343005.1. Classification (NCBI taxonomy): domain Eukaryota; kingdom Metazoa; phylum Chordata; class Aves; order Rheiformes; family Rheidae; genus Rhea; species Rhea americana. The sequence continues at coordinate 6,980,187 of NW_028185039.1, read as the reverse complement.
GTAGAAAACATGACACRGAATACTATGCTAGGAGATGAAATGCTTTTTATTCCCATCTGTGCTTTGGGGGTTGAATTGGCAATAAATTCAAAAACCTTTACTAGACAATGGAAAAGATCAAGAAATACAGAATGCATATGGCAAGCTTGAGATGTAGCTTTGGCAGGAGGTAGAGTATGTCCTAACTGGATAATAGAAGAAGGTCTGGGGATTAGTGTAGAGCAAGTACTTTCCAAATTTTTTTCTAAGCCCTCATGTTATATCGGCTTTCATTGTATGTTTATGAGTAATGTTTTTTGACCTCTAGTTAAAGTGAGTTATTGGAGAGAATAACACTGTATTATTTTTCTGGCATTCATTGCATAACATATGGATATGTCCCTTTGTGGAGGTTGTGTTGTCTGTCTCAGTTGCTGTTCCACATTGATAAAAATACTGGTTCTCACTTCGCTTGTATGTATTAACAGCTTGTGTGTAAGTGAACGTATATGTCACAGGTTCTGGAGACTTACCATCTCTGAAAGGAAAAAATCTCAGTGTATTATGGTATCTCTAGTATGGTTCCCATATGCAACTGACAAAGGGGAAATTAGCAGATGGTATAAAACTTTGGTAGTTATGAACAGGTAGCACTGTCAAGTCTCTATCTTTCTTCTTGCTGCAGTCTTGCATCTTCATTTTTGCAACCTTTCTTTTGATCTAGAGGATGTTTTTGATAATGATCTTTTTCTTTGTTTTTTATTTATTGACGGGAATATGGCAATTCTGATATTAACAAAACCAAGCAGAACCAACCAAACCCCAAAGATAATATAGAGAAGAGAGGAAAAAATATAACATTACTTCCTTATACTTTTGTAAATTAATGCCCTTTGCTTAAAAGTTAGGTGCAGGATTGCTTCTATTAATGTTGATAAGAGAGGCTCTTTGGCTAGTATTCTAAAAAAACTGACAGCACCGAGAAGGTAGTTATGTTGCTGCCTTATCTATTCTTGTCTCTTTTTTGCTTCTCTTATATATATGGATATATAGGCATGTGTGTATACATATATACATATATGTATATAATTGTATGTATATAATATGAAATGCTGAAAGCACATATTCCTTCCATTTTTCAGATAAGACAGCAGAAAAGAGTTTTCAAGGCTACCAAATATTGTGATATTTTCCAAGGAGTAGCTGTGCAGTTATTTAGCTATCATTTTTCTGAAACAGTGACCTATCCTAAAAAGGCACTGTTGAAAAGTCAACAAATGTAATGAAAGTTATTGGAAAGTCAGGTTCATCTTTCCCTGAAGCCGATTAAATCCATTGGCTATATTTCAGCCTCAGTAGTATGTTTGTATGAGAAAGTATTGTTATACTGTAGTTGTGACCATAATATTGTAGATATGGGAAATGAAATTTGGGCTGGTAAAGGTGTGATACCATCTCCTTATATTGCCTCAGTGTAGCATACCTTTTCTTCCCTCTCTTTTCTTAATACTCTTCACGCTCCTAATCTTTTTGCTAAAATACGGATATTCTATTCCTGTTAAGAAAAGAAATGTTTAAAATGGCAGAATAGATTTCAAAATGTTTATAGGAGCTTTTCACATAGTAGATTTTTATATTACTAAATAATCATGGAAGTGCAACCCTAAACATAACTGAAATGTGATTATGAGTAATTTTGGTGGTAGGAGAGGGATTTCATGCTGAATACTCATCTAATACTGTTGAATTTGGACAGTGACATCTCAGCTAATAACATAAACTGCAGATAGTGAAATAACTGCATATGGAATAAAAATATTTAGTAAGCGCTCTCGTGTAGAAGTGTGAAAAATACCTTACTAGGTTGGCAGCCAAATATTAACTAGAAGTCAAAGAAGCTAAAGATTATAGCTGGAATTTCTAAGAAGCTGGGCATCAAATTTATTTGGAACTGAGCCTCAAAATCCCAAATATCTTGATGCTATTTGTAGAAAAATTTAAGTTTTCTGCCTGCATCTTGATAACTTTACACAGATATAAGTGTTCTATCAGCCCTAGTAGCTATCTTTCACAAGGGACTTTAAAAATAAACGTCAGAGCCCAGCAAGTGTCCTGAGAATGGAGTCTTCTGTATTGATTATGAGCTGTGTCAAGGTTACAAGACAAACAAGCAGATGAGACAGTGGTAGGATAATTACATTTTGCTACAAGGCAGTACTGCAGCCATTATTTTGTTGAAACGCAGTCTCAGGAGTTACTAAGTCCAGCAGATCTGTGCAATCCTGTCATGTACCTGCTGTATCTCCTTTCTCATAGCATTTAGTTGGTGTCTGATTAAAAAATCACTTGTAATGCAGCCTAAAAAGTTTTGCTTGTTAAAGGGATGAGTGAATGCTTGCTGTCTATGGATTTTGATCTTGATTTCTGTACAATGGCAAGCTTGCAGCTAACTCAGCAGTGCAGGATCAGAGGCCCTGAGCTGTTAGGAGCCATGTTGGACTATGTTGAATCTCTTGCTGAATTTAACAGAGCAGTTTTGCTATGAGTACTCTTAGCCTTGTATTTTGCAGATGCACCTCTTAGAATAGAAAGAAACAGCTTCATAAATCACTTTTAGTAGAAACCAGAACAATTTGCTCTGCATAGTCAGCCTTATGCAGGGTCTTGTGGGGACTTGCACATAATAGCATACACAAGCTGTCTGTGCCATAATGGAGCCTGTCAAGTTGCTCTCTATCATTCTTAGTATTATCATTCCCCAAGCAGTAATGGCAAAATACATTAAAGCCTTAAATGACACTTCCCATCCCTAAAGTTTAGATTGTGTCTTCTTCAGAATGTCACATTCTTCAGTATTTTATTTTCAAAAGCTCTAAAGAAAATGAGGGATAGCTAGCCCATCATCAAAACTGATACAGAGCTATGATGTTAGGCCATTTAGGCTCCTAAAATGTAGCCAGGCAGTTAGTTAGATTTCTCAAATCAGTGTTATCCTTTGCTAGTGTTGCAAATACAGGTGTGTTAGAGAGTCAGGCATGAGACTGGTTTGAAAAATGTTGTTACAAAATATGTTTTGTGCATATGTGCATATACGTGCACATGCACACACACAGATTTTTGAGACTGCTGTGTAAATAYGGAAGCTGAGACTCTACGTGAAGTGCTGTGTTTGATGAGATGCTCAGGAAAATTATAGGAGTTCACCACAGAATGCCAATTTTGAAAATACCGTACAGTTCTAGCATCCTCAAATGGATGGTGAAAAGAAGCCACTGACACCATTTTATAGGGTGCACAATGAACTACCTCTACTACACAGGCCAACTCTGTGAGGATGATAAGAGGGCTGAACAGGCAGGTTTGGRGATGGATTAGTGGTTGTGTTTGAAGCCTTTGTACTTTTCCTGAGATGCATCTAATTGTGTGATTAATCTTTCCCTGCCTCTCTAATAAAGTGAGACGTGCATATGGTATCTGACAAAGTCAGTAGTGAAGCAGCAAGAGTCCAGACTATCTTTATGTGTCTTTCAATTGCATGATCTTTTTTTCTTTCATAGTATGTGAGGAAGTCAACAGGAAGTCTCCATGCTCAACAGTCTGTGCTATCCCTTGCTGAGGGTGCATGAAAAGTCCCTACTGAAGTGTAATTCTGCCTAAAGAAGAGATACATAAGAAAGGAAAGAATCCTTGGACTCTCTTCTTATGCCTGAAAAGACCTGTTTAGGACAAAGCCAAATCTAGTTTCTCTTGTGGTCGGCCTGGAAAAAGAGTACAATTATGATAGGTTTTTGAGGTATTTGTTGCTTAAAGAAATAATAAGTAGCAGGTAAAGTGCTACTCTGCAGAATTATGTCTATTATCATTGGCAAAGGTCTCAAACAATAATAAATACTGTGATCAAAATGTTAGTGTGAGCCCAAATACAAGGAAGAGCAAAAATGACAGCTGCATGCAGTAAAAAGAACTTGCTTCTGTGCAGGGTGTGCATTGACACACCTGCTGTTTGGTAGGCTTTGTTTTCTTGACAAAATGATCATGCCAATGACCACTCAAAAGGCTTGTGATCATTTCAATTTTCAGTTTTAGTTCTTAGCTAAACCTCAGAGCTCAGCATTTCTTCATGCACTCAGGTACTGGCTTGCTCTTTTCATTTACATGAAACAGAATAGAGGTGATAGTCTGCAGTTCTAGGCCTGTCTGAGTCTGAAGAATCCATAGCTTCCATTTCCTGCAAAGGGACCTTAAGCTATGAGATGAAAATGAAGAAAAAGCCTTGCTCTTGAAGCAGCACCATTATATAGTTGGAAGAGCAGGGCTCTGAGATAAGAAGGGCTTATGTCATTCAACATGCAGCCCTGGATTGTTCCAGCATTTTCTGTTTGGCAGATAATGGCATAGAAATAATTCACAGATCTAGGGTTGGGATTGATTTTTTCCTAATGTCAAGAAGTGTAATTGAAGGGCTTTAGTGGCTTTAGTGACAAGTATGTCTCCCTTGTGTTTTGCTGACCTACTAGAGCCACCACAGCTGAGTGAGGTGCATCAAGTTCTTCAAGCTAAATCTTCAGCAGATTTGCTTACTAGGTCCAGACTGCATGCTTGTGCAGTTACATGGTGTAACTAGTATTTTAATTTGATCCTGATTCTCATTAGTGCAGTTGGATGGGGAGGCAGGTCCTGGTTTAATACTCATGATCCAGATTGAGGTGGCAGGTATGAAGAAACCTTACTTGCAGGCTGAGCAAGTTAGTTTGGAAGTCTCACAAGCATAAGGCATGAAATGTTCCAAGAAATGTTTTTCATCCACTTTTCAAATTAGAACTGGATGTTGATGTTTACATTGGAATTTTTCCCCTGGCGTTTTAGCTGTAATAGTATTTGCTGGCTCTTTTTTCCCCCATCTGTAGGCTGAGATTAATGTGCTATTATGTCACATTTTTCAAATGAATTGATTTAGTGTTTTAGCATAAAACATTGAAGTTTATCTTCCCTCATTAGTCACACTCATCTGTCATTACCCTTCTAAACATGGTCCTGTGCAATGTATACCAGGAGAGCCAGCTGGGCTGATAGTGCAGTTTGCTAAAACAGAGCATGAACACTACAAAAGGTACACTCTGTGAGTAATAATCCAAGCTGCCAATGACAAATTCACATCACAGAGCCTCTCTCCTTAGCCTCTGCTTTCCTAGATGCAAGTTATGCACCCCTTGACATTGAGCCTGTTGTTGGAAAAAAAAAACTGTTCATCTATTGGAGAAACAGTAGAGGTAAGACTGAGTTCAAATCACAAGGCGCTCATTTAGACCTTCCTGCCTTTTTATGGACAGCCTGAAATATGAATTGCAGAGTATGACATGAAAAACCGTCTCGTGCATCACTTTAGATAGGTGGCAGCTAGAAAGAGTGGTCAGAATCTGGTAGTAATGTAATATAAATGTAATTCGTATCTTGTAAATTGGGACAGTGTCATGAATTATCTTCCGGGAGACTTGTGGAATAATGCCATTATATGCTACTTTTTTATTGGTAAGTTCATAGTTTTATCTATAGTTAGAAAACCTCAGATCTTGTCTTTCCAAACCTGTCTCATTTCTAGAGAATCAGAGTAATTACCAAGAATTTTCTGAGTAGTCCCTGATATTTAATACAGCCAACCATGTTAAAAATAATTTTACTCCTTTGATATTTTATTATTTATTTTTTTTTTAATTAGGGTTTAAGTGTATTCTAGTAGCTGTTTGTTACTGATCATGTCATGGTATTTTAGAAACGTTACCCAGAGGAAGTTGCTGTAAAACGTAAAAGGAACAGGGTTTATATTCAGTCTTTGTGGCTGAAAGAGCTTTTAATATCCAAACTTGTATGTGTCATACAAATCTTGAACTAAATCACAAAAGTTCTGAAGCCATATGTAATCAATAAGTGCAATAAAATGGCTTCTTACCCACAAAAATAACAATATTCACTTTTTAGTAATAGGATCCTCATCCTATATTCACACTGTCAACACTGGATAATATATGAAATGGTATAAACTAATACCATAATGTTTCCTGTCTTAATAGTTTTTAGCAAAATAAAATTATCCATGCTGAATAGAAAGATAATAGAATTACAGTAAAGACCTTATTTATCAGTGGAAGTCCTGTATGAATTTTAGTATGGGGCCAGAATTAAATAAAGTGCAGAGGATTGTGTGCAATATGAATGTGTGGACTAGGGTTATTTATTTAGTACCCAAAATCAATTACTATGCCATAAAAATAGAGCAAAGCTCTATAGCTTCTTTGCCCAGATCTAGTCAAATCTAAAGTTCAATCCTGGAGACACTTTGTAGGTAGACTATGGAATGCCACAAGACCAGATCCTCAATTTATTAAATCATCATGCATCTTTCTAGTTTTTGTAAATTAAGGAATATGATCAAAGGATTCATCCATGAGAATCTGACAGGGGAGTCTAAAACACAAAATTCAGACTTTTCTGTATATGGAACATCTTCACTTTCTTGATGATACACTGCACTACAAACAAAAAAGGTGTATCTGGGTTAATGTTGAAGAACCTTATTGAAGAAATGCTTAAGTGAACCCAAAACATTTTTTGCTTGTGATGACAAAGGTTTGGGCTGACATAAGAGGAAAAACAAATAGAGACACAAAAATTTAAACACAGGCCTTTCAACTTGTGAAAGGTGAGGGACTATGAAACGACAGGTTAGAAATCTGATTTCAGTGGTAGCAATGTGCTTATTTAGAGAATGACTAGGAGATTCAAAGACAGCTGCAGCTACGATACATTGGTCACGTCTAGGAATGGCTGCATGAAGAACGCAGCTTATTTTAGTGGAAGGAGTAAGCTGTAGTGAGAATGAGTAAATACTGGTGCCTGATGAGGCCTCAATACAGATCAATGCCAAATTTTCTAGCTATAGTATGTGCTATAGGCATAGTCTGCCCCAAGAGGCTTACAATGTGCATGAGACTGGCATGTTATCAACCCTCCATTATAGATGGAAAAGTGAGAACAAGTCCTAGAAAACAGGTGAGAAAATAATGGAGGAGTTACTAAATTAAATGGAGTGGCCACAGCTGAAGTTGGAGAGGAGAAAAGGTGTCATAAAAGCCCATAGGTGGTGATGGGGAGAGCTACAAGCAAGCTAAGTCCAGAGGGCAGATTTAGAGAAGATGCTTTTTTGTTTTTCTCCAAGAAGAAATTTTCAGTGATTTAGTGGTAAGGGTAATTGAAAGAATATGGTGCAAAGGAGAGGAATTCAGTGCAGTGGGGTGGATATCACAAGCAGAGGAAAGGAGAGAGGAATAGTTGAACAAGACTATGTTTGAAAATTGTCAGAGGAATCTAGGAGAGGGAAATGGAAAGGCGAATGAAAAAATCAGCAGGGGAGAAGTGAATATATGCAATCCACGACTTGACAGGATCAGAGGGATGCAATTTTGTGTCTTCCTAATTCTGAGTTATTCTGGGGGACGGCGAGGTGCTAATGTATATGAGAGCTCAGGAAACCTGTGTAAAGACTAGAGCATTCTATAAACTTTTTTTGGTATTGTGATAATATATTGGTAAGGCAGAAAATATTTTATTTTTTTCTATCTCTGCAAGAATCAAACTAATGCAGAGGCAGTTCTACCAGCAAAGTGATGATCTTTTTTGCCATCCCTGATTGCAGTCAAGAACTTACTGATAGAAGCAACATGTAATAGAGGGCTTGCTGGTGGAGCTGTGGGAATAACTTGTTTCTATTTCAGATCAGGCTTGTATTCTAGTCGACTCCCCAGGCTGCCTTGTTGCTCGCAATGTTGCCCTGAATTTTTTGAGCACTGAGGGCATACTCAGTATGTGTCTCTTGAGCCCTTTGGCAGAGTGGGGTTGCTTTTGTAGTTGTACCTGAGGTGCAGAAATTCTCCTGTAACTAGAAGTGGGGCTTTTATGGACTGTTTCATGGCACCCGTATAGGGATAGAATGAAAACGAGACTTTTCCTCTCTGTTTAAAATGGCTAACTCTAGCCACTTCTGAAATGATATGTATTCTCTGTGTGTGTGTCTTGGCTTCCTTGGAGATATAAATGAATTATTCAGAAAACTTGCAGCCATCCTGCACTAAGTAGCTACTGAAGCTAGGTATCCTGATTCCTTGTGCCTTCTAAACTTCATCCAACATTACTACAGCAGAGCAAAGAGAAGCAGCTGCCAAAGTACTCTCCTTTTGAGGTTCTGTTCACTGTCAAGTTTATGAGCCATTAAGAGTACTGAAAGCTCATAAAAGACCTTTCTGTTCCAGCTGAATTGGATCTCAGATGTTGTGTACGGGCTTTTCTGTAATAAATATATAAAAATTTTGTAGTGATATACACCAGTATGTCAAGTATTTCATCTCTGCTTACTGGGTAGTTCCAATCCTGGGATCCAGTTGAAACTTGGAGCAAAAATCTTGTGTATTTGTTAGGACTAGGATTTGGCCCTGTGCTTACCTATCTTCTCCACTCTCTCTCCCACCCCCAAAAGCTGTAATTAACTGATCAAGTGACACAAGTTGTATATGGTGCTTGGAGATTTACAGTGCACATGGAGCTTTGTGATGCATATATACATTTTATGTATTGTGTTGCATTGTATGTAACACATGCATATTTTACATGTGTAATGCACACAAATACAGCTGCTTTCAAAAGAAATTCCTGTTCTAGCAATGTCAGAATCAAATAATTAGTTTTGGCAAGATGAACCACACTGGCTACAGTAAAAGTCTGTAGAAGCTCAATAAATACTAAAAAATTGGCCCAATGGGGAAAAAAAAAAAAAAAAGGGGGGGGGGGAAAAGCTGAGAAATCAGCCAGCAACTTGGATTCACATAGAATCAATTTTATTGCCAGGTAAGAAATTCATATTAATATAGTGGATACATATGTTTACAAATAAACATTCTTAAAAAACAAACAAACATTTTATTGTAGGAAGTATTATTGGTATCATAAACTCTGTAGTTAACAAGTATTAACACGGGTTTACTTACAGAACATACAGTTACTAAAATATTTCCACATAAAATATGCTCAAGTTGCACGAAACCTGTGTGAATTAGAGTGCAGCTGTAATGTGTATCTAAAGCATATGGATTAACAGCAACATTCCATAAAAGGTCAAATTAAGTCAGCCAGTTGTGAAGGCAATAAAAATTAAAGGAATAAAAGTAAGATAATGGAGAATCTGGGTTGTGTGCAAAGTATTTGTCCCATGGGCTTTGTCCAGTTCTCATAGTCTTAAATATGACCATACAATTTAGTTTATGGAGAGATGCCCGTGCTCTCAGRATGCAAATCAGTCTTGAAGTGGCTAGAAAAATGGTCTCTCCTCTTAACCACACTTCAACTTCTTAGCCCTCACACCCTTCAGACTAAGAAGAAGCCCTACCTGTCAGTTGAGTACAGTAAGAAATGCCACTTTCAATTCTTCCGATTCCAACACTGTATGTTCTTACAGCGTAACGGTTCTCACTCCTCCTTGTATATTCTTCCAAAACTAATCTCAAGAACTGACAGCTGGTGAGAATGCAACTGCAGTAAGATAACTAATTAAGAGTTAGCTAAATTACTCACTTTGGGGGAAGGGCAGGAATTTAGGTGAAAGACTGTGTGTTGACTGGCATCAGGCTGTTTCAGCATTGCCTTCCCCTCCCAACTCTGTCTGTCTCCTTACGGATGTGCAGAAACCCTACAATTCTACGACTGCCAGGCTGCTAGAAGTGCCCAATTCTAAAATGATTTTACTTGTACAAACAAGGTATTCAACTCATCAGAGTCCCAGTCAAGACCATAAGTCCAATTGTTTGTTTATTTTAAACCCAGATTTCTTTGATTTCTGAGGCTAGTCTAGTAGCCTTTTCCACCAAATAGCCCACCAAAGGGGAACGCCACTATAGAAAGCCAAACAAGAGAGACAATATACCGTATAACATTTAATTGAATTACAAAGAAGAACTACTATGGCTAAAAGCAAATACAAAATGAGAGACTAAGAGGGGAAAAAGTTTAAATTGGGAAAATGGAGGGGCTAACTAAATAGTCTTGACTGCAACCACTGCGTGGAGGTGTAGTCCAGTTTCCCTTCTGGACAAACAGAGGAGGTCGAATAGGGAAGAACCCTCGTCATCCTCAGCAAAACATGAGGAGATAGCTTAAAGGAACAGAGGGGTCACTTTGAGGAACAAGACTGTCATTGAACAATAATAATACAATAAAGGCACCACCCACGTTTATTTTCAGTCTGAAGCAGTTGAAGATAGGCAAAACATTTAGGTGAAGAAAAAGTCTTGACAGTCTGCAAAGTGAAATTGTTACCATCTGCCTGAAAACAGGAGGACTGAGAGGGAATATTCTGATGCCCTTATTCCCCCAGCAGCTTTCTGTGTCATATGATATATCTCTTCTTATTTTGGAGATTCCCCAAAATTTCAAATCAAACAAAGTAAACTGAAATAAAATCTTCTGCTGTTTGTTATCATCCCTTGGAATTCTCTATAAATCAGAAAGCTCCCATATGCTTTTAATCATAACAGTCTTCACAAATTTCATGTGAAAGAGTCTTTTTGTCCCCTATTGTATATATATATTTTTTGCGCTTCTTATGGGATGATATGAAAGTACAATAATAGATGTTAGGGTTGTACCAAGATGTTTACTCTTGCTTTTTCACAGGTCTGGTGGTTATTGTTAGGTTTTATACAAAATTCCTCACTAGAGCAATATACTGCAGTATATTGTTGTCTCTCTTTCTTCCTCTGTCTCAAGGCAGGAACATAGTGTAAATGTTTAAACAGACATAAAGTTTCTATAGATTGTGCTACTTCTCATCATGGATTTTTAGTTTCAAGTAAAAAAAAAATCGTAAGGGTTTGTGTTCCATTGTGAAATACAAATGGAGTTTATAATTCAACCTTCAGTGTGTATTGCTGAATGGTATTAACCCACTCTTCGGCCTACAGTTGACTGGATACCAAGAATGTCCAGGTGGAAGTTCCTTTTTTCTTCCTTCCTTCCTTCCTTCCTTCCTTCCTTCCTTCCTTTTCCTTTTTCTTTCTTTTTATATTTTTAAATTTATTTTTTGCTTCTTTCAGTTTCGTTTGTGATGTGTGTGTGTTTGTGTGTGTTTTTGAAGGGCTTCATTTTTTAAAAAAGGGAAAAACCTCAAACAGTTACTTCTGTCTTGCTGTTAGTTATGAAGTATGGCTGTGGGCCCAAATAGTGCTGACTCCGAGTTGTCAGTGGATCGGTTAACGTTGGATCTCCTGCACCATACTTCCCCTTGTTTGTATATGCTTGCCGTCTAAGAGAGTGGTAGTTGGGATCCCAGGTCTTGTAATGGGTATTGTAAGCTAATGGGTGCGTGTGGATCTTCGTGACTTTGGATTTTTGCCCGTTCTGTTTGGCTGTGCTGCTGTCAGATGCGTATATTCTGTCTTCCTCTATGCGCACTGGATGGAGTGGCAAACTCCCCTTGGCAGCCAGTTCTGCAAGATGTCGGCGTTTAGAGTAGAAGTCATCGTTGACTTTGTCAGCTATTTGGATTTAAAAGGGGGAGAGGACAATAAGGAAAAGGTTATTTGGTTGCAAAAAACACTAAAAGCCATGCAGTTTATGATAGGTTGTGTACAGTTGCACCTGTGGTCCAGATAGAATTATAAGATACATCAGTAGAAGAAATCCACCCCTATGCCCTTTATTTTCTCTCTACTGCTTGTATCTTTTTGGATGACATTATGCTAAGTACTACATATGTGTAGACAAGACCTGTTGCCCTTTAGCAAAAGACTGTCCTTGCCCCAAAGCATTCAGGTCATGTTAGTATTTATTATTATGAGGCAATGTCCTAAGAATGTTACTTCATGTGCACTGCTTTTGAATTAAAAGCAACTTTTAGAAGGGCCTCTGTGATCAACTTTGGATACCCAGGAAATAAAGGCACTGCTACCTGATTCAGCTGATCACATTACTGTCTCTCTCAAACAGTGTGGGAAGTTTAGAATGTGTTTAGAAGTATACAAACTTTGTCTGAAACATAGAAGCATTCTGGAATGCCCTGTTGTAGCAGAGCATATCCCCTTAAGTGCAAGGGTGAAGTGGGTGTTTAATCAGCCAGTGGTGAGGTTGAACAGGAAAAGAGATTGGGCACTTCCTGCTAAATAGCTTAGACTGTAATGAAGAATGGGACCTGTTCTTCTAAATAGTTGAAAGTTCACTGGTGCTTTATGGGGCTGAAAATACTTTGAGTTGCTGAAGGTTAGGTATTCACATTGTGATTTTTATGGACAATGAAAATTTTAAATTCCAGGTCCTGACATCATTTTCTGGGTCTAGTGCCTCTCAGAAATAACAGCAATACCCTGCCGACAAATACTGCATTAAAATTCTCAAATTAGGATTTTGTTCTCTGCTGTTTTCTTGGCAAGTGTCTTCCAGTGAATGGTTTTGTTCAGTTTTAGCGGTTGTTACTGCTGGTATGTATTTGGCCTTGCTTAAAAATATGAACCATCCTCAGGAAGCTATAGGCATTCTGCAGCAGTGCAGCATCTCATTTAAATTTTGAGACTGTGCAGCAGGGGCTTAAGGGGAGTTTAACTCAATCTTTTAGAAGCTTGTCTTATACATGAAGAGGGTTTATTTCCGCTCTTCCAAAATCTAGAAATTTGATTTAAAATAGTGTTAAGTGTGTAGATTAATCAACMTGATCACATGTTAACCAGCAGTGTCCTGCTTTGAATATATGATTGTGTCAGCCTGGGTTTGACTTTTGGTGTGCCCCAGCTAGGTCCATCGATTTTCATTAATGCTACATCACACAAAGCTTCTCTGCTGAAGCCTTGTGCATCTAGATGTCTGCACAGCTCAGCACCTCTTTCTGTGATGATGATGATGATTTCTGGTTCATACGCTGTTTTTGTTTATTTTCTCTCTTTTTGTCTCTCTCCCTCAGCGTTGCTGAGAGGATTCTTTGGCTCTCTAAATTTTCTCCTTCTCCCTAGCTGTGAATTGGATCGTTGTGTGAAGGCAGTGAGTTACCTACAAGCAGCACATTAATCTTCAAAACAAGGTTTCAGTTCTGCATCCCTCTTGTCCTGGCCCCTCAACATGGGAGAATATTACCTATAATAGTTGCTGTTTATGGTCTCAGGGAAATTTTTATATAATAACTATGCAACTGGGCTTTGTTCGTAAATCTTTAAATTTGTCATTAACCAGTTTCCCCTCAGATGAACTGAAATTGCTTTTAAAGAGCTTATACTGTAAAATTAGGCTTTATATGCCTTACCTGTCTCCCTCTATCTCTTTTATCTTTTAATTGGAAAGTGAATTATTTTCTATAACATAGGGGTGCAATTAAAAAAAATGCATCTTCTCTTTTAAACAAATCACAGTGTAGATAATGGTGTGTTCTAATCTCAATACAAGATGTGCAGTTGCAATTGCTGATAGGCCTGTAATGTGTTACAAAGAAGATTTTCTAAGTTTTGCTCTTGTTTTAGGATTTTTTTTTCATTTAGAAATTTGTGATCTGAATAATCAAGAACTTGTATTTACTTCTCCTGGTAAGAACTTCTTACAGTTCTAAATATGAATTGTCCTACTTAATCTGTTGTTATTCACGGAACGCTGGAAAACAGCTTTATACATGATTTTAATAGAAACGAGGGTGAAATGCTATCTCTTGCTAATTTCTCATGAAGATCTGTGCTATGAAAAGGTCATTCAGAAAAATAGTTGCAGAAAAGGCATTGTGACTATACACCCAAGTATTGTATAAACTCACATCAAAGACGCTAGAGGTCAGCTGGTTAGAGGAGCAAGTTTCTCTGTCCTATGACTTAGACCATGCCTGTATACAAAAATTCACCCTAACTTGTGTAATTTAAATTCAGTATAGTTAATCATCTAGCTCCTAATATAGATATATTTGTCTGCCTATTTCATGTTTAAATTACTTTAATTTGCATAGGAAAATTAAAAAACTAAGCTAATCTCATGTAAGCATGGAGTAAATTTGTAAGTTTGTACTTCTAATTTGATCTCTTAAGTTACACTGCAGCAGTTTGTCTCACGTAACCAAGGTCTTTGATAATCAATTAAAACTTAAGTAATGACCTGTGTTTAGAAAAATAATGGTTGTGATGCACAGTTGTGTAGATAATGAGCTAAAATATATTGCAGTAACTTGTATTACCTGTCTTTTTTGATGACATTTTTATCTTATGTATGCCTAACTCAAAAAGGCCTCAAATAGCCCAAGCTATTTCCTTTTTATTATTATTATTATATTTTTTTTTATCAGGTGTTGGCTCTCTGAATTTTGTCAGACGCTAGATAGGTTACCCAGACCTCCAAATGAACTAAGATTAATGCCCTCACAGAAAAGTAAATTGTATTGCCACTTCCAATCCAATAAGCTTAACTATTGCATATCAACAATACTCCTAATGTGAAAACCAAGCTAGGAGAAATCAGCCTCATGAGGACTGTGCCTGTGATACATCTGTGGGGCTGCTTTTGCTCTTGCATATGCCATATTATGTATAAAATTTTTAGCTGTTTATTTCTTTCTTATTGAAGATCATACAGAAAGTGAAATGATTAATACTGTAAATATAGTTACATTAATAATTGTTTTAACCAATTTAATCCAAAGAGGCTTTCTAGGGACTTTCTCAACAATTGTGTGGAAGCTGAGACTGAAGAGAACAACCAGGCCTTGGTCTGTAAATATTAATCAGGAAAGTAAAGCAGAAAACTGGCAAAGGTATGGTAAATGGCCACCTTCTAYGTGGCAGTGGTAGTGCGGGAGAGCTGCTGTTTGTACCTGTGCTGATCAAATCAGACTTTCCAGGTTTTTACCTTCTTATATATGCCTAAGTAGTTAGTTTTATAAGAGAGTTGTAAAAAGCTGCACACGTGGTGAACTCTTTCTTTGGGTCCCCCTCTCCCCTCCACACCTGGAGATTGCTTATATATTTGATCTGAAGGGTTCAGAGGTAACTGAAAATTACTGTTGGTTCAGCTTTTCATGGAAGTTTAGAGCTTTCACAGCTGTGAAATTGCTGTTGGCTCTGCAAAACTATGGCAAAACCACTTGGCACTCTAGCTGCTATTCTTTTCCTATCCTCCGTGGAAAGACTAAGTCCTTTGTCTCATATCTTAATCCACTGTTGTATGGCTAGTCTATTTTAGAAACTTTCTAGACTACTTTAGAAGGGGGCTGGATAATTGTACTTTGGGATTTTGCTGTTATATTTCTTGCAAGGAAAAAAGTGTTGAGAGGAGTTGGGAATGGCTGTATATGTATGTATGTATGTATGTATATGTTAGGAAAGTGTTTAATATCTTCTRTTATCCTCCACAATCTCACACACTTGAAAACTAGAAAATAGTTGAACTAATTTTAATCAAATTTTATAAAATTAGTCAAATTCTGGCAGGCACTAAAAAAAATATTTAGTATTATATAAATTTAAGTTCAGTTAAAATAGTTCTAAGGAGCTAGAAAATTTGAAATTAGATTTAGAAAATATATAAATTTTGTTTGAAACCTTCCCTGGAAGTTGTCAAAGCATTTCAGAAAAAYAGATACTTAGTCTAGTATAGATGCATATAGTTTAGAAGCAAACCTACTTTATTCATGCCCTAAATAGATCTGTAAAGCATGATAATATTTTATTATACTCTGCTTATAATTTTATTAGGAGCTGGATAAAAATGCACTTATAATTTGATTTTTCCTTTAAAACAAAACTCGCAAAATCTTCTAAGTTCTACTTAGAATAAAAAATTAATATTAATTGGTATTAAAGTTTGTATTATATAGATATCACTGAACTTCTCTTAGAGTTAAGAAYGCAGAACAGATCTCAGAAGACTTTTGGAATGTGAGTTTCCTCTCACTCCATGCAATATGCCACGTATTTTAAGTGTTTATTGGTAAATTCTGTTTTGGTAACTTCTGTGATGCATGTACTATAGTGCCTAGATGATCGTGTTGATGTTGACTGTAAAGAGTGTTTCTTTTATTTTTTTTTTTTTTTAGCTTTTTTCTTAAAGTCGAGTTCAAATTCTTCTGGAAGTATATTTTTAATTTAAAAGCACTTCAAATTCATTTCCACTTTGTCCCAAATACACTAATTTTATAATAAAAAAAATCCAAATTACAATTTGTAATTTTACTGTCAACTAACTTTTGTTGTTAGAAAGTTGTTAGAAAGTTTTGTTGTTAGAAAGACATGAAATTTTCTACCCTTCAAGTTACAAGTATAGGCATTTTCACTGGAGATACATTACTGTATTTTCCAAAAGGCCACTTTCTATTGTTTGTTTGAACTTCATAGCCAAGTATAAAAGTAGGTCGTAGATAGGCTTTCTTCTAGTCTAAGAGTGAGATATGTGAGCTGTGTTTCAGCTTTCGTTTTAGCTGAAGTCATTTGACCATAGCAATTTTCATTATCTTTTAGTCCCTCTCTGCAAGTGTGATTTGATTCTTTGCTCATTCTTAAAGTAGAAGAGAGGAGCACATAGAACGACATTTTAGCTCATTAAAGTTGTTCTATATGTAGCCTTGAGCCAGTGACTAAATCCTGCCCAGCTTCTTTGTGAACATGCAGGATTAATGAAAATACCTGCTCTCAGTCTCTCTCCCTCTCCCTCCCCCCCCCACCCCGAGTACACACATAAGCAAGCAGAATTGTGATGCTGTGCTTTAAAGTTCTCCAAGAAGTTAGGAAGCCCCTGGCACAGGACCTTAGCACAGGACCCATAAATGCAGCTGCAGGCTAAACAAATCTGGCTAAGGAAGCACTGCAAGAAAGGAGGGAGGCAAAGAGCAGGAGTGTGGCTAGCCAGCTGGGCCAGGGCAGTGCTCCCTCCCTTGGGCAGCACTCCCTTGGGCTGGAGAGCTTCCCCTCCCCTCCAGCTGTGCACCAGGCTCTGTGTACTGTGCTCTGCAGCCTTTGCAGGCCCTTTGTCGTCAAACCTTCTGGAAGAATTCTGCTTTCTTAGTTTTGCTGCTATACAATTTGACATACACCCTCTCCATCCTGGGGGTAACAGTGTAAATGGCTAATCCTGGGTTTTCCCAGCAAGCTTTTGCACATCAGTTATGAATGTTCTGCAAGATTGAGTCATTCTTTTACTAATTTCCACTTTTATATATATAATTTGGCATTAAATGGTTCAAATAGAGGCATGAACACACCTGTAAGTGATTATTATAGATACAGTACATCCCTCAAAATCCAGTTCTCAGCCACTAATGCAGTATACAATGGAGACATTAGTGGTGCATTGGATTGCACTGTGGAAATTACTAACATTTGTTTTACTGGTATTTTTCATCTAATGTTTTAAGTTCTTTAAGATGGGCATATTTTAATTATGCATGGGCATACTTCAACATAGACACATGTCAAAAATGAGTGGCAGAAATACCATCTCAGCAAATATGTGGCAAAAAAGCATCCATAAAACAAAATCACAAATTGTGGAAAAAACGTTTTGACAAGTCTTGAAGCAGCCTGTGTTCTTACATATTGACTAGATTATAGTTGTTACAAGACCACTGTGCTAGGCTCCAGTGCAAATAACCTAGTGCTAATGTAGTGCAGAAAAATTTTAGTCATTTCTAATTTTCAAATCTAGTAAAGATTCAGAAGAGGTAAAGTTGAGCATGGTTTTGTATCATTTTCCTTTTTTATCAATAAAAGCATATTTACAGTATTTTAATGCCAACTACTTTAAAAATTACCCATGAATTTCAGAAAGTTCATTTTCCTTCTTAACTAGTCACTATAAGTATTTTGTGGACTTTAAGGATAGAAAGAGATGTTCTGGAGTTACAGGATGGATTATTATGTGGCCTTAGATATGTAACTTGGCTTTCTGCTACCCAGGTTTTCACCAGCTATAAAATGAGCTATTAACACACTGGAGGAGGTAGTTAAGTATTATGAAGATTAATTGCTGTTTGTAGAGTATACTCAGTTTTCGGATGAAAGACACTGTAGTAAAGTGCCTATTGCGTTTGGCTTCTGTATATAAATTGGTAAAATAGGATTTATAGATACCACTGTCATGTTTGCAAAAGGAATAAAGAATTAGAATTGCAAAACTGGCAAATGAGCAATGGTAGAATAAGGGCTTTAATTCTGAATGCTATCCTTTGTTTCCCTCCCTCCATTCTTGGCAGTTAATTATACAAATGTTCTCAATTTCAATATTTTCGTAAGATTTTTACTCCTTTAAGGTAATACAAACCCAATTTTGGTTACTGTTGTGGCTTTTCGCCTGGAAAAAATGTTGAAATACAAACATTTTATAACCCCAAATGTGGTTTAAAACAGGTGCTTGCCGGGGAGGAAATCTTGAGCTTTTGTTCCTGCTGTGAATGAAATGTGTAACTGATAAAATGTAGAAATAGGGTGAGGATCAAAAGCAGGACTCCTCTTTCTTAACTAAGTGCCTTAACTATTCAGCTAAAAAGAGGTTTTCGCTTCCTAGTCTGATAAATTTTGAATTTTATTTCAAGGATATAAATCTAGGTGGGGACAATGCTGGTAGAAGTTGGGACTACTGTAGAGGATGTAGATTTAAACCTTACTGAGTTGGAAGAAAAATAGAGCCATGGAGCTGTCATCTAGAAGGTTGATCACAGCACTACTCACTCATGTCTGAATCCAGCGATGTCTTAAAAAGTGGCTACAGCTGTTTGTTTTATGATCTTGGCTCTGTCACAATCTGTTAAATGTGTCTGACTGGGACTCTTCAGATGCAGGCCTCTGCCTTAATCCTGAATTCTATTTTGATTTAGAAAGGAGATGGGTACTAAGCTGCTTGAAATAGAGAAGTTGGGGAAAATTTCAGTGAATTTAGTCACCTACAGGTTAGGTGGCCAGAAATGAAAGAGCTATCAATGGCATTTTTTAAATTCAAGTTTCACCATTCTGCCTTAATCTGTCAATAACAGAGCCAAGCTTTGATCTTTTTCTGATGATCATCCATGAACAAACTTGAGAGTTTCATGTATTTGTTCTTAATCCACAATTATATAACAAAACTACATAAGCTAGTAAATTGCTTTCTATCTAAATACCATGGGTGAAATTATGTCATTGAAAATCGGTCGCAAAAGCCCCTTTGGCTGTTACAGGAACAAGATTTCTCAGTGTGCTTGTTTGAGTGTRTGCTATCTGTGCTGTGAAGTACCCCTAGAGCTATGTAACATTGTCCTGATCCCTGTGTTAAGTAAYCTTCAAGGTGGTCGTATAAACACTTTTGGCACAAGCGGTCGTGTGAATGTTCATTAGCATTGTGTGATGCTTTCTCTGTCTGTCAGAATACTTACAATAAAATATCTTCTTATAATTTTTTTCAGTTACAAGTATTTCTGTGTGGAAATTAAAACTCCATAAGGAGGTTTTGGATAATCATGAAGCAATATTTTTCACTCTTTCCTCAGCAAAAGTACACTGACAATCCTCTTATCTTTGATCCAAAAAATAGTTCTGAATCCTTGGACCACTTCTTACAGATAGGATAGAGGTGAAGAATCCTGAAAGATAATTATGTGCTGCAAATTTTGTGAAAATAGGCACCGAGGTAGTGAAAAAAAACTCTCCCAAGGGAGAGAGGAGAATCCCCAGAGGAATGAGTTTTGAACAAAACTCACAAAGCTCAATGGGAGCTCACAGTCAGCTAATTGATACAGATGTATAGGAAACCTCAGTTCTCTACTCAGGTTTCACAGAACTGGCGGTTATTTGGACATATTTTAAGGATGACATAACAGAGCTTTATTCTAGCCACAAAGAGATTGCCTTCCAAATTTAGCACTGGAGATGCAAACAGCAAGCAAATGAAAGTGCTGAGAACAAGATAGCAGTGAAATGACTACACTGATAAAACAGATAACAGCTACAACATGCTAATTAGCTATTTGTGATTATTTTTTGTGTCATAGTAAAGCTATGTCTATGTAATTTTTAACTATTCATAATAAGACTTCCCTTCCAAAGCTATGTCTTTGCTTAGATTTTAGTGTAATTACTTAAAGCTAGGAAAACCTTGCATCTCTATTTCTAAGTAGTCAAAGTTAAAACTCAAGGAAAGAACCACGGCTAATGAATCTTCGCTCAAAGATAACGCTATAATTTATCCCTGGGAACTATTAAGACACTGGCTTTGGTTGTGCTGTTGATCACGTCTGTGTGTGTATTGCTTCATCATTTGCTCTCTAAGACAATATGTTCAAATAATAGTATAATCAAACACATTTCTGATGTTAAAGTAAAACAGATAACTAGTGACCCACTTTTTAATTAAGTGGTTTACCAATCATCACAGAACATAGCAGAATTTGTTCTGTATTTGCCTAGCACAGAAGCAGTTGGAAAACAGATTACAGCTGAGTGTTGAAGGTAGACACGACCCTGCTCATGTAACTCCAGCAGTGGACAGGATGACATGATACACTTGTACATTCTGGTGAGGCCAAGGGGAAGTGACATAGTGCCTTTGCGGTTGGTCGCTAGCTGTTCTTGTCCCTTGGGGGCATTGAAGTGGCTACATGGAAGTTAGAGCAACTATAAGCCATCATGAATTCCAGGAAAGGGCATAAGACATGAAATAACTTTTGCATCCCTCCCTTTCCATTTTTATATCAAGTACTGCAAACACAGAATTCCAGTTGCTGTGCATTCAATTCTGTCCTAAGTCCTTTCCTTTGCCAAAATTCTGCTAGCTTGTCTTTATTTGACGAGTCATAAAAAAGGAAGATATGTCTGTGGATTCTTTCTCATGATTTTTATTCTTTATTACTGAGAGGTATTAAGCAAAGAAAAATACATAGTGCTCAGAACCAGACATAAATTAATTTCATAATTTTAGTAGAACCTGCTGTCTGTGGCTCTGTTGTTCCTATCCTGGCCTGCTTTACCACTGTATTTACATATTTCTCATAGTGATCTGGAGAGAGACCAAGCATGAAAAGACATATCATAACGTGCTTTTCTTCTGTAGATGTTGTTTGAAACAAGCTTGTCCACCTCCAGAAACATTCTGTTTTCCAGTAAGATAAATTCTACTTTCATGGAGAAATGAAGAAACATAAGTATGTAGGCCCAAACATTTCTTCTCTTTTATTGATTACTTTTATGACAGTTTCTGCCAGTCTGAAGAGGCCAGAGAATATTTCTGGTTTTTGAAATATATTAGGAATGTTTTAGAATACAGATGTAATTAGACTTGGTAACTAGAGCCTCCAGTCTCAGTAATGTTTTCTTTATCCAGCACGGACAGCAAAGGCTGCTGCTTGGCTGAGGATACTGAGATAGAATTTGATTAACTCCTCAGGCACTAGACATGGTGAGTGCTACCTCATGTATTTGGTTACATTTCCCCAGAACATCAGAATGCCCATGTGTCCATAAACAGAAGCAGTCTTCTATYGAAGTCTCAAAAAACATAGCATAAAAGATGGGTTTTTTTCTCTTTAAAAACATTTATTTACTTTGTAATATTGAGCAGGTTTCTCTCTGGACATGTAAAGCAGCTTGTCCAATGGGGACTGCATTGATTTACATGGTATTAAATTGCAAGTATTTATAATTCAATTTTACAGAGTGCTGCAGTGATGTCATGGTTTGCTTCTGGTCAGATTACTCCAGGCACTTACTCATGTGTTGTACCTAACACTGAGACCAGTGAAATGCAGAATACTTGTATCTAATGAGTATAAGAGAGAGAGAGAGCATTTCTGACCTACTACAGAATAGATTCTGTCAAGATGGAGATAAAACAGTGGCTGCGTCATGTTAAACTAAATTTAAATTTGTAGTTTTTTTTTTCAGGAGACCTGAAATCTCTTATATGCAGATAGATAGATCAAGGTTACACTATTTTTGCTATATCCTCAAGCAATTTAATATTTTAAACTCAAGTATCGAGATATTAAGTTACTATTTCAGTATCACACAATGGATGATAAACTTGAGAGGGAAATAAGACTGCTAGTTCTGTGCTTGAACCGATGGATGAAATTGTAAAAGAACTCTAAGAGAATTATGTATTCAGATCTCTGAGGTTTCTTTGAAAATGCAAGCCAGTGGCTATCCTGTAACTGTAAATCTGGTTTTCCATTATTTTCGTTCCTAGAGGCTGCTAAGCTCATGTTCTTCCATGGCATCTACAATGGCAAATAAACATGAAAACTTCTGCTATGAAATATTTATTTAGTTTTAGCTTATTTAGACATATTTATCAGTATGAGTTTTACTGGAAACCTTACATACAGCAAGAAAACTTGGCTTTTGAAATGGAAACTATCTAATCAGTCATGCTGTCATGCTTACTTCTGAATAAAGCATTACCACAGCATAAAGAGATTATAGAAAATGAGGGTTTGGGTTGCTTTCTAAAAATACTGTCCAAAGACAAAGAGGTTAGCATATTAAGAGATTTGTTTAAAAAGTTTCTTCCACTTCATCCATATCTTAAGTATATTTGCTTTTTTGGAAAACTCCGTGCCAAAAATTTACAGCAGTGCTTTTTTACACCAGAAATAATATGAAATTGTTTATAATCCTTTTTGTTGGGTGAGAACTTACTGTTTGTTTAAGGACAGGGCTTCCTAGGTTTTTCAGGAGGACTTTGCAGTTCTGCCTTTGCAGAGTAACTGTACACTCCTGTGCAGTAACAGACTTCACTACTAAACAATTGTCTAAACAACTCAGCCAGGCCATACGCAGCTCCTGGGGGTGGACCACAAGCCAGGTGGACTGTCCTGGCCAGTTGCACTGCACATTGTATGGGTCACAGAGGAAAGCTTCACTGTGCTCTGGAATGTGATTCAGCATCTAAAAATACATGTTTATTTTCCTCTAAAAATGTCAATTTATCTTACTTAACATTAACTGGAAAAGCTGTTCTATTCTGGACCACATTTATTGGTAAGGATAATGACTCTTGTCATGAGCCTGATTTCTGAACAGTTTTTTCTCCTCACTGTTAGCATTCTTCTATGTGCTAAATTTCATTTTCAGTGTTCATATTTTTTTATTGGACTCTTTTGTTTTGTTTAGTATACTGCTGGTTATAACTCTTTAACGTGTATCTGAATTRGCTACAAATACTCCTGTTTGCAATGTTTTAGAAAGCTGCATGAGGACACAGAAGACCAAATTCAGGTCTCTGAATGCAACTTACATAGTAAAGACATACTGTAATGCCAAAAGAAAGCTGTGTTTTTCTGTCTTTCAATTGGCAATGTACCAGATTTGCACAATTATTTCTTTACATARGATGTGGCCTTCAGGATTTTTGAGTAACACTAGTTAAATGAAAAAAAAAGTCACAACAATAGAAATAACTGTTTTTACAGGAGTAATTTTTATTTGATCTGTTTCTTAACTATTACAATTTTTCAGCACTCACTGTTCTGGATTCAAGCCAAGTTTTTTTAAAAACTAACTGTTGTATTTCTTTTAAAGAGATCACTTTTTCAGTACTTTTCTAATAGAAGGACTCTCTTTTAAGAGTGAATAATTACGTGATGGCAAGAAAATTAGAAAGTATGTCCCTAGCTGTATTTACACACATTCAATTCTAGACTTTTCTTGTACTTTCCTACTTTTGTGGAATTTCTATTATGAAAGTCTTTCATTTGTGCATAATTTTCAGAGGTTTCCAAACCCTTTTGTCAAATCAGAGATGTGTGTCAGACTGAAAAGATGAAAGGTTCACTGGCAATTGCCAGACTTGCCCTTTCAGAAGAAAATCTGTTTCATAAGATTTTCACACAAATTGGGAGCACTCAAAGCCAAAGCTGAGCCTATTATGAACAGAACCATGCATACAGCAAAAGCATTCTTGACAGTCTAGGAAGAGTCGGTRAAGAAGGATTCTTAACCGGATATTTAATAGTACAGACATACATAAGGCTTCTGCCATACTAGAGTATTCAGCTCCCACCTGTACCTTCCTTGCCAGGAACTGTAATTGTAACCATCACTTGTGAAAATGAGAACCAACAGCATAAGGCTGTTGGAGCTCAGCTACAAAATCTACCTTCCCCATTATGATGGGGATTCTTGCAGGGGAAAGCGAACTTCTTACACAAATACCTTTCATAGCCTAGAAAGCTTTGCAAACTTTCTTGCAGTAGAATTTACTAGTTGAATTTAAGGTTGTCATTATGTCGCGAGAAACTGATTTTTTAATGGGGAATTTTGATGTTGTAGTAGCACAGCTAATATATGAAAGATTTATTTTTTTTTCAGCTTTTCTTTTCCTCCTCTTGYCCTCCTTCAAAAAAAGTAGCAGGGGAAGAACAGTGCACATTACAAATCATGTCATTGCTCTTCCTCTTTCCATGCCTTAAACCCTTTGTTATTATAGTATAAATGTGCAGGAGTGATCTCTGTGGCTTTTATCTGTGTAATTTTTTCTTAACTGTATTCACTCTCTTTAGAACATCCTTTACTGAACTGTAATAGCAGATACATAAGGGTTTATTTATATTATTTTTTTATTTATATTATATTTTTAATTAGAGGTTCATTCCTTTCATTTGTCTTACTGGTCTTCATTGATTCACAAGGGTGGTTTTTTGAAAAAAATCACACTACTGTACCTGGACATATATCCACGTCCAAAGCTTAAGACTATCAAAGCTTCTCTGGTTTGAGGTTGCAAATTTGGTTAGAACAAAAACCATATTATTTGGTTACTTAAATATCATTGCAACAATGTAATCCTCATAACGGCTTTAAATGATCAAGCCAAGCCTGTGTGCACCTTCATACCACAAACAATGTAAATGCAATATATGTGAAAAAATAGTTTAAAGCTCTGTTGTCTGCATGGAGGATGATTCTAATATACTTTGAAGGAGTAATATTTAAATACAGAAATAACCAGTAGAACTATGAGATATAAAGTATGAGTTGGAATCTATTTCTCACCAAATTTGTTTTTCAAAATCAAAATTCATAAATTTAGCCCTGGATTAAATCTACTGATTACAGTGCAATTTCAGAACTCTGTCTCTCTGGCTTGTCTTTCGTTCTTCTTGCTCTCTTTGGTCACTTTTTGTGAAAATTTAAATCAAACCCCTTCCTTAAAAAGACACTTTTCATTTTCACATTTTGCAATTTAGAAAGAAAAAATCCTGCCGCAAGATTTTGTTAATTATAACCTGATTTCTCTATGAATATTGTCAGCATGAAAGAATATTCAGTGAATAAAAGTAGGGTTCCTGAAAGCACCTAGTTAGACTATATAGCCCCTAGTTAACTTAATTCAAGGAAATTCCTTCAAGATTTTTTTCGCAGAATTCATTCAAAGTTAACTCTTTGAAATCATTTAGAACTTAACCTTCATATGATAAGAGTAGAATACTTCCTAAACAYTGCAGCTTTGTAAAAGTGATGATGAACTTGAAACAGATTCTCCAAATCTGTTTATTTTATGAAAAATGTCTATGATGGGTGTTTGGATCTCCAGTATACTTGTACACTATAATCATTAGGCACATCTGGGAATCAATCATGGACTATCACATGCTGAGCAGCTGTATGAAACTCATACAGCAGAAGTATTAGGTGAAGTGAAATTTGCACAGCTAACAGTCTGTGAGGAAAGAAAGAGAGTATGTTTTAAAACAGCCAGTGTAATAATCARTGTGTAGTCCCCATAATTGAACTTAAAAGTCATTCTTCAAACTAAATCTAGATAATAGCTGCGACCCCCAAATATCGCTATTTATATACAAGTATTAACAATTGTTTTCACATTCTCTAGAAACAGTCCCTCCTTTTAAATAACCAATAGATGARTCTGCCCTACAGAGTGAGGAGAATGGTTATATGTTGAGCATGTCTGCACTGCAAAATAAAATAGTTACTGAGAAGGATGGTTAAGACAGGTTGCAAGTGAAACCTTGCAAAGCATTGTCAGACTTCGGCTTTGCTTGATCTGAGCTTTGTTTTGTATTGGTTCACCTGCTCCARTTTTTACTTAGCAATATAGTCTGAGCATAGACTAATATTTTTCACTTTATTTGTGTCCTCATATCAGTAAAATCAGTCCTTAATCTGTAAAAACTCTAGTGTATAATTCATTAATAACTAGTGGAAATAGGTTTGAAAGAGTCATGGTTGATTTAGATTTACTAGGTTCTTTCCTCTGGCCACCACTGATCTCAATAGATGGAAATAAAGCTGGTTGTTGTTAGCCTATTGCTTCTGAAGGATACTATCATTAGTCAAACACAATAGAGGAACCTRAAAGACTACCGTTATTTAGCAGGCCACCTGGACTCATCTTGCTGTTATTTTAGACCTACATGTTGTGTGTCTTGTGAAAAGCAGACATGGAGAAAATTTGTTTTACTTTGTTTTGATCCATTCTCAAATAAGGATTTTAAAATTTAACTAGCTGTCAGTGAGCCAACATGATTTTCAGTGGGAGAGTGATTTCTATATGAAGTGTAATTATAAACAGATAAACAAGTGGCATTTATAATCTGAACTTTTATGACTTCATTGGTGAGTGTTTCACATTCGCTGTTTTAATATATATGCTGATAATAAGAAATAACAGCTGTTTAAAAATAATCCATCACAGGGAACTTTGGTGGAAGAAATGTCGGTTTCAAGCACAGGAATTAGATGCCTAGTTTTAAACTTGCTGTTTTGTCATGAAAAATTGATTGAAAATTTGACAGATCCTTATAAATATTTTTTATCCATGATAAAACAAGGCAGTGGATGACAAATAGTCAAAATAAATTCACTAGATGATTTTAACTTAGCAAATTAAAAATCTGGAGAGAAACTTAAGCTAAATTGACCTGAAGGCTGAATTTCTGTTCTCTCTCTCAAGCTGAATGCTTGACAAAATGAGACAACATAAAAGGAAGTGCTTATGAGCACCTTATTTTGGTATTAAAACTACTGCTTTTTAAACAAGCGTTGTTTGTAATTTCCTCCCAGCAGCCTAGATATTGCTTCCGCTAAGAACCACATATCCCCAAAGAGTTACTTCTCACAGCTCTGTTCATTTGCTAAAGGATAGCATGGGCAATGGCTGTTCTAATGTCTGATTACTTGCGGGATAATTCCCCAGCACCAGAAAGAACATCACCCCACAGATAGTATAGTAAAATGTTATTTGTTAAAAGGCTGTAAAAGAAATCAAAAGTGATCTTCTCTGGGATACTGAGGCTTTGCGTAGATAACATACTGATAAAATAGTTAAAATATAGCAACTGTCCACTGGAAGAAGAATTTAGTGTGCTGTATACTGAAGTAGAGAAATGTTTTGATCAAGAATCTGCAGCAGGTTTATTTACCTGTGACAGAGTGTCTATGGGTATCAGTAACCAGTTTGGTCAGTGAAGGAGAAAAAAAATAAATGATTCAATGTGAGCAAGAGCAGGTCTTGGAAGTCTACACAAATGAGGTAGGATGTGAAGTTTTGGGAGTCTTAGTAGAAAGACATAACTGGAATCAAGTGACGCAGGCAATTCATCTACTTAGGAAATGAGAACAGCACTAGCAGGGGTTTGGTGAAGTGAGGTTTACTAGTGAAGGCTTCTTAGAATTATTTCTTCTGTACCTGAAGAAGAAGCAGGCATTAGAATATGAAAGACTTATTTAGCAAATGAATACTCAAAAGCTCCAGATCCTCCAGCCACACTGGATTAAAATAATAATAATAAACTATCAGGCGTTTATGTCATATTTCCTTGAGATAGATCTATAGTGTCAGTGTAGAATCAGGCAAGTTGCCTAGTTTAGCATTATGCAAGACAGTGAACATACCTCTAGATATATGAAATCATTAACTGAATCATCCTCTGGATATGACAAATGATGCCTTAATCTGTAATTCCGTGTCTGTTTTCYGGGCATTACATCCGGTGAGCTATTCCTGTGTCTTATATTTTTTAAATCCATTTTTGTACAACTACTTATGGAAGTAGTAGCTGAAGACTTCTTTAGTCTTTGAAATGTAAAAGCAATTCCTTTTTAAGCCTTCTGAAGAAACATGCAGTGTGGTTGGCATAGGAAAGTTAAGTAAAACAAACATACTGTCTCCAATAACTCTGTAGTTCTAGTCTTCCTAAAAAGTTAGCTATATCATCCCCTGTGAATGCATGCTCAGATCTTTTTCCCTGTTGTGTGTTTCCACAGTAGCATTTTTCCAGACACAATATTTCTTTCCAGCCCTTCCTGTCTTTATGCAGAGGCCCCTGAGACAGAGCACAGTGGACAATATGGAACAATGCAGATTCTCATCTTTTGGTGAGATCAATACTGGCTTCTTAGGAGGAAATTATAAAGTCACATTTATTCTCGTAAGACAGGTCTTATATCAATACAGAATTAGAATCATTTGTATGCAAATTGAGGTTCTGAGGCTTAAGAGAAGGCATCCTGTCATGCACTACCAAATTTCACACTAGACAGGGTGATTCAAAGACAACTCTTTATGGTTAACCTTATGATAATTTCCTTCCTATTTGGATCCTTATGTGTGTATAAAGGACAAACTGGACAGCTTTCTCACGTGCTTTACCTTTTTGAGGGAGATGGCTTATACTTTGGCATACTTGCAGCCACAATGTTTTCTACATAGCAACAGTGATCAAAACAGGAGATATTTATTCCTTGAGTGTCATATTTGCAGAAGTTCACTTTGGGGTTTTGCAGCTGCAAGCAGAACTGGAGAACAGTATAACATTTTCCTTTGGGATCAAAGAACTCGTAAGCTTCAAGAAATGCTGGGAGCCATAGACTCTGAGATTGGATGGTGAGCCTGCTCCTAATGATATCCTCTTCCTTGCTTCACTATATCCAATCAATTAGATCTGATTCATTTTTACAGGAGACTACAACTCCCAGCATTGCTGAAGGCTTTCTGGGTCTTAGTTTCAGGGATGAATTTTATCCATGGTGGGGTGTCTTTTTTTCTTTTTCTTTTTCTTTTTCTTTTTCTTTTTCTTTTTCTTTTTCTTTTTCTTTTTCTTTTTCTTTTTCTTTTTCTTTTTCTTTTTCTTTTTNTTTTTCTTTTTCTTTTTCTTTTTCTTTTTCTTTTTCTTTTTCTTTTTCTTTTTCTTTTTCTTTTTCTTCTGGAGGGGGGGCAAAAATTTAAGCTAGCTGAGTTATTTCCTGTTAAGGCATGCTCAGTCAGTTCCTCATAGGTTTGTGTGTGCATGCATGTGGGAGAGCAATTTTTATAAAATAAATAAAAAATCGTATTAAACTATAAAAAATACTTATATTCTCAGGCTTTGCATGCATGTCGGTGCACCTCTCCAGCAGCTGAGTAATCATTCCCCCAGTCCTGTAGGGCTTACAAAGATCAGGTGTAGGAGCTTGAGGGAATTTGTTCTTGTCTTTTTTCTGTCTGTCTGTCTTTTCCCTTTTTTTTTTTTCTTTTACATTCTAAAGAAAATTGCCCATTTTGCACTACCTAAAACTCAGAAAAGGAAATTAACTGTTACTGAGTCAGTTTTGCAGACCTTTGTCCTAAATGAATGAATGAAAATAGCTAATACCTCGGGACAGTGAGCCCTAGGAAATTTTTATTAAGCTACAGCATGAATTCCATCTCTTATAGCTTAAGCTTAGGAGAGTGGAATTTGAAGTTGGACTGTTCATGCTTTCTGAATGAGTGTCTAAATGATGTGTATGGAAATTTGTGATGAGCTACCTTTATATTTAGTATATCCTAGGACTTGAATTTCATGAAGGTGTTCAGATACATGATTTCAATCCACTTGAAGCATTAGGCATGTCAGGATTTCTTAAATGAGCAATAACCATTTAAGCATGGAGTAAAAACACGGTTGATGAACTGGAAATAAGAATAATTTATGCAGAAAAAACACTTTCTGCACTTTTCACATAAATAATCAAATACTGCAAAAGCACCAAAGGAAACCAGGATCATATCATCTCAGGCAGCCAAAAAATGAAATATCTAAACACTGAGTGCTTTATTGCCACACAACATTCAGTGACCACTTCTGGTAGGACTGATCTTAAGTAAGACCTTGTAGAACCTTTTTCCCTTAAATAAAGTCTCGGACATTCCTTGGTGGCAGAAATTTCTCTCTTTTGAAAAAAAGATTCTCTGGCTCAGGAAAAATGGACAAATAATGGATCAACAGAGTGCACCAATCAGGTAGGTTAGAGATGCAAGGAGCTGGATTGCTCATCCATTATTTCAGGGCATGCCTGTTCTGCCTTGTATCTAAAACGCCCTCTTACCTTCTACTGATTATTCCATGGGATTGTATGTGTTTAAGTAGGAGAAGAGTGAAACCCTGCTTCAGTGAGGAATACAGTAAACAAATCTCAGCTTGCTTTTACCTTGTACTCCAGGCACTCATTTGTGGATACCGGATAGGCACAGAATGTCCTCATATTATTGAGATGCTAGCAGACAGTAAGATGAAAAGTTGAATTTGACCAGAAGTCACTGGCCACTTCAGAGTCACAGAATCAAAGAATAGTTGTAGTTCAAGGGACCTCTGGAGATCATCTAGTCCAATCCCTCTGCTCAAGCAGGATCACCCAGAACATGTTGCACAGGACCACATCCAGACAGCTTTTGAATATCTCCAAGGAAGGAGACTAAACAACCTCTCTGTCCAGTACTCTGTCACCCACACAGTAAATAAGTTTTGTCTTAAGTTCTGACAAAACTCTGTGTGTTTCAGTTTGTGTCTGTTGTCTTTCATCCTACTGCTGGGCACCGCTGGGGAGAGTCTGGCCTTGTCCTCTTTGCACCCTCCCTTCAGATGCCTATATGCATTGATAAGATCTCCCCTCTCGGCCTTCTTTTCTCCAGGCTGGACAGGTCGAGCCCTCAGCCTTTCCTCATAAGAGAAGTGCTCCAGTCCCACTAGTCATCATAGTAGCCCTCCACTGGACTCTCCCCAGTAGCTCCCTGTCTCTCTCATATTGGGGAGCCCAGAACTGGACACAGGACTCCAGATGTGGCCTCACCAGTGCTGAGTAGAGGGGCAGGATCACCTCCCTTGACCTGCTGGCAGCACTCTTCCTAAAAAAGCATCCCAGGACACTGTTGGCCTTCTTGGCCACAGTGGCACATTGCTGGCTCATGGTTAACTTGTTGTCCACTGGAACAAGTGGGGAGCTGGTTACTCTTTATGTGGATTCTGGAGGCTGCAACAAGTAAAAAAAAAATCCTCACAAGAAATGAGGAAAATGTCCTGTTGTGTTGGATGTGTAAGGATTTGGCTGTGTAGTTTGAACTGGTTCACATAAAAATAATGTTACTGTTTAAATAAAGCACACTGGTCTTGGCCTTTTCAGTTGTCTTCTCTTTCGCTTTTGAGTTGAAGCAGACACTCCACAATGCGCATGTTGCATTGCATAAGTGCGTGAGCAGTCCAACTTCAAATTCCACTCTGCTGAGCTATGGGATTTGGGTCCATGATGAAGCTTAAAAAACGCTTCCTAGGGTTCGGCTTGGCCTCACTACTCCAAGATGTTGATTATTTATATTCAGTAACAAAATTCAGATTAATAGCAGTGGCCCTGTTGCCTCTTGTGTTTACAAGTGCTTGAGTATTCAGTGCTGAATTTCATGCGGGTCCAGAACAGAGATTACTATGGCTCACTAGATTTCCACAACTGAATTTCCACAGCAGCCAGTCACTGAAGGATGAGTGGCTGACTTCTAAAATTAGACAACCAAATATTTAGGACAGCTGTAGTTCAGAAGGAAGCAGCTGTGTGCATGTTAATTTAATACTGTCTGTGGTAAAGCATCACTTTTTCAGTTGTCTAAACTTCTTATCACTTATGACCACATTATAAGGGGTGATATTAATATACTTTAACTCTGGTTGCTACAAACCAATAGGAATGTTTTACCCACCCCATACCACTCACCCATTAAAGAAAGATTTAAGCACAGCAGACTAGCAACTTTCTAGCAACAGTATCACGTAGAGTGAGCTACACTTAAATTGATATGTTTTGCTTCAAATACGTAGAGAAATAAAAAATATATTCCTTATTCAATTACTTTTGTGGGCAACTGCATTCATCCTCAAGCCACTATCTATGTGGATGAATAAATCCAACTTGGAACCTTAGCATATGAAAAATGTTATGGTTTTGTGATGTGAATGATGCAGTCCATGATGAATTTGATCTGTGTCTGTTTGCTGGAAAGAATTTTGACAGGTTAAATTTGTATGGTGGGGCTGATGTCAGGTCACTTACTGTTTCTTCTCACAGCTCTCTTAAAACTGAAATGAACTGACCAATGTGCAAGTCTGGTTAGGTTGGTGAGAACCTGGTCACAAACCTAAGCCAGATTGGGATCATAGAAGAAACACTTTGTGATCTATGGATATACAGAATAAGTGACAGTGTTTGAGGAACTGTGACCTGAGAGTATAAAAGCTGTTAAAAACAGTGTATTTAGCTGTGGCTCTATATGGCCAAATGAAAGGTGCAAAAGTGCAACAGTTTCAAAGTGTTAATTGTATTCTGCTGAAAAGTTCAAAAAGCAACTTGGTGATTTTATACTTTTCTTATGAAAATACACCTGAATCTAAAGCCTAACATGGTCTCAGACCAGTAGATCTGCAGGAAAAGAAATGTGAAGTATTTTTCACTGATAAAAGAAAAGCATGGGAAGATGGTGCAATCCTCCTGGAAGAAAATGTCCCTGAAAGTTATGTTTAATTTAGTTTAAGATTCTGAGAGGCATTATAGAACTTCTGGAGCTGAAGTGCACAATCTTTCAAGGTTGATTTAATTGTACTGTTACTATCAAGCTACTGTAAAAACTTGTACTCAGACACCTAAGAAATATTTTTAATTAAATGAATTTTATAAATGAGTTTGCACTTAGATATAGATGAAATGCTAAGAACACTCTTTCATCCTTGTTGTTCCCCGTCACTCTATTGCCTAGAAAGACCAAAAAATTCCTTCGTACTTTAGCTACATACTGCATTGCTGATGATATCAAAGAAATTCCCTGTAAGACTAATTTCTGTGATGTTCCTCTACATTGTACCTGCAYTCAACAGGTAGAGTCTCTTCTCTGTAGAGGAGCGGAAAGTAGATGAGCAGTGATTTTTTTTTTTTTTTTTGATTTTCTTCCTTTATCCCATTCAATCTCCTTTGTATCTTTCAGATTGAGAGCAGTGTATTAAAAGGGAATATTTTTTCATACCCGAGGTTTTGAATCTGCTGAAATTTCTAAGAAATCAGTATTCCCTCCCGATACTTCTTTCACAGTCCTCTAGTTGTCGTGATCTTCCAGTTGTGATATCTGTGCCCTGATAATTACAGCACTCTAAAATACCAGAACTTTACTAGCTTCTTAAAAGTCAGGGAATTGAATKTCAAAATTGCTTTTAAAATTTGTTCTTGATCCCCTCTGTACTTATTGTAGCTGACTTGTTAATCTCATTAATGTAGATAAGTCATTTAAAGGGGAAGAAAGTCCTCTTAAAGCTAGGGTTACACAGCTCTTGAGAAGTTCTGCTGCAGGAAAACAGAACAACTGCTAGTGTAACTGTTCCCAGGGCTGTTGCAACATCTGCTTTCTCAGTTGTCTATTCACAAAAAACAAGTTCTAAGTTAATAGTTTAAAAGCAAAAAACAAGTACATGCAGTGGTTCTTGGGTAGTTGAGAGTAGAAGGGGGGGCTTGAGTGTTTAATTTCTCATTTTATTATGTTTAAGTACCTTTTTTTGGCCCAAAGTAAGCTGGCGTATGAAAAATAAACAAACCTGTTATCAATGTATAAAGCTGTAATAATTACCACAGCATTACACAGTATCACCTTTTGAAGAAAGATCTATAAAGATACACTATCCATATTCAGAATTCAGCTGAAAGGTATTATCTCTTTTATAAACATGCTGAAAAATGCCATTTGTAAGGGAAAAAATGGCAAGCTAAAGCAAAGTTACAAGCATTTGAGATGGGACTTCAATGTACATTTTGTTAGAAGTCTGCTAACCGRAAGTCTAGATAAAGGAATGTCAGTTGGTGATGAAAAATTGTTATAGCATGATGGATACTAGATTCTTAAGTCAGAATGTTCTCAGCTGTTCTGCAAATAGCTCTTTCTGGGAATAGGCAGTGCAATGCTTCTCTGCATTCATGGGAAAATGATGTTAACATCTATATATGTAAGCTGAGCAAGGGTTCTTGAGAAGCTGTGTATGAACAGACCTCACAGTTCTTAATTACTTATTGTGTAGAAGAGGCCTGAAACATAAGGTGATAAAGGCTTTCCATCTTTGCATGATATGCAGCAGTATATACAGTTCTGGAAAAGTGCTATGAACTTACACTTCCATTATGAAATTTATTTTGAAATTTTACTTACCATTGTCCTTTTACTTTCTTAAAATTGTTTCTTAGAGGATGTCCTCTTATTTTCTTAAAATGACAGTGTATAATATTAATCAATCCTAGAAACCGGTCACCATTGGGATGGCTGTTCATTAGGAGCTTTATGATGCACTAATTGTTTAAAATTAAAGCCTCAGGGTACCTCTCAAGTGACCTACACATCCTACAGAAAATATGAAAGCTGTTACTGCTGAAGTAGGCAGGTATGTTTTCTTTTTGGAAATACTGAGCAGATGTCTAAAGTACACACACTTAATTTGCAACAAATCTGATGCTTGTGTCTCATTTGTGCAGATAAGTATGGAAAGTACCTACTGAAATGTATATGTAGGCATATTAAGGGCATAAAGAACAAGGGCTGAACGTGGGTGAAACTCACTAAAAGGTATACAGTAGGGATAGCATGTTTTTGTGTGTGTGTATATGCATGCACACACATGCATATGGTTTCCTATTCTTACATGTAGTTTTCCTATCACTAATTGTAGTCCTCTGGTCTTTTTAATACATTTCCAATTAATATGATATTAAAATGAGTAAAATGAGCAAATTCTGTAATGAAGCAGTCCAGGAGAGCAAGACTCTCTTTCTCTCTCTCTCTCTCTTTTTTTTTTTTTTTAAGAAAAAAACAACTGCATACCAGCAAATGCAACATATTGATCTAAAGGAGAAGTCATGCATTGTAGTGCTTACTTACCAACAGCCTTTAGAGAGGCATACTTATTAAGCTCCTTGCCTGGGGGCTGTTGCTCATATGGGTTTGTGATCTGTCCCAGACTGGGATATGAGTGTTGATGTGCCATCTGAGGAAGGAGGGGAGATGTTGGTATGACGTTATTCATCTGTGGTGGATCTGTTTTAAAGAAAATTGACATACATTAAAAATTTTACCATCATTATCCAGTACCAATTAGACAGGGTGTATCAGGAGACTTAATGCAATAAAATGGTGTTTACTGGAATGTGGGAGTTTGAGTACAGTAAACTTGTACTCCAGTCAGTATAGTGATTAAAGGCCAAGGAATGATTGTAGCTGTACATGCTAACTCTTGCATCAAAAAAATCTTTGAACTAAAAACTAAATTGATTTTTCAAAACAATTGAACACCAGTACAAAGACTGAATTTCTCACAGCTTTAACATACAACCTAAAACTTAAAGTTTATTCCAAGGTAGCCTGATAGTATTATTCTGTTTGTGTGGTTAACTAGCTAGGCTAATTTAAATTTGTTCAGAAAAGCTGCTGCAAATATGCAGTTATACTGCTTTTAATATCAGAACTAGTGTGGTTATAAACACAGCATTATGTTGTGTTTTGTAGACATGTCCCACAGTGCAGTATGTGGAAATTTGGCTGATGTCTATCATTAGGCAATTTCTTCAAAGTTTGCACTTTTTCTTCATGTTTTTTTTTCTTTTCCCCTGGTAGCAGGTATCACAGTTTCATACCAAGACAGTGTTTTCTGTATCAGACGTGTCTAAAAGCAGGTGCTAGTTACTGTTTATGTAGTGTTTTATACCAGTACTAGCCTCATATCAATTCTGTGTTTAATTTGTCCCATTATAGTAGAGATCGCAGTCTGACTACTTTTTAAGATATATCATAATTTATTAGTTGTTTGCACTATTTCATTGCTGCATCTAAGAAGTTTGGTCAGAATTGTATGCTGTACTCAATCTGCAAAGCCAGATTACAGCATGGTCAGCAGTATTTCTTCAAGAGTCTTTCTCCAGGCTGTGTATTTTGAGGTATTTGGAGCTGTCTGGCAGTCAGAACCTTGTCATGGCTTCTGAAATCATACAACAGAGCCTTTTCCTCCTGCAATGAAACCATGTGCTGAATTTGTGACAATACAGTAACTCCCATAGCATCAAGCACAGGATTATAATCATGTGGAAAGAAAGCTGGGTTGTTAGGGGAAAAAAGGCTTATTATGATGGAGTGAGTGGACCACCCCCCAAGTGCCCACAGGATCTGACAGGAGCCAAATATCCCTGCAGTTTGCCAGGATTTTAAGGGAATTGARCCACTTGGCTTTCCACAGCTCATTAATGAAGCCGAGTGCATGAGCAGGAGCTCTGTGGAGCTAGTAACGGATTTACTGCTGAGAGAGGAGAGGAAAACTAGGGGGAGGGAGTTCTTTCTTTTCTTTTCTTTTTTTCTTTCTTTCTTTTTTTTTTTCTTTCCCTTCCCTTTTTATTCCTCACCATTACTGCTGCCTGGTTAGTCTTCTGCTATCCAGACTGAGTCTGCACCTGCCTCTGCAGAGCGCTATAGTTGCATCCACCTACTACGTGTGTGTATAAACAAGTTGAAAGAGGACCACTAGGCAACTGAAGTATGATGGCAGAAATGGCACGATCTAGTAATATTGTATTTCTTCTTGCTGTTACTGGCCAGCTGGGTAGCAATGGAGCAAGTTGGTAGTGGATAGTAGGTAGAGCTGAATGGGAAATGATTTTCCCACAATAGAGCAGCTTTTCTTGTTTCAAAAAGTTTTTTTTTCTTTTACCAAACAAATGAAAATTGAAATTGGACATTTTTGAAAATATTGTGTCAGGTCAGGAGAATTTTTTTTCCTTATGATTTCAACATTTTATATATATATATATTTATAGATTGGCCTTTTTTTTTAGAAGAGAAATGTTATTTTGAATTGAAAATCAGAAAATTTTCTGTTCCAAAATTCCCCAAAATATTGGAATAGTTTTTGAATCTTTTTGATAGGTTCGTCTAGCAAAGGCAAGTCTGTTAAGTCAAACCTTTCACAGAAATAATTGCCATCTTAATGAGTCACCATTTTCTAATAAACAAAACTTCTCAGTAAGCTTCTATTCAGCTACAGTACTGATCTCTTATATAACACAGTGGAGTAACTATACTCTTACTGAGCTAGAGTTGGAGATATCCTATTGCATTTCCATTCTATCCCTAGAGTACAGGTGAAGAAAGCCTCTTAGTCTAATGGCTTATACCCTAAAATAGTTTGCTACTCTTCTCAAAACATCCATGTTTTCCAAATCTCTTTCTCTTATGCTTGCTTTTACACGTACACTTCTGAGGGGGAAGGCTAGCAGTGCTCTATTTCACTACCGGGGCAGCTACTGGCAAGGGTGGGTCCAATAATATGAAGAAAGTATCAACATTTTACCACTAAGATCCCTAATTTTGTTCTGAGTAGATATGTGTCAGCACTTCTCAGATGCCACTATCGTGAATTTCCCTTGTGGCAGTTCTTATTATTCAGTCTGTCAAAACATCATGATTTCAGTGTGATAAAAGTATTGTGAACACCAGTATTTCTGCTGTCACTGCCAAAGTGACTTGCAGCTGTGGAAGACTTCCAAAAACGCTGTAAATAAGTTGTAGTTAACCAGAATTGTCTTTCTAGCTTCTATCTCTTACTTAGACCTATCACTTTTATTCAGTCACCTCTTTAACAGTAATGAAGGAAGCTACCCCAGAAATGTACTGGAGAGACTGAAATTAGGCTTGTTTTTCTTATACATGTCTGTGGCATTTCTGCTTTAAGACCATGTTGTTAGCAGCATTAATGTTGCTGTGTTTTGGTTCTTTAAATGTTTATGAAGATGTAATGTTTCACATCCCCAGATCATCTTTGGCTTCTCTTTTGTCACTTCTTGTTAAAAGCCYGGAACTCTTGTAAACTAGGAATTTCAAGTAAATTCATGACATTCTTTCACTGCTGCGCTGACTGCACAATACCCCTTRTTCATACTCAGGTGCTTACACAAGACTAAGTCATAACATAGAAGACAACTAAAATTACTGATTCTATTGGCCATTTCCACAAAGTGAATGAAACAAAAGGCCGAACTCTGGCACAGTACATTGAACTATATTGAAGAAAGATTCCTGTCTATAAAGAGATTCCCATTGGACTGGA
Source organism: Rhea americana (assembly GCF_003343005.1). Taxonomy (NCBI): domain Eukaryota; kingdom Metazoa; phylum Chordata; class Aves; order Rheiformes; family Rheidae; genus Rhea; species Rhea americana. The sequence goes on along the minus strand of NW_028185039.1, from coordinate 6,941,828 downwards.
TTCCCAGGACCTAAAGGAAAATCTCAACTTGATATATTTACCTATTTCAATCTGAATCATACTAATTTTTAGTCTGTCAGTATGTCATACCTGGTGAATGTTCCATTGGTTTGCAAGGTTGATAAATTGTATGTAACCTAATTCCTTATCTGCATATTCCTAGAATTGAGTGAGTGAATGGGACATCAATCTTGTTTTCTCCATATGTAATTTAATAATGATGGGTAAATTCATCTGTATTTGGATGATATTCAGGAAATTGTTATAACTAAATTAACAACGGTATAATGCAGATTTTGTAGCAGGTATTGTGGTGGAGGATCTAAGTCTAATCACTAGCAGAGCCCTGGTTTAGTCATGATCAGCTAGCAAGTTTCAATAGAAATAGTTTGATAGTCTTTCATTTTGAGACTTTGACAATTTTTCACGTGTAATTGGATAAATACCAGTGTTAAAATTTTGGAAGCAAATAATAATCCATTGGATTATTCAAAATATTTTGGGATACTGTGGGAAAGAGAAGATTGACTTCAACTGAAAGCAAGTTTAACCAAAAAAATCCCAAACAATTTTATCAGTGACTTCCCATGCCGAGTTAAATCCTTTATATTCATAAACCAGATAGTCTCTGATTGGTATTTGCAAATAGCTGGCTTCACTGAATGGGGACAACTTTAACCTCAGATCTGTGGCTGTGCTGATACAGCACTTTTGGCAACTTGACACTGCTACATTGTCCAGCACAGTATTCCATATAACCAGCTGCGCTGTGCCACTGCCAATATTTATGTATTTATTTTTAAAACACAGAGGACATGAACATTGCAAAGAGTCAAAAAACTGTTTGTGCCACAGCTTCCAGCATGAATAGTCAGACCTGATTAGCAGTGCTAAACTGCAATATTCTCAGCTTATCCTATTTTCTGCTGAAACAATGTAATTCAATGCCAGGCTGCATCCTAACCTGYGTTAAGGAACTCTCAAGACTTTAAGGAGTCATTCTAAATGTAGTCTTAGTGGTTAACTTTCTGTCTTCTTACTACCAGCCCAAGAGGGGAAGTTGAGGAAAGCATAACTGGAGTTCACTACATAACAGAAAGACATGTGCTAGGCAGAAAATGAAACATACTGGGGGGGAGAGGGGAGGAGAGAGAGAGAGAAAAAAAAAGAGGTCTTCAGATGCTGARGAATGCTTTTGACTGTTATCCTCTTAAGAGTTCTGGGTACAGAAAAAGCTTGTGGGAGGCAAATGGAGCAGAAAATAGAACTGGAGGGATGCAGCCCCAGAAACAGTTTATAGCAAGAGAAAGCAGGTTGTACATCCCTACCACCCAGTCCCACTATTTGATGAAGACTTTCATCGTTACTTTGTCTGTTTATTACCTCAAGCTATATCTCAGCCTGTGCAATTGAAACTTGCTTCCAGATGTCACAGCTAACAGCTTACTGGGATTTTTAAGTGAAAGTGCTTTTGGAGTGTTTCCTCTCCCTCCCTAATTGTAAGTCTGAGTGACTATAGGGTGCATCACGGTGACAACAATAATGGAATCGGTTGCTGTAGTCAAGCTGCACTCCATCCAATTAAGATGATGTCATATCTGATTTATGCACTTTATTCAGAAATCAAGGAATAGGCATCTCAGCAGTTATTAAACACAAAGAGGAACACAGTGTAGGAAGACCTGACACACTATGGTCACACATATGAACGTGAAGAGCAAAAACACAGACTTTTTTTCATTTTCTGCACTGTGTATAGAATTTGTTGCACTGTTCACCTAGTTTGTTTATTTTTYTCAAGCGTCAGGGTTAGGGGAAATATTTGGGGTTAGAAGGAGAAATGCTGGTAGGATGTAGCAATAATAAGCTTTTTCACTGAGATCCAATAACCTACCATGAACCTCCCTAAAAGCTCAGCTTGTATCTTTCTTCTCTTCAGCCATGGGAAACTGAAACCTGTTCTATAGAGCGGCCTGGGGATTCATTCTTTCCTGTAGCAGTGAAGTCATGCATTCAGTGCTTGGAGACAAGAAAAAATGAAAAAAATACCTAAGTACAGAATAGAATCTATTAGTAAATGAGCAGTTGCAGGCTTAAGGAAAAGAAYAAATGAGATAGGCAATGCAGTAACAAAACAGGAGAGGATGGGGGAAGGGCAGCAAAGTGGAATGAGATTTTGCTATAAAAGCCACCTGCAGACATGCATACAAAAGAAATGAGAACAAGACAGACAAAAGAAGACTGGGAAGTCAAGGGGGGGGGAGAAGGAAAAATCAGAGTGAAATATAATAATAGCTGAGCATTTTGAGATACTCAAGAGAAAAAGAAATGCCCTGAACTAACTCAAATTGAAAATAACAGCTATGAAAACAGAATAGATCTGAGCAACTAGAGAAACCAGTAGAAACCTGCTTCCCTCCCCTCCATAACCGCACTGCCACCAACATGCACATTTGTCTCTTTGTTCTTAAGTGTATTATACTTAATTATAATTTCTGGGCTCATCCAATTTTGCCAAACTGTACTCACAGCCCTACTCCCAAAAGAAAACTGCATATGCTATTGCTGCAGAATCCCAGATACAACAAAAGCTATATGGTAGTAACAGCATGATTATCCCTGTAAATGAATTCCTTTCAGATCAGTTCCTTTCTAGGTAATATGTCTGTTATTCTCCATTCATGGAACTAAGCCTCCTGTTGGGGCGGAACTCAAACCCTGCTGCCTATGTGCCATACGTTTTCCCACAACTAGATGATTTGCTCTTTCTCTCTCTCTTTGTAAGTATTATATTGCTATTGTCATTGTCTTTTTATTTAGATCCTTTACCTATTCCTCTGCATCTGCGTTAAATGATGTCTTTTTAAAAGATGTTCTTATCTAGAGCATCACTGCATGCAGGAGCATACAAAGGTACACTCTCTAACAGCTGATGTTTCAAAGTCAGGCTAGATATCCATAGGATTATGCACAATTTGTTCATATATGGAAATGTGCATAATATATACGTGGTCCATCTAGTTCAGTAGCCACTGTCTGTCCAGTACCAAATGTGTCACAAGAGGCTACAAGAGCTCCRGTAGTATTTAAATGCAAAATCTGCCTTCTCTGAAAGATGTGTGCTTATCTCTTAAAGATAGGAGTTATGACCAAAAAAGCAATTTTATTTGCATTAGCTGTTATAAACCTGGATGTTCTTGTTGTCCCCACAGTCATAAAATGGTGTTTTAGCTCTTGTTGAATTAGTGGCACTCCACAGCAGCATTTTCCATAGTCTAGTAAAAGTGCTAAGTTGAAGACTATTCTGTATTAACAAATCTTAAATTCTCTACCTTGCAATTTAACTGATTTTATGTTTTAGCAAAAACAGATGTTCCTAATCCAGATTTAGTGCTGTTCATTATTTTATATGCTTTTTTTCTCACTTCTCAAATATTTGTCTCCTTTCTGGAGTAAATAATTTCACTCCTTCTAATCTTCCTTCATCGGATGAGCTTTCTGAGATTTGATCATTAAGGCTACCATGTTTGGACCAACTGTGGCCATGCAGTGTGACTTTTGTGATGAGGTTCTGGCTTCACTTTTTCAGATGGAGATGTGTTATTTTGTGTATAAGAGTTTCAGTAAGTCATCCCTGTAAGTCTCTGTCCCTTATGAGATGCAGCCTTTTTTGTTCTCTCATCAGTAGTGTACAAGTCACACAAATGACATATTTTCCTTAAATATGATAGTGCTGAGACAATAAATACTTTTCATGGCAATTTATGTTAGCCAGTTCCCCATTCTGTCTCTGCACTCTGTCACAAAAACATTCTTGTAACACAGACAACTTATCTGTCTAATCATCATCACAAAAAGGATCTGAGATGAGTGGGAAGGCACTTCATCCAGCAAGAAAATGTTTCTGTTTAATAGAAGTGACAGTCTACAGTGTAAATGCCTGTCATCAAACACAGTGTTCTGCCTTCCTCTGTCCTAACAACTGTAGGAGTTAGTCCTATACTATTATCTGATTCTCCATGGTGCTGCTGCATGCAGGTGCCTTTCAGCATACTATTCTCTTGTGCCATGTATTTTCTATTCGCTTCCTGTATGATTAACCTTTAGTTCTGTTGCCGTCTTCCGTGATAGAGGTTGCATGGTCTTTCACAAATGGGTATCCTCAATAGATTTCTGAGAAGTCTTTTTCCCCCAAAATAGAAAAATGCTGAACCCAAGAACATCTTCAGCTTCAAATAGTATTAAACTCTTTTTGACACAATGGTGTTGTGAACTGTTCTGACCGTGCCATGTAGCCAGGCAAGTTGAGCATTTCCCCTACTGAAAGCATTTCTGAATCAGCATAGTTGGTAGTGCTGACTGACACAAAAAAGAAGCCTGTTGCTTCAAGATGACAACTGGTAAAAGGTATGATGGAGTAGTATCTCTTAGCATCTTACTGATCTAGTTTGAGGGGCTGATGGACGAGATTGCTGTGGACACAGTTTTTGTATGTTATGGTAAGGAGATTCACARGCTGATGTCCAGAGGCAGTGTTGCTCAGCTGAACATGGGAAGGAAGGTCATGGAGCCAGGTCAGGGTTCTCCACAAAATCCACTATGCTCTGCTCTTGATCCATATATTACGAGGAACTGGCTGTCTCTTGGCAGGAARAGTAAACTGCAGAGATACAGAGTGAGCCACATAGTGTGCTGTTGTCACTCAAACAATGTCTCATGCTTTTTTTGATAAATGGCAAAATTCCCAAGTCTCCACTCAGTGCAATGGAATTTTGTTCTGCTGTCAGATGTAGACAATGTTATTTATCAACATACACTTGAAGACAGATGGATTCTTAATTGTGAATACTTTTGTCTTAAGTGCAAATGAGGATGGCACTAATTTTACAGTATCTCCTGTTTTTTCCCCTTTAATTTTCTTCAGGCAATTAACTGTATGCATATTAGAGACAGAGACATTTCTTTGAATAATTATTTTATGTGGTATAAAAAGTAGAAGAAAAATTAAGCAGTGATGTCAATCAAAGAGGTGTGGGACTCTATGGCCATTTGAGGGCAGCAGGAAGAGAGTACACAATGTCCCTGTTAAAGGATCATTTTCTTACTGAACATGCTACTACCACTTCACATTTAAATCTGTGGGAAAGGATTTATAGGTATAACAGTCTTAAGCCTGTGAGCCCTTCTGAACTCTATGTGACAGGGTACAACTGTTACTGTTCTTCATATAGCCCTTGAATTCAAGAGCTGGCCTCCAGAGCTTCCTGTTTTCTTCTAGATGAAGACTGATGCTGTGAGATGCTGAATTGTCTATGGTCTCAGTGACTTAGGAGATGGGGCCTTCATCATTTTTCAGGTTTGGGTTCCTCATTTCTGGTTAGACTCCAAGTGTGTAGGAACAGAGTTCTGTGAAATCAGTTGGCTGTTTTACTGCCATCTGAGGCGAGTGGGAGTAGGATATCACTGGTCTTGTGACTAAACCAGCTGGAAGCCTCTCTGTTATGTTTTTCATATTCCTTGAGTTCAGCTCTGTACCACTGCACTCACATTCTGATAATTTTTTCTACCCTCTTAGATGTAAAAACACTACAGTCTGAGCTTCATTTTCCATGTGGACTTTTATTATGTGATACCACATCTCCTTTTATGAAAGTTATTTTTGTGTCCTCTGAAGATTTGCTTTTCCTTCATAATTACTCACAACCTGACAGAGTTATAATCCTCTGATAGGATTTGTGACATTGTAATCTTCTCTAGAGCAACCCATTGCGCCTTCACAAACAGAGGATTATAACCTTTAAGAAGGCAATAAGAAGATGAACTCTTCAGATATCAAGACCCTGCTTTCTTACCAATTTCCAGGGCTTGAGTTGTGGGAGGCAGGAAGCGATGCTATGCTCTCACTCCCACCCACATTTCTGGCTTGCTTCATCTTCTTTTGCCTCAAGTAGCAGAATTGAGAAGTTAATTAAACCCACCAGTTATACACACTTTGAGCRCTACAGATAGCCTTAGCTATGCAAATTAAGAAAGGATAAATTCAGCAAATTTTACTTACATGACAAAATCTTTTTGCTCTACTTCCTTACGCTTTCCCATAAGGTGTCAGTTGTTTTATAAATCGAACAGTTCTGTACATTCTTAGAGAAATAAAAAGAATCTGCCAAGATGTACCAGTCAGTTCAGATTCTTTATTCTGCCTATTTTATCTTTTAATGAAATTATTTTTCTGCAATAATAAATACAGTCCTGTTTTACTTAAGAATGGGAATGTGCCTGTCATTATAATCTTTGGTATTTCTTCTAAGTGTTTATATGCCTTCCTTAAGCTTTAGTTGTTTTCTTTTACCCTAATGATTATTGACCACCAGTGAGTTTAGAATTATTGTATGCAGCCCAAATACATTAAAAAATCTCTTGCTTGAGGCATTTCACTGGATAGTCTTTATTAGTTGTCCCAATATACCGAGAGCTGAGAAGGAAATCATTAGAGGATGAAAATTCTCAAAAAAAAATATGTTACTGATCCTTTTTTTGTATTTGTTATTTACTATTCTGTTTAAGCAGTAATTTAGCMGTCCACAACCTGTAGAATGTAAAGAAGAGTTTGTCTGCAGGATTCTGTCGTGCTGTTCATGGCATAGGCAGTTAAAGTGTTAAGGTTTATGGTGATAGTAGAGTTAGAATTTGAAGGAAGTTGCCCAGCACTGTGGCCCTTCAGTCGGCAAAGTTTGGGACAATTTCACTAGCTGTGATGTACTATCATCCAGCTAGCATGGGCATTGAGAAATATTTTGCTAAAATATGTACCTCAGCTGTGCGTATCCAAATGGCACAGGCTGTCCTGATATAATTGACCCAGGATTGGAGAGGAATGAGCTATATACTTGTCTGGCATAATATAGTTTATTCTTTTAGTCTTTTTAGAGAGAAAAATATATTGATGTGCTACAATGAATCTGCAATATCTAGTTATGGATCTGTTCTTCCACAATCCACTTCTGCAAGTTTTATTAAGGCCAGTGCAGTTTTTCTTTGGCTATTTTGTGTTAAGAAAATAAAAACTCAGAGAATTCTGAAGACTAGTGGARAATTAGTGTTCTGTTCTCAAAGAAATAGACACGATTTATTATATTTTAAAATATTCAAGAACAAAATTTACAGATTACTGAGTAGGATGCGTGTTTTAACTTTTTGCATAGAATTATAGAAAATACAGATGAATAACTCTTCAGAAGATTTTCTAATTTATCTCATACTCCTATCAGGGAGGATTAACTATACTCTTGATAGATGTTTGTCATGTTTTAAAAAAAACTCCAGTGAGGGGCTCCACAGCCTACCTGCTGTGGTCCAATTAATCCAATTCTAATTCTATTTCAATTAGAAAACTTTTCCTAAAATCTGATTTCATTCTCCTTTAAGGCGGTTTAAATCAATTAGTACTCCTGTCTATTAAGGGTATGGAGAACAGATGATTAYCATCCCATCTGCTGTAGCATTTTAGTATTTTAAAGTTGTTACTAAGGTCTTTTTTCAGTCTTCTTTGTAACAGGAAGTAATAGGAATTCTTTTAATCTGTTCATATAGAATGATTAGCAATCTCATAAATACAACMTTTCTGAACACATCTTTCTTGAGATCTTTTGTCTCATCCTTTTTATTTCTTATATCTTACAGAATCTCTACTTATTTATGCGTCCTAGTGTACCATTTATTTTTTGGCATGAGCATGATATTGTTGATCCATTTCTGCCAGTGATCTCCTAAAGCCCTGAGTTTTTTTATATTCTTGTGCATAGAATCTTGTGTCTCTCTTAACTGAATTGCATCTTATTTTCGACACTATTTTTCCAACTTCCTAAAATCCTTTTTATTCTAATTCTGTCCTTCAAGACACTTCAGATCCCTTCCAGCCTGGTGTTGTCCACAGGCTTAAGAAGCGTACATTCTGTTCCATCTACCTACTCATTAATGAAAATATTGCAAAATATTGGAGACAGAATAGGTCCCTGCAGAACTCTCCTCAATATATCCTTCTCTTTTGAAAAATACGAACCACTGTTGACTATTCTCTGAATGCAGTTTTCCAGATAATTTTGCATCTACCTTCCAGAAACAGTTTCTGAAGTCTTGTTAAAATCAAGATTTATTACCTCTAAGGATTATCTCCTATTCAAAGGGCCTGTGACATTATCATAGAAGGAAACTGCTTAGGTTTGGCTCTGTTTGTTCTTGACATACCTACACTAGTTGTTACTCATGACCATGTTTTGACTAAATGCTATAAAAAGTTTGATTATCAGTTTATTTCAATTCCTTCCTCTCTCCTGTCACTTAATTTATGAATTAAACTTAATTAACTGATTTACAGTTCTGTTCTTTCTCCTCTTTTAAGGCTTGACAGCACACGTGTGCTTTGACAGTCTTACAGAATTTCATCTGTCTTCGATGAGTTCTTAAAGGTAGTGGCACTCAGAGGACTGAACCCCTTTGTCTACACGTGCAGGATAATTTCTTCTGGACCATCAAATATGAACGCAGTCTAATTTACCTAARTATTCTTGAAATCTGCCCTTCCTGTTCTCAGATACAATCCCTCCCTTTTCTGATACTTATTTTGGTAAGTTTCATGAAACTATTGCTGTTTTCAGTGACTACTGAGGCAGTGTCCTTCAAAAAGGACAATGTGAGTCTTTGGATCTTTAAACATCAGTTTTTCTTAACTAATACTTAAATAAAAATGAACTATTTTGACATGCTACACATGATTCCCTTCTAGTTGATCAACCCCAAGTCCTACATAAACATTTATTTGAGCTATAGCAATTTCGATTGGTCCTTTCATGTAAAATGATAGTTAACATTTAGCTAATTAGTTATGATGTGTTCTACATAGTTCTTTCAATAATTGCTAGATTCAAGTTATTTCCTATGTGTATATAGCACTGTTTTATCYAAATATATGCACAAGAGTTTCAGAGGAGAAAAACCAACAAAATTAGGTAAGAGACAGGATCAGATAAATAGCTTCTTTTGAAAAAGAAAATGCTATCATAGAAAAAATGGAGGTATTCTTTCTTTTTCTCTTTCATTTTCTTTAGGCCTCTGAAGTAAAATTTGAAATATCATAAAGCAAGCAAAGTAGACTACTATACATTATAAGCATAAATACAAAGTTGGTAAGTGTCTGGCTCATTTTCTCTGCAGTAAATCACTTTTAAACACACAGGCTAGGAAATAGGTTATTATGGCACTTTGCAGGTAGACAACGTGACTGAAAGTTGCGTCCTGTTTACAGAGCTTCTCACTGGAAAGAAAGCATACTTCACAAACCGTGATTTCGGAAGAGGTACGCACTGTCAGCTTGCAGGGTTCACTGGTCTTTGTAGTAACTGCGTTGTTACCAACATGTTACAGGTGCTTAGGTTGTTACTCTTGCTATGAAGAGAGTAAACTGGTCACAAACCAGTTACTTCTGTTTGTAATTTTTTACAAATTGTAAAAACTACAAATTGTAGTTACAAATGTTTCTTAGGGTAGCTATTGATGACATTTTAGCCAGAGGTGAAATAACTCTGTTTCACATTTAGGCACTAGAGACAAGAAGAAAGAGAAAATRGGAAAATAGGTTTCAAAAAAATATATATTTCCCTTTTTGTACTTAATATCATGAATTGCAGATCCTTGAAAAAATAGGAAAAGAACATCCTTTTTTTTGGGGGGGGGGGATAAGAACACTTTTCCTGGAAATGTCATCAAGGTGTGTACTAGATATAGAGATATTTGGTTTTAAGTTACAATTTTGGAAGAAAATGAACATTATATTACTAGATGTCATTTAATTTTAGCACTTTAAATTATCCTAAGGATCATGCAAAAGCATCCTAAATCAGTTTGTACCTCCTCCCATCATTTGATCCTCTCTGATGATGATGTACATAGAATCCTGTTGCAGGCAGTACAAAGTGGATATGAGTGCAGAGGAAAGTTAGAAGAGAGAAAATCTTTCCGTAATTAGGACCTGGGCAATCCTGTATCAGGAGGAGCATTATATTCCCTTTTAACATTTTAGTAATGTTCACATTTTATTTTGAWCTTCTAGACTTAAAAGGCAACTGTCTCAATCTTCATGTTATTTTAAGAACTGCTTCTTCTACAATTTCTGTGATCAATAAGGTCTAGGCACATACACTGGCATGCAGCGTAAAGATGACCTAGTTCTATTTTTGCAGTTTTAACAGCCTTTTATAGAGTGATAACTCTACCACTAAAGGGACAATGATGAACGTATGTTTCAATAAATGAGAAAAATTCTTCTGCTTTAAAGAAGCAAATTTCAATGGCTTTTAAGAAGACTTAGAAACCTGAATAAAGTTGGAGATTATCCATCCTATTACAACCTTTCTCCCAAAATGCAAATACTTCCTTCTAAATAGGCTTTACTGAAAGTGGCTATCACAATAACTGCAGTAGGCTGCTGGTCCAAGGTCACTGGGGTCACAGCAGTAAAACTAGAGATGTATTCCTCTGAGAATAAGGCAGAAGGGGCTGCTTTATCACAGGCAAGTAGCTTAGTCAAGAACAKTCTTCAAGGTATGTAGCTGATCTGAAGGGAGAATTGGAAAAAACCTCTACTCATCCAGTGATGGAAATCCAAATGGCTGATTAGTCACATGCGAGTGAATTTGTGCTTGTGCAAACTATTGTGCTATGTTCTGTAGATGTGCTAAACTTCTCCTTTAAGCGTACGTGTACATTAACACTGCTGTGGTCAACACTGAAAGTCCTACAGCTGGGACCTTTCTGTTGGATCAGTACCCTGAGRGAGTGTGCTCATGGCTCATCCACTGTCCTCTCTCATCCTGCCATGCCAGGAGTAAATCCTGGATCCCAGCAGTTGCTTCCACCACATGGCTGGACAGGAAGGCTGCCCTGCCAGAGAGCTGTGCTGGGGCACCAGGTTTCTCTCGGAGCCTTTTTTGATGTGGTTGTTACCCCATCACAGGCTCCCTGGGCTCTAGTTCTATCCTTCATTAAACCTTAGGCACATTGCTTGGGTCTGGTATGCAGCAGCTGTCCTTGGTATCTGTACCCACAAGCATTATCATTCTTAGATGAGGCAGTGTACTAATGATTTAAGGATTTTACTTCATTTGTTTAGTTACAACACAAATAAAAGCTTGTTGTCTCTCAGTTTTTTGCCTCCCTGCAGGKTGAGCAGGATGAGTTTGCTGGTTGTGAGAAACCTTCCAAACTGGGCCTTTTCCCTCTTGACAAAGGGATACTCAAACAGGAATGCAGGGTGCTTGGGTTTCAATATTTTGTAGTGGTGTAACTACAGCAAATGTAAGTTCTTTTAAGAACCATGAATAGCTAATACAAAATGGTGATTGAGAACAGTGACAGTTTATTTAGCAGTGATGCTAATTAACACTGTTGTTGAACTGAAGTGCTTCTTGAAATGGTAACAAAGCCCAAGACAGATTTCAGGTGCCTGCCTGATGCTACCTGCCTGAAGTAAAATATGTGGCAGAAAGTAGGCTGAATAAGGGACACAATTTGTGTTCCTTTATAATATAACCTTTTTTGTCATTTCTGTCTCCTTATTAGCAGGACTGTTTTCACCAGCTGGTCTTTCATAATGCAATTCACCTTTGTATGGGTCTCAAAAATAAAATACAGGGCCGAAAACAAAAAAGTAAGATTGATGCTTCTTTTCTCAGACGTTTCTAGTGATAACCTATTACTCTGCATACATTATTTTTAATGAATTGCAGAATGTCTCTTCAACTTTCTCAGAATGTTTTCCAAAATGAGAGCTTTATGGACTCCTGCCAGGCACACACACATACAATTTGTATGCTGTCCCTTTCTTTTCTAAATGGTAACAAATTATTTTGGCAACAACCTTCTTACGTTTCCTTCAGTCAGATCTTGTGCTCAAAGCCAAAGCCTCAAGCTCCAGTAGCTTTGTGTAAAATCTAGTGTGGTGCTGAGTGCCCAGTTTTCTGTGGGCTTTCATTTATAAGAGCTTGGATGAATGGCCCCTTGAAGGACTCAGGTGAAAACCTAGGCACGTCAAAATCGATAGGTTCTGAGCATGGAGTTAGGTTTTCTTCCACAGGACAGTTGGCTGCCTGGAAGGCTTTGCTCCCGAGCAAGCAGCTTCCTGTGTAGTCAGTTGAGGCATGGAGCTCTTTCAATATTACACAGATTGTTAGGAAAACTTTAACATATAATCTTATTATTATGTATTTATTCCTGGCATGTTAAGAACTTGCCAAGCAGAAAAAGACGCAGTCCCTGCCCCAAGGGAAACCTGCTGGAAGCTCTGGTATTTGGATGCCTGTGCTCTTGCTTTATGAACAAAGGCTATGCCCTTGAATTAATTCTGTCAAAACTATTGGTTCTCACAGCTTGTTATTGTAAATAATCTCTGTTTGTAATAATGGATCATTACTCAAACTTCCTACAGATACTCAATATGCTGTAAATGTGTTTTCTTTTGTCTTTATTATATTTTACCTCCAACTTTAATCAATACTACTTCAGGAAAATTCTTCCTGTATACATATTTGCAGCCACAAATACTAATGATTCCTGTCTGGTTTTATTAAAGATAAATCAAGTAGCAATAATTTAAATCCACCCTTCTATATCTTAATTTTGGRTTTTGGGGTTATGTTCTAAAGTTTTATGTAGTGTTTCTATGCCCTGATAAACAACTGTCATGTTTCCCTCAAAGTCAGGGTGATTCTTGCTGATAGGCAGAGTAATCCCCGTCTTTAACTGTTAGAGTAACCTCTCTCTCTCCCCCCTTCCAAGGAGAAGAAAAACAGACATTCAGCTAAAAAGTAGTAGTGGACTCAGGAATTTTAACTCAGTTCCTAACTACACCGCAACTGTTTCATGTAATCATGGTGAAGTCATCAAGAGACTGTAAACAGTGCATCTAAATCCCAATTGGTGTATTTTTTGGAAATCTAACACTTCATACACTTCTGTCACTGTTTTTTATATTTGCAGGTGTAGAATTGTATAATATTGCAACATTTTTTCATCTTGAGTAATCGATTCGTATAGTCTTTATAGCAGCAAATGTTTTCTAGTGTACTGTGGCAGCACTGGCTGGGAGAATGGAATAACAGGATAGTTAGAAAACCAGGTATTAACATGAGGCAACTTAGTAGTAATGTTTCGGTTTCTAGTGGGAAAATGGTTTATACAGCTTCGTTTTATCAAACAATTGGGGAAAGAATGAGGTTACACAAAACTTTATAAGCAAGCAAACAGCAATAATGTCTGCAAGACACTAAGTTCTCTCATCCTAGTACAGCATACTTGCTATTTATCCTAGCACTTCCAGTGCAGTCCACGCAGAATGTAATTTTGTAGCCAGCAACCCGGATGCCTATATTAGAATTTTGGGGCTTTAATGCCCCAAAAATATATAGACAAGGTATACCCATTTCATAGCAGCAGCGGGATCTTCTAAATTAAATCTAATGTGYGTGTGTGTGTATACACACATATACTGTGTATATATATACTGTATATATGTATATATACTTTGTATATACAGTAACAGGGCTGGGCATCAGAACAGTTTTTCTTCTGAATGATCTATCTGGCTTATATTGAGATTACTAATATTAATGCTTATTAATGCTAAATCTTTCAGAAAATAGAAAAAATGCCAATTATATATTTATCAGCTACATATAGTTCATTGAATGATGTAGATATTTACATTGTAATAGCTATATAGAACCTGGAAACTATAAGTCTACCCRGATTCTGTCCATATTTTAATTACGGTATTATTTTTTATGGCCACAATGACCAATAAACTKGAATATGTTTCCAGGTTATAGCAAAATCTTGTAATTTGCCTGCTGTCAGAATATGGTGGAGAAAGCTGTACAACTTTGAGACTTTTGTCCCATAATAAACCATCACAATGCCTCCTCTGTATGTCAACAGATTTATTTCATTTATTGAAAAAATTTGGAAATCTTCCACTTTCAGAGAGGAGACAGACCCAAAAGGCAGATAAATATGTTAACTGCCAATTATAAATTGGTTTGGCCTTGGCAGGACTAAAAGATATAATAGGTTATTTCTAACTCTTCTYTCTGTTATTCAGCAAGAAGGAAATAAAGATTTTTCTGTTATGTTTTGTATTTTCTTTCCTTTTGGGTAGATGAGTGCCCCCCCTTGTTTAGCTATTCCTTTTCACAAAATAATAAAGGCGCAAAGGGCATTTCTGTAATTTATTATACATGCATCAGTCCACTTGACTAGAGATTGGTGCAAGAATCTGACCTTTACTCTGATAAAGGGAATTCAAGGGGTGAGACAATTTTGTAATTGCAGGCACTCTGTCTTGTAGATGTATGTAATTATCTATTTGTTTTAGAATACTAACTATTGTCACTGTCCTGGCAGAGATTCCTTAGAGAATAGTACTTCCTCACATTGAAACCCGCGTTTYTTCTTGTGCATTTCGACAGAGGCTTAAGAGATTTAGTCTGACAAAAGACAATAGCACTTAAACCCAAAGTTGAGAAAGAGACAGTGAAATATACACCTGTTTTTCAGAAGTATTTTTGCAAGTAAACTATGCATACTGTGCTTCTGGATGTTATGAGTTTTGGATTTGAAATGAAGGAGAAAGCAAATGCTGTGTTTTTGTAGCAAGCAAGTTAYTCTACTAGCAGCAAGGTTGCTTACTCTTTATTCATTTTATACCASCCTGCTCAGGGAGTCATAGTGTTCAACCACTGGTGCCATCCAGTTCAACACCAATAGTTGTTAAAAGGGAAAAAAAAACAAAAAACAACAACAAAAAAACAAACAAACAAACAAAAAAACACCAATATTTTTTACATTTTAGGTTTGAACCCATAAAATCTCAGCTGTTGGCAGGACTGAGTTACAATTGAGTTAGAAGGACCCTCTACCTACATGTTTCTCAGCAGAGATAGCTAATCCTGGAAGACACAGCACTATTGTTTCTAAAACCCAAGCGTGCCTGTACAAAGCTAGATCAGGTAATTGCACTTTGCCATATTACAACGTGTAAACATTTTACTCATGTGAAGTCCTAGCCCTGCTGAACGCAGGAGCAGAGGCAGGATTTCATCCATATTATTTTTCCGTGTGGGACGTGATGGAGGAAGRGCACTTGAGTACGACGTATTAAACATCTAATGTTGTCTCATGCAATGGGGTTACCCTGGCACCTAAGTGTTTTGCTGGATGAAGACCACATATCCTTATTCAAATCCATGATGGTAGATACTTTTCTTTATCTGTAATGGGGTTTGGAGAAAATTACAGATTGCAGCAATACTGCTGAAATCAGCCCTTTAAAGCATACAAATGGATTGTGCGGACTAATAGGTAAGATTTGCATGAGGCACTGGAAAAAAATCATGTTATATAACTGTCATAAACTCTTCTCTGAATACCTTTAGTTGCTACTTCTTTCTAGGTAGAGTTCAATTACGCAATATCAGAGCCAGTATCAACAGCACAAAATTATTTCGATGCACATAGCCATAAGTAACAATGCATGTTAGTAATCGAAATCATTATCTTGGTTCAGTTGTTGTGATTGTTTGCCAAAACAGAATTAAAAGAGAGGTATACTAAACCTCTAAGGTTTCTGCATATTACAGTACATTAGCAGCAGTTACAGGTGAACTAGGCAACCACCCACGCCTACATTTGCAACTGTGTAATACTAAACATGTTTAAAAGTGTTGATACATTGTAGCCAGTAGTTGGGTCTATGCCTGGCTCATGGAAAATCTCTATTTTGAGAGTGTAATGGATTTTAAGTGAGAGCAGTACTATCAGGACAAGACAGGGTTAAAGGCTATGGATGTTGATGTCAATTTTTCATTTTGTCCGCTGTGGTTGCTCTACAGGCAAAGCTGATTCTCTAGGTTTCTTACCTTTAATTATAGTACAAGGAGAATGATTCATTATAAAAGTGATTTGAAATAAATTATGGACACTTTGCTTTTAGGAATATATTCTAATAAACTCTTGAGAGCTTTGGCCATGCAGCAAAAGTGAATTTTGACCTTTAGTTAAACTCTAAAGTAGGTGTATTCGAGTTACCTATCCCAATGGCTTATCTACGGTGCTAGGGTATGATCCTCCTAGGCTTACATGTAGGAAATCCTTAAAATTTTAATTTTGATGGAATAAAGCTATAAATACCATATGGCTCCCCTGTTGTGGTAGCTAGATACAGAATTTTAAAAATATATGTAGCCTGTAAAGATTAAGGTAAAATATATGATTCCCTGGGAAGACTAGCAACCCTCTGGGTTTGCTAGAACAAGTCAGTTGAATCCTGGACTCAGAGTATGATTTCTTTAATAATACCAAAAGCCAGAGGTTGTAATAAAATGTAGTAATTCTGAGGAGAAAGTATAAAGAAATACTATTTATGATTCATTAAATTCTAAAWTCATTTTTATTTTCCAAAAAAGCACCTGAGCTAAAGGAGTATCCTATACAAAGAAAGATCTGAAACCATGTACATAAAACTTGGGCCCATGGCTCGCCTTTAATAGGTCTCAAAGGAATTATTCTGATTTCAGTACAAAGTCTAATTAGAACAGTCCATTGACTATCAACTAAATATAAGTATTGTGGCCCTCCGTGTAAGCAAAATATTGAGACTTAATTCCAACTATTTAAAATCATATCAGATTCAATTGTGAATTCATGTTTTCTTGTATAATATCATCAGTGAGGAGAATAATAAGCAGAAATAAATGTCTGTGGACAATCCAATTCTAATTGCTGCTGGCACTGATTATTTTTATTATTCATGTTTTTTTCTTAAATACCATAAATCATCAGTATTTTTTTTCTTTCTCCAAAAAGATGAACTGAGTATGTAAATATAGTCATTTTCTCGTGTCCTAAATCTTTAGAAACAGACTGTTTCATAAGAACCTTAAGGAACGTCATTGTTTATCCCTTAGTTGTTCTTAGTATGAAATCCTTTGGGCTCTAATCATGAACACATTAAAGTCCCTGGCATCAAGCCTGAGTCCCAAGAATGTGATGCTTTCGAAAGAGTGGATTTTCAAAGCAGTCCAATGGGGACGGGCACCCAGCTCTCCTGGAATTTGTGATTTGGATTCGTAGCTAAAGCTGGTCAGAAATGCTTTGCCTGGAGAATGCTGATTTTTGAAGATCAAAGTGTTACCTAGGGGCAATTTGGTTTTAACCAAAGGCCAATGAAAAATGGACAGATTTTGAAATGTGAATCTTTCTCTGTCAGCTTGTCTGTCAAGCACCTGAACTGCCTGCCCAACAAGTCGACTGGGAACCAAAAGCTGGGAAGCAGCCCCCACGCTCCCTGCTCGGCCAGTGCCCATGACATGCTGCTGGGGAGATGATCCCTGGCTCCTGGCTGCTTTCCAGCTCTCCAGTGCAGTGGGAGAAGCTGAGAGCATGGCACACTGGCTTTCAAGGCTGCAGTTCCCTGGCAGCTGGCTGGCAGGCCCTGCTGCTGTGCCCTATCCAGGGACRCAGCCTGCTGGCAGTGGAGGGACAGCCAGGGCTTCAGTGCTGGGCTGACCTTCTGCACAGAATGCCCAAATACTTAGTTTTCATCCAAATCAGAAGAAAAAAAATCATGAAATTTTGTAACGCTTCCAAGCACTAAACATAATCTCCTTTGTTACTTTAGTACTCTTGGCTCTAACTGTTGTGGGAGGTTGAGGGGGTTGGGGGCTTTTGGGGCAGGGGACTGAACAGTAAAGGGATGCATATTCAGTCATTACTGAGCAATAATATGTATCAAGAATTTCTGCATCCTGGAGCTGCTATCTCCAAAACAACCCCAAAGTGAAGAACATAAAGRTATTTTCCTGACAAACATATAAGCAGAAAAAAAAATCACATAAGCATAGTTTCAGTGTCTTTTGAGAATGTAGTTGCACTTTAAAAGCTTCTTTCAGCAGCCAAAGTTTTAATAGTAAATAATTCAGCATTCTACTGACCTTTACAAGTTTAGCCTTTATGTAGGAATGAACTATTTGAAAAAAGTCTCTAATTTAGTTGTCACATATCAGATATCAGACTTGGGGCTGATCTGTTTCATCGGTAGAGAAGCTAGCTTCTATATGGCTTTTTTTTTTTTTTTTTTACCAGCATCAGGCCCGCCGTCTTACACCCCACCTTCCATAGCTCTCAGCTGCCCAGTCACTTCCATTCCCTCACAAAAAAGGCTGTTTGAAAAAAAAAATGCACATAGCTAAGAAAATGAAGACAATAAAAAGGTAATCTTGGCAATTATTGTGGCTTACACATTCAAAAACAGAAGTTCTCTCTGTTTCAGAACCCCTGCAGTGCCAAGCTTGTGGAATAGGGAAGTGAAGGAATAGGGATACAGACTTACTGTTCATATGTCCACATACTTATACATATATACATGAATAAGAAGAATGTCTTTGAGCTATATGCTTATAAGTAGCGAAAGTGTAGACTGCTTGCCATACAGACAAGKGTATGAGATGTGATAAGGAAACGCTTATTACCTATAGGGCTCAGTAACAACAGCAACACAGACTCCAGCAATAGCTGGTCGTTATGTAATGCCAGTTGTGGAGTTCTTTTCAGTCAAATTTAGCTCCTGATTCACAGGCAACTATTAACACAGCATATTTTTAATTGTAACAGACAAAGGAAACCTGATGAGTGACAGGCAATGTCTGATACCCTAAGTCCTCAGGCCCTGGCCTCCTGTAAGCAGAGAATGAAAAAGACAACTTAAAAGGAAAAATATTTCAAAACAGATTTTACTAGTTGCAAATATGTGAGAGGGTATTTCAGGACCCCTCTGTTAGAAAAAAAAATAGAATAATCAGCACGTAAAAATAATTAGGAAAATATTGTAAACTAGAAACTGAAKTTTTAAATCTATTTTTCCTGTTTTACTACTTCTAACAGTTCTCTTCCAAACTATGCTTATGTAGCAGAGAGAATATTCTGTCCATATGAAAACCCTTTTTATATTTCATTACAGACAAAGACATGATTGGATCATTAAATGTCATTACTTTTCTGGAAGCTAATGTAGTATTCCCTTTTTGTGGACATTCTGAGTGGTAACAGAGAATGTTTAGAGCTAGACTTACAGGTGTTGAAGGAAGTTGTTAGGAAATTAAGCCTGTAGATAAGTAATTATAAGTCAGAGAATAGAATCACTGAATCGTAAGAATACTTTCATTTTGTAAGTAGTTCTGTCAAAGGCTATCTCTTTTCTCCTGTTACCTAAGATAAAAATGTACCAAACATTAGGTATCGTTAGACTCGGCTTTGTTAGCGGAGTGAACACATAGCCCATATGGCAGCTGAGTTTTATTTATACACTGTGTCAAAGTTCTCAGTATATTTTGACTGATATTCCTTAAACCAGAGTGGCTTTTCTTCCACAAGACTACAAGACTGATTTTCAGATTAGAGCCGGAGGACACATGATGGCATTGAGCAGGTTTTYCCTAGCCCAGATGCATGAATCCAGAAGGACTGAGGTCCTTGCTTCCTGCCAGAAGCACAGGAGTGGCAGAATGCATATCCCAGACTATGACAACAAGGAAGAGCTTCCAGCAGGTCCTGTGCAAAAGAGTGATTCAGTCTACTAGAGCAAAACTTTTCAGTGATACTGAGAATGGGTATATGAGTGGGTAGTGAGCCAGCTGGGTATTTTTTTTCAACTAGTGTACACAGAAACATGAGTGAGAGAGTTATTTTGGTTGGGTCAGAATAACAACAACATGTATTATGCCTGCTGCAGTGGTATGAATCAACTTCTTGCCCAGTTTCCTTCCTTCATCTCTTTTTAAAAGGAGTAATATGAGAAGAATGGCAGAAAAGAACAGAAAGCCATGCGGTGTGGTTCTGGATAATAAGGCATTGCTGCCAGGTCCTTGCTGGGTGCTGTGCACATAAACTGCATATCCTCTTCCTACACAGTTGGCTAGCTCCAGTAGCAGTTGTGGGGAAGGAAGGGAACGGTGCTTCTTCCCATCTTTACCCATCTGGGCTCCCTAGGAACACCTGCAAAGAGCAAAAACTTCCTGTATTTGTCTGAGAACTTACTTGTTGACCTTAAAAAATGGCTGTTTGGGGAAAGGGGAGAATTGCATTTTTTTCTCCCACACACTATTTATTTGAAGAAGTATCATATAAGATCTGACCAAAAATATAATTTTCCTTCAATGTTTTTTCATTTAGTTTTTCTGTCCCTTTAGCTGTTCTTTTTGCATCCAGAATTGCAAACATTCAGTTATCTATGAAATTACCTTTCTAAGAAGAATGTAAAAGGGTTTATGACCGTAAACCAAAGTCTGTCTAATTAATGCCCCAGAATTGTGTTTTTATTTCATGATTTCTTAATGCTAAAGTATCCTAGTATTATAATGAAATATGTTAACTTCCCTGCTACTTCAGCTTGACTGATTAAAAGAATGGAAATATAATCTGTCACCTATAGGAATCATCCCACCTAAAATGGCATTATTTTCTATATCTAAATACTGTGCTGATAGTCCACATATTCACTAATTCTATCAATGTTTATAACAAATAAGTTTATTATCATGCTGCTTTTATTCCAGGGATAGCTCCTCATATCTAGGCTTCCCCAAGATTTCAAAGTGAGAGTAAATTTAAGTATTAGTACACAAAAGTGATTGTACTACTTTTATTAAGCATGCTTCTGATTTACAAGCAGTTGTAGACTTAAATAGCTGCTTCCATTCAAACTAAGTGAGGGAACAACTCTGTCACTTTTTAAAGTGTCCCTTTTTAATACAAATTGGAATAGTGCAGCCTGCCATCCAAGGCCTCTACTAGATGAAAATGTAGGAGTTTGATTGATTTGTTAGTAACTGCACAGAAAGCAAGAAGATGAATTACCCTAGGAAAAACAACTAAAGCTGCCAACTACCAAGCTGCAGAGGAGTGGCCAGGGCAGCAGAGAATAGTCTCCCAAAATGTTTTAATAAAGAGAGCAGGAGAAAAAGATCAGTAGCTGCTTAATCATTTTGCTAGTGTTTTCAGGAACATAGGCTAATAGAGAACCAAATGTTAGGAAAATATGTTTCAAGAAAAGGCCAATAGAAAGGAAATCAGAGGAATAGACTCACTGACAGACTTTTATGTAAATAATTTTTAATTTTGAAGAAATAGGAGGGGAATAAGACCAGATAAAATAGAAACTCATGAAAATTCAAATGAAGAACCATGCAAAACTTTTTAAGGTCATAGCAATAAAAGAAGAATAAGATGAAGAAACAAATGAAAAGACTAGCTCCCTGACATAGATTTTTCATGTGAACAGCTATTGTAGGTGTGGGAACGTTGCTTGTAAAATGATGAAATGACAAATAATCTGTGTTCTCAAGTCATCTTGCATAAAGTGAATAAACACTGAGAATCTACTCTGATGATTGATTTTGGCARTAACTTTCCATCTTTGACTTAGGAATTTCCTAAGCTATTACTTGTCAGCTAACTTCTAGAGGCACTTCCTTCCACATCCCTTCATGGCTGTTTWGCACTGTCAGAAAAAACATGAATGGTGAATTCTGAAGGCGGCAAGACACCACGAAATGCAGAGGTGGATGGCAGCCAGCCAGAGGGGAAGGCCTATTTGGTATATTACATAGCCTATTGCCATAATGACACTATCCAGCATCCCTGTGAAGTTGAGACCATTCTATTTCAGTGCAATAGCAGAAAAACACCAGTTGTGTGTCTAGCAGAACAGTCATAGTTTCATATGAAAGATTTAATGAACGTCATGATCTTACTTAAGAACAAGAGGGATTTTTTGTTGTCAGGTTGATTTATTAGTAGTTGTATCCATTAACATTTTTAAAATACTAAATAATTCCTTCAATACACCTTATAAATTAATCTTAAATATGCAGTAGGAACCAACTTACCCCAGTAATTGACATTTAATAGCATACAATACCTATAATTTACAAAGAAACTTCAGAGAAGTTTAACTCTTAATTAGCACTAGGGAAGGAGCTAACTCTACAAACTGAGTTGTTTATAAGATGTGTAGATGTGAGAAAACATTCATGTAGGTGATTTTGCCAATATATGCAGGGTAAGTTAAGAGCGCAAGAATAKTTAGCAAATGGAAAACAGAAGAGAATAAATATATTTTCACCTTAGTGCATTTATCACCTTCAAATTCACAAGTACAATTTTGAAGACTTTTTTTTATCCTTTCCTGTATTTTGAAAATATGTCATTATTTATTTTTACTATATAGGCAGACTGGGAATAATGTGTATTAGAAGAGACTGGATTTGCAGTGGACTTTCCCTGCGAGAGTTACAGTGTCCTAGACCGATTTTTAGTAGGGTCTTGCACATGGGACTGACATTCAATGATGGTGGTACCAAAGCTTCAAGGAAGCTGTGATTTTAGAGGGAAATATTTCTTCAGGTACTTTGGCCTCATCCCAAAAGTATTTTCGAGTCTGCTGATACTTGATCTTTGCTTTACTTCCCAAAATTTCTTTCAATTTATCTGCAGAATTGATCAAGGATAACCTCCAAAGAAAATTGGGAGGTAGTCTCCAGGAAAGAGTCTATATTCAGAAATATGAATTGCTTGGGGTAATAGAGAAACTGAACAAGAAATTGTTCTTGCCGCATGAAAAGGTACCCAATAATGCTTATTTTCAATAGTTTCACTCTATGTGCTCTTATCTAACTTGACTAAACTTCGCTTGTTTAAACCATCTACTGCAAAGCCTTTGTTCCTAGTGATATTTTAGTTCTTACTAAAGATAAACAGATTTATTATGTAATTACCTCACTGCTATTAATTATTAGACCTCTCACTTTGCCTRTGATTGCTACCTGTTTTGGACATGCTGCTTTAACCATAATGACATATCAAAAGAGAAGACACTTTGAATGAAATGTATAGAAACTAGTTTCAGCCTTCAGGTGTTACTGTATTTTG
The DNA here is from genome assembly GCF_003343005.1 of Rhea americana. Taxonomy (NCBI): domain Eukaryota; kingdom Metazoa; phylum Chordata; class Aves; order Rheiformes; family Rheidae; genus Rhea; species Rhea americana. The sequence goes on along the minus strand of NW_028185039.1, from coordinate 6,918,797 downwards.
GTGATATTATCAAGCCAGAATGTTTCAATTTATTTTGTGTATAAAACTCTATTCGCTATGCAAGCCTACTCAAACAATAAGCATAGTAATAATTACTGTCAGATATTTTAATTTATTTTTGTTTGAGTCTGTTTCTAGTGCTTTATTTATTTTTTCTGAGATTGTACATCTCCCATATTAGTATTCCTATATTTTGAGACTGCGTTGTGGTAATTCTACTTTTACTATTTCTCTCTCTCTTTCCCTTTCCCTTTCTCTTCCTTTCCTTTCCTTTCCTTTCCTTTCCTTTCATTTCTTTATTTACTCTATTTCTGGCCATACTTTTTCGGCTGTGCACAACCATTCAATTTCTGAACTGTCTGCTCTATTTAAAAATAAATAAATGGCAGCCCATTGCTTTTGCATCTTCTCAGCATCAAGTCAGTAAGATTCTTTTCTTGTTACAATTACTTGGGAGTCTAAAAAAGTTTTCGGCCTCATACCATTATAATCATTTCATGCCCACGTCAGTTGCTACTTTGATATAGCTCCATGTGATTTAGGTTTTCTCCCAGAAACCATGAGGTATTGATTCCTTCCACCAGCTCATTTCAGGGTTCAGGTAGATTGCCTCACCTGTAGAGAACACAATACTTTCAGACAGTATGAGGTACATTTTCCAAGTACTGCTTAGGAATTATACGTCTTATTAGAAAATAATTGAGATTCACAGGCACAGCTCTCTCACTGCTTTGAAAATGTACCCCCATAAAACCTATAATTTGCTAAAGTTAAAAGAGGGCAAATCGTGTTAGAGCACATCTTAATTTTCAGTGAAAGCATATGTATGGGACTGAAAGTCCTGAATCAGTTTTAATTCTGGGTTCCTTATAAATTCTACTTCCCCTAGCCTGCTGGCTGTAGAGAGGCCGTAGATTCATTCCCAAACAGCAAGGAATGCATCTTTGGGAAAAGAGCATCTCTTCCTCCTTAAACTCAGCTGTACCTGAAGCCATGTTAGGAGACTTTTTCCATATGTGTTGTACAACCTGTCCCCACTGGAGAAAATTAAGGAAAATGTGGGGTTTCGGGGAGAGAGGGAACTTGCTAGGGCATAAATGCAACAGAAGAATCTAGCAATAATACAAGGCAAGAAGTATTCTTGAAAACAAAAAAGAACTTGTTGATTCAATGGGAGTGCTCCCCCACTGAATGGAGGTTTTTTTGTATCTGAACTCCTGCTGTCATTGGGGATCTTCCGACCTATCAGACCAAATACCTTCATTTCCAAATTCCAGTTAGAATTCTGTTTACTTCTACAGTTATTTCGTATTAATGCAGGGATGTTAGAGAGCAAAATTTGGTTTACTGCAGTTGTAACTAATRAAATAGTGTGAAATTTCCATTTTCCAGCTGAGACTCCTGAGCACTGAGGCACAGTCTCTCCCTACAGAGCGTGCCTCAGGTTCACGCTGACCAGGGCTCCCCTCATGGGCAGTGGCCCAAGGAATTTTAAGTTCTGTTTCCATATTCACTCTGGATCATGCTTCTCTCATCTGTGTAGCTAGCTACCAATTCCTGTTGCAAATTCCAGCTGCAACACATTATTTGCAAATTCATATATCTGTTGTATCACCATATAGAAATCATTTATACATGTGCTTTAGGAGTGTTATCCTGAACAGAAATGATTTTTTGAGCTGGTATTGTTGTAAAGAAAAAAGAAGCATCCTTAATTCTTGATACTGTATACAGAACTATTACAGAACGACCAAACAGATAGGCTGAACAAGATTTTTTGTTTATTTTGGTGGGCTGAGTGACTATACGGAGGAGGTGTTTTATGAGTCTTTCCTTTGGAAAAGGATCTTAGGCTTACATGATTGTACTTGCTAGTATAGATCACTTATTCCTAGCCAAGCTAATCTTGGTTATGAAGTTTGATATGTCGGTGTGTGACCAACCGCCTCTCAAAAATCAGCAAATATTGTGTAAAACATACTTCCTTTCTAGAATTTGACTTTATTGATAGTTTATGTAATGACAACAGTACAAAATCTCAGAATAGTACACCTAAGGAGCATGGGAAAAATTTACTCAGAAGCTTTATGCAGAATGCTCTAACCCACTTCTAACCCAAAAGATAAAAGAGCCCTATATCTATACGCAGCATGATATGTCCTGATAAAAAAAACTGAGTTCTCAGGGATACAGCCCTGTTTTATGCTGCTGTTTGTAGCTTTGAAATATTGCTACCCAGCCCAATAATATGTACTAAACAGGCATTTGTATATTTATTTTATAGATGTATATTTAAATCCTTAATCTATATTTTTCTCCAGAAGAAATATTATTTAGGTGTGCCTTTTTTCTCATGGGCATGCATAGCCTTTGCACTCCTTGGGTAAGAGCTAATGAGTACAGGTATGCAGAGTGCTGCAAACTGAGAAAAATATCATAAAAATGAAATTATAGCTCCTATGAAGGGTCATTGTGAACTGAGATTAACTTCACATCACACTGACACACAGCAGAAAAGCATTTCATGGGGCCTGGCACATGTCTAACTATGGCAGCCATCAAAAAGTACAAATAAATACAAAACAGTTGTGTGGGAAAGATGCGTTTCAGAAACACCTGTTTTTGAAACACTTACGCCTGTTCTTTTAGGTCAGTGTTTGAAAATTTTTTTAATGGTAAGTCTTGAAGCTTAATGGAATCTCTTAAAGTGAGTATCTTAACAGAGGCGTGCAACAACCCTATCTGGCTAATTAAGCATCTTTCCTGATTAGTATAACTGTCTATGTTTTCCTTATTTTTCTGTCTGATATGTTATTCTTTAGGGATGGGATGGAGCTTGAGGGAACAGAGAATTTAGGAAAAGAATCCAGAAAAGGAAAACATCTTTTCAGCCTCAAACTTAGTTCAGTTTTTGTAGCAAAGTATTTATTATAAAGGCTCAGCATAAAATGCTACCTTTTTAAAAAATAAAAATCCCTGCTCTGACAGAAAAAGATAGAGTGAAGAAATGTAAATTTCTCTGCATCTGTTTATTCACAGACTGTGAAGGGATAGGATGATGATTTCTAAGAGAACATAAATAAGCCAAACCAGACTGTAAGAAGATTCAACAGTTTTATTCTGTTTTTGAACAGGTAGATAATAAATTTGCAAGGGTCTCTCTCTTTTCTATTCTTTCATTGAGTTCTCTTACATTTGTGTTCTTTGTAACAGAAAACAAGACATTTCTATTTATCAAATTTCTCTTTATTGCATGTCAGATGAAGGTTCTATGTTAAAAATAACGTGGATTACAGCAGTTTTCCTTTGTGTGCTAGACCCTGTGCACATTCCTTAGGCAGGTACACATCACACCTTCAGAAAACCTTTCCTTCTGAACTCCCTAGCTATTTGTGAAATGAAACTTAATTTATTGAGTTTTGCTGCTGCTTTATGTCCTTTGTGTATGCTTTATGTATGGATGGAAGCGTGTGAAAACTCTTGCTGCTTGAAAGCCTCAGATGGCCAACCTTAGCTACTGGCAAGTATTTTCTACTCCTGTCTGAAAAAAAGGAGCAAAGCACGTATCTTAAGTATGTATACTTGCTCTGCAAACTGAGTAGCCTTCYTGGTCCTTACTGGTGACTTCTGTAAAGACACAACTCCAGGGAGGGGTGAAGCTGTGATGATGAGAGCCCATGAGGCACAAAGTGCTACTTTAACGAGTGCTAAGGAGTTTATGGGTGGGTCATTGCCCCAGTCTTCACAGCAGTTAATTTTCCATTGGAGCCATTCACCCAGCTTGACTGCTACTGAAGCTGAAAGTTGTAATCTCCAGAAGTGCATCTTCTTTACTTCATCTACTTCACACTAAGGTCAGATATCTGCTCCTCTAAAAAAGCAAAGCCATTCTAATTGTTAAACCTCTGCTAAATAATTTATAACTGCTTATTAAAKTAACACTTGACCAGATTGGGAAACTATGAACTATTCCCAACTATTCTCCAACTAAGTAGGAGTTACTGTAGTGGTACAGGCAGGAAGGAGAAGGAAGTGCTGCTGCTCTTTTGAAAATTTTGAGGAAATATCTACTGTATATTAGAAAGATATATATTAGTAACAAAGTACCGAGTATTGTAGCTTGCCTATTAGTTCCCTGGGGTCAAAAGAATGAAGTTAGGAACAGAGTTTAGTGGATTTCCCATTATTTATAGAAAGATAACCTTGTATCGCAGATAGTGAGGAACATTATCAATTTCACTGTGGTGAATACAAAGAAAGCTAGGAACACTGAAAAAGCAGTGCCAATAGTTGAGGCTGATACACTATTTTGAGACAGCAGTGATTCTGTGGGAGAGGGATTTATCTGCAATATGTTTGCACTTATGATCTCTCTTTCAGCTTCAGCACTGCTCCGTCACCACTGCATCTGAGACTGCCCTGGAAACCCTCTAGTTCTATGCAGTTCTGACTGCGTTTCTTTTTATCAGTTGATTATGGAAAAGTATAAAAATATCGCATGTATTACTTTAAGGATATTTCTTATATTTTGTTGTCATTATTAACATACATTTTGATACCAAATCTTGAGTAGAATCTCAGGCTCCACACAAAGCAAATGCTGATTATCAGCTGTTGATCACAAATGGATAGCTTTGTAAAACAAATGCATATTGCCATTGCTCTGTGACACCTGGGTGACATGCAGTCACATGATAGGTACAGTCTACCTCACACTCCACAGAATGGAAGTTTTTCTTATGGGCTTGTTTTTAATTAGGATATGTCACCAATCAGACTCAAAGCTTGTATCAAAATGTTAATCTCAAGTTCAATGCAATCGATAAATTCTGCTGATCCTTGTTCCAGGATCAGCTRTAATCTCCTCATGCAAAAGTGCATAGCAATGATAGTATTCTGTCTATAGGTGAGAAGTATAAGGAGCCTGTCATTGTTCTGCACATAATCAGAGGCGGATATACAGAAATTTGTGTCATGTGTCTCTTGCATTGAGTCTCTGTATTAACACTAGCCTTTTTCTAGCTAGACAGAATCAACAGTTTCTTCTCCAATAGAGCCTGATTCTGCACTGTCTAGTATGCATTAATTACTCCTTTAGCCATGTGCTTTGCTTAAGTGTTTGTTAGTAGAGGAGTCTTTGAATTGTCTTATTTTTATGCATAAAATACACTAAGCGAGACATCAGTGTTTTCTTTTTCCTGATTTTTAAAGAAAAGAACTGAACAGCAAGGTGCCACAACATGTTATTGAATGTATTTTAAGAACTATTTATGCAAAATAACCACCAATCAGAGCAGTGCAAAAAAAGCCTTAATGTTTTAGCATGTTTTGATTCCACCACTGCTGAAGAGCAAAAGAACTGGATATAAGGCTTGCTTCATTTTTAAATTCTTTTTCTCAGAAAAAAGGATACCCAAATTTATAACTAGCACATAAGGCAAAACTGTGACAAAACTTAGTGCTTTTAAGAATTAGTTTTTCTTGTTTAAAAGAAAAGAATTATCTCAGAAGATAATTTTAATCTGATGCTCACAGTCATAGAGCACAGAGGCTCTTGGCTGCAAAGGTCTAAAAACATAAAGTATGCCAGAGCTTAAGGGCCTGATGCAGAAAGCAAACATTTAATCCTGAAAGTTCTTATTTATTGGAATACTTCCATGCACACCAGCTTAACACAGTGTTTCTTACAGCAAGTATGTACCAAATAAACAATGTAGTTGTAGTGCTACGCCTTTCTGTGCTATTCCAGTCCAAGCAAGGCAAAGGAACAAACTCTCTCCTCAAGGTTAGAAAGGATCAACAGTTACCTCCCTCACCAGTCTGTCTTGTTGCATCCCAGTGGTGATAGATCAAAAGCAAAGCAGCTTGCCTGGTGTTCCCCAGAAAGGAGAAATATAAAACATCTACCAGTGACTCCCTGGGAGGTGGCGTTCTGGGGCAGTGTGGGAAGGCACTGAGCCCCTGAGCCTTGCTCTAATCTTTGTTTTCCATGAGTACTGCCCATGAATGGGACATGAAATCACTGCCTGATCTTCTGAAGAGAAAGGGAGATTTAGGCCTTGCCACCCTCACAGCCTTACCTGTTTAATAAATGCTAAGTCCTCAGTGACATTCAGTCATAACCCAGCAGTGATCATGCTAATAAGTAAGTGTCAAACAAAGCCATCGGTGACAAGGAGGGGAAAATGGATGAGCTCCTTTGCTCACAAAGCTACCTAGTGCTTTACAGATGTGAATTGTGTCTTCAGATCCATACAAATACTGCTATTGAAAGGGCTAGTCTGTTGTTCTTCTGGTCTGTGACGACATGGTTGAAACTGGAAGGGACCTTTACACATCATCTAATCTAACCCCCTGCTCAAGCAGGGTCACCTAGTGCAGGTTGCCCRGCACCCTTATTTGTGCTGAATGAATTTCTGCTAGGCAGATCAGCTGCTGAAGGCAAATGCCAGTTCTACCTAATGAAAATACACTTCTTTTGAGGATTTATAGTGGGAGAAAAAAACAACTACTTCAGTAAAACCTGTATTTACTATATTCAGAAATATTAATCAGGATAGGAAAAAAAAACCCAAAACTGCCATACAGGGAACAAAAACCCTCCTCTGTCACTAGCCTAGTGGATAATTATACAATTAGAAATGTTGGAAATACAGTTACCCGAATTAGATTAGGAAAAATTCACTTAACAGAATACCAGTCTCCCTGGTGACGAGGGCAGGTGGCATCTGGGCCTGCAGTGAAGTGCCCTGAGCCTGCCGCCTCTTCCCCCACAGATTGCTGGCTGCCGGGGAGGAAACCAGAGGTCAGTTCAGAGGCTGCATCAACAAACACATCGCACTGCATTATTCCAAGGCATAAACTGTATTTCCTGTAATGAATATCTTGTGAGAAACAGTGCACTGGTACTCTACAAATCTGAGTCAAATATTCTTTCTATTTAGTTGGTTAATTATATCAGTAAATCAACTGGAAAATCTTCAGCTCCACTGTGGAAAGGAGTGCTTTTAAGAAGCCATACAGCTGTGGTGTAGGAAGGGGTGACACACTCACTCACTGGACCTTTGTCTCATTTGCTCACATACTCAAACTGACAATAAAAAGAGAACTCAGCCACATTTTGCATGTTTTTTGTATGGTCTTATTACTGAAAATGTGTCTTACTTCACAAATCTTCCATTGGCTGAAAGTGTTTACCCAAGGGATACTGGGGTGCCTGACCTGTGACTGTATGAGCATTACCTATTCATATGCCTCAGTCATGGGAATGCCACTCACTGTGCCATACTAAGACAGGCTCTTGCTGAGGACTCTGGATATTAATGATTTCCTTGATGACAGAGACAGTCGAGGTGTTTGTACAATGTATGTATTTATCAAATAAGAGCTAAAGGAATGTGTTAAGATGTGGTATCAGAGAGAATCTATCTGCTTTACAAACTTCATAACTTTGATACAGAATGTGCAAAAAATACTCCCCAAATGTTAGTAGTTCCCAAGCGTAGTTATCATAAGGTATGGTAGAAGACTTACAATGAATGTGAGATATCAATCCCTTATGTTTTTATAGGAGCCAGAAATGAATGCAGATTTGATCTTGATGACCATTTGAGGATGACATTTACCTAGTGGGCTATATCCACCTAACTCTGAAACTCCTACAGTGAAAAGGACTCTATATTAATTTCCAATTAGTGTGTTTTAGATGCATGCTGTTATCAAAAATAGATAATCAATGTGTTCCCTCAGAGGTCAGTGCATCTTAGCAACCAGAAGCTTCAGAGCTAATGATATTTCTAATACTAGTCTTCAGTATCATTCAGAAAAGTTCAACTTGTCCAAACAGAACTTCTGAAATAAAATGTTACAGTTTCACATCAATTTCTGAGAAAATAAGATCCCTTCCTCTACCTGTTGTGAGAGCTAAACTGGACTTTCTAAGGGGTTTGGTGGAAAATAAATGTGTTCTGAGCATACAAGAGTTGAATTGATTGATATATGGCAGTCTTCTTAGGCATTTCTTTAACTACAGTTACATCTAGATCCTTTGCRCTTGTTCTTCCTTTTTCATCCAGAAGTATAAAAGCTGTGTGTTAAGATTAACATGCTGTCATAGCTATTGCACATTTCCCCTGACTGATTTCTCAAATGCTTTGGTTTTGGCATAGTTGGAGGTTCTCACCTGTTCATCTTTTCATGTTTATTATAATTCATCTCAGTAGAAAAAACAGATGAGGCGAAATTCTGCTCACATTATCAATAGCATGTCTTGCAACTCTCATTGCTACTAAAGCCAATTTCAGATGCTCCCACTCATCCRCAGCCTCCTGTTTGTCCTGTCATGATGCAAGATCTACACAGAAAATTAATCATGAAATTRTCAGGTTTAAAAATAATTTTTTTGTGTGTGTGACTAGAAATAGTACAGGTGACAGGTGTGAGTGGTGAGGACAAGGGCAGAACAAATCTCTCTGAGATGGAAATTATTTATAGAATTGTATCTTGAGTATGCATAACAACTCAACTAGCATGCTTCATAGTACAAGCAATACTATAATAGCTAATTCAGCGTCTTATAGAAATGGCAAGACACAGAATCATATCTATTAATGCTAAAAAGTCACTTCTCTCCTGGTATTTCCCATGTAAGTCCTCCTCATTTGATGCATATTCACATTTTAAAGATCCAAGAATTAGACGAGCAACAGCCCCTGTTGAGTTTTATCTCTGTACAYGGGCACTGCCCTGCTGGCCCAGCACTTGGGGAAGAAAGTTCTGCTTACAGGACTGGCTGATGTGGCAGAAACAGGGATGCAAAGGAGGTACCTTTTAGTGGCAAAACCTGAATCTTGGCTTTTACTGAAGTGGCATACCACTGCGGTATACAGCAGATAGGAGAAAATGGGACTGTAGGTGACATACTAACTTTGGACTTGTTTTTGGCCTGCCTCATGAAAACCTCCAGTCAGAAGATACCCACAAGAATTATACCTTTCAGCCCTGTTTTCTGTCTTTCAGATGTAATCTTACCATTTCCGTTATCATTATCCAATGCATGCAAATGTTGAGTGTGTTCCCACAGATGCTTTATATGCCATATGCCATAGGAAGGTACAAAATGCCTGCAGGACTGAACCTCTTCTGCTATTTGATTTTATTTTGCTTTATTGAGTCTTTTTCTTTTTTAAAAATAAATAGCATTTTCGTTTCCTTTGTAGATTCCTTTTTTTTTCTTTTATAGAGCTCTAACTAGTGCTGTTGTTTTTTTGTGATGAAAGTCCTGCTATAGTAAGGAAGATAACAGGAAATCAGCCTGACTCCAGTGAATTCTGTTTATCCATGCATAATTGTGAATATCTGATTTTTCTTAGCTTCTCTACTTTGGAGCACTCTCTCTGGAGATCCAGTCAAGCCTTGATTCAGCAGACAATGATTTTTTATTTATTTCTTGAGAGAATGTTAGGGGCTGGGAGTCCAGGTTATTGATGAGACTGAGTTTTATTGCTCAGGGAACACTGACATGGCCCTTTGATAACTACTCTTTTGTCTTCTCTGTAGTAAATCATATGACACAGGTACTCTTGGCAGCCAAAATGCTGTCACAGGTAGACTTTCACTTAAACTCAGCAAACACTGATAAAATGTTTGGGTAAATGTCTAGATTGTGTTTTAAGCTGCTACCAAAAAAAAAAAAAAAACCACTCTTCTAAAAGATTTCTAAACTCAGAAATTCAGAGGGGCTCATCAATACCCCTATTGCCTCACTACTTCTAATGTAAAGTGCCAAATTTACTGCTGCTCAACAATCCAGATTTACTGTTCTCACTCTCCATCAGCAAGAGAGGACAATCAGTCCGTGCCATTAGTCAGACAAATGAAAAGACTGTTAAACTCCATGGAACTAATATTTATATTTCCTTGTGTTTTGTGTATCTAGAGTATACTGTGTCAAGGTGAGTAAYGAGTATAAGTAGAATGGTGTTAGAATGGCAATAACGAGGAAGATCTGTAAGCTGGCTGGTCAGTAAATGTACTGGAATCAYGACACTAACAAAGAGAAATGTTCCCATCTACACCTATTGCTTTATCTTTCTCTTTAGATCAATAAACTGACTGACTGATCATTCTGGTTTGGACTCTTAGGATTGTGCTGTGCCTTGTGCTTCCTGCTGCTTCGCTCTGCATGATGCAAAAGGATCTCCATTTCATTCCAGGAAATTCAGCCTTGTTTAATTCACAGACTATTTGCATTGCCAGCACCAAGTCGCTGTAGCTTGCAGATCCATTATTTTCATTCCTGTCTATCTTTCAGAAGCTAAGCTGGCTCATTTTCTACCTGAGCCTTGTGTGAGTGGCCTGAGAACCATCTTTCCTAACCCAGAAAAAGGAATTGAAGTTCTCTGCAATGTATTTTTCATCCTGCTTCCATTTTTTACTTTCTCGTGTCCCTTCCCCAGGCCCTATAACTAGGCATTTATAACAAAGAAAAGTTAGTCTCTTTTGCTGCTGGCCTTCTTCTGCATATTCCCCAAATACTTCCTGATGCCTGCTTCAGGCTTATTAATTTCTCTGCAAGAGATCTTGCATCTATAAAGCAGAGATCAGAAGTTGTCAGTTACTCGTAATGAAAATGCCAATACAGTTTACTTTTAAGTGCAAATAAAGAAGAAAAAAAAAGGAAGAAAGTATTGGTAGGAACTGAGAAGGGTGAAACTTGCAGATTTGGAAAAGTCTTTTAAAGTAACAATAGCAGTAACCCTAAGAGACATAGATCTATTGTAAGCCTCCATGGCAGTTTTTCTGAATTCATTACTAAATTGCTCAAAATATGTTATTGTTGGTTTTATTTGGAAAGGTGATGCTACAATTTCAGTATTTTTGCTTCAATTTTTTACATCAAATGYATGGTAACCAAATTGCAGTGCAAATCAAAAGTTTTTTGTAACCAGTAGATATCCATGATCTGTAAACAAGTTGGTTTTATCCGTTTCAATGGTTGCAGTAATTTGTTACAGCTGAATAAGGAAGTGGAATTCATGTCAATGTTCATCTGGATTGCTAACTTCTGCATGCTTGTCTGATTGGTGAAAGGGTTCATTTGACCAAARCAGGCACCTGAAGCCTACCTTCTCTGTTAGAAGGCATTAATTTTCACATCCGCTGGTGATTATGTTGGACTACAATGCAAAGTTCAAATTATGCTGAAATTTGCCCTTGTCCCATCTCACAAATTGGAGAATGAGAGATGTAAGGCAAGAAAAAGGAAGGAGAGACTCTACCTTCTACTATCTCCGTTTCAAGAAGGGAGAAAGGAAGGTGAGCACCCTAGCTTTTGTCTCACCTCTCAGTTGAAAAGTCAGTCAAAAGTTAAGTCAGAGTGCATAGCGCTAACTACTGACACTAAATCTATCTGTCTTCCCAATGCCAGGAGAGACAAAGGCAGCGACTGGGACTGTAGGCAACATTCAGGAGTTTCACCCACCAGGACTGGAAGAGCAATAGCTGCAGCCAAGCTTTTGTCGGTGTTGTCCTTTCTCATTGCTGCTGGGATGGAATAACCCTGCAGCTTCTTGTGGCTTGCTTTTCCCAGTCCACCCAGCACTGCCTCGCACTTCCAGCTAGCTCTGAGAAGGACAGAATGAAGGCTGCTTCATCCTGAACTTACACTTAATTCTCTCTGTTTTCCAAGGGAAAACTCTCCCACGCAGATCTGCGGGAGCTCTTCAGCCCTTTTTACTGCTGCCACCAGGAAAGATGTCCTTAGCCTTTGCCTTTCTGGTGCTGCCTTTGCTGTGGTAAATTCTGTGGTGTATTTGTTGAGCAGTGTGTGTTAAATGCAATGTGTATATGCTGGATATCATTTTTCATTGACCTAAGTCTCGTAAAGTCTTCGTACTAGTACAAAATGAATGTCTGATGCTRATCTAGTAGCATTTTGCTCCCAGGACTTGTTGTTTTATTGTTTGGTTGGATAATTTATTGACCTATAGTTGAAGTACCTTCTTCCTTGAAGATGAATATTTTAAAATCAGCTGCCTAGAACATTAATGCCTTTCATTAATAAGAATGACCAAAATGTGTAAGTACTTGGGATGTTTCATTTCATAAAGTGGTTAGAGTGTGTGCACTGTGACTAATTACTTATCAAACCTGACGTGTTTTTAATGATCACAAGCATAATTTTGATTCTGTACTAAAGTATTGTCTCTGCCCCTTTTGTTTAACTCTTTTAATATTGTACTTAGAATAATATTTCTTGCTTTCAGGCAAACAGAACCAGACTGCTTTCATTTGTACAATGGATGACTGCAGATTCTGGCCCAGAGAATTATATAAATGGTGATTGTATGAATATCATTTCATGAGAAAGGGAATGTCTGTGTAGCTAGTCAGGAATTAGTAGATGAGCAAAAAATCAATGTTTTTTCTGACTTCCTCTTATTTTACTTCATACTTTTGAAATACTTTCTTGGCTAACACAAGAGTAGCCCAGGAAAAGTTGCTTAAAAGATATCTTAAAAATATCAAAGCTTTTACGTCAATACCAAATATTTCCAGGGAAGGTTAAAATGCCATACTTSCTGTGGAATCACYTCCAGTAAATAATTTGAAGCACATCAGTCTGGTGTTCCTACACCTATTGTGCCATACCAGGAGGAGCTTCATSGGTCTGATGAGAAAACACTGATATTTACTGCTGTATAAATACTCTTTGTTGTCCCCATCTTCATATTGTTCTAAATAATATATTCCATACGAGATGAATTAAGCAACATACTTCTCAACTCTGACATTTTTCGTCTTATGGATCAAAAATAAATATAGACTGATATTCCTCAAAAGTACACACTGAGTCATTCCCATTAATTAAGGATTGCTTTTATATCCACTACAAATTATTTTAATAATAGTCTTGAGATTATCTGTTTGTTAAGTTGAAATATATGAGCAGCTGTGTTACTCCTACAGCTTTGATGAGTTGTAGGAATGCAGCACCTATGCACAGCTTCAGGTCCTATGAAAGCAGAGCTAATTGCTCATGCTTGCAGTAATTTTGTCTACCTGGGGTCTGACTGCACAGTTGATATTCACATTAGTGTTTGTTTTATTGTAACACTGTGACTCTCAGCAAGCAAATAATTCCAGCAGGTTGGTAAAGGTAGCAGAGCTGGGTCTCTTGTGGCCTATTTTCATTGAAACATCTCAAATCAGTGGTATTAATCATGTGTTTAGTCAAGTATGTGCCTATGTACCTTGCTAAGCTGAAGCTTAAGCATGGAGGCCATGATAAAAATGTATTACCTTCTGGCTGTAGATAAGAATCTGAGTATCAGTACAGCCTACCTGACTTTTGAATAGCTTCAGTATTGGCAACAACAGTGTGCTGCTGATCAGCTAYAGTCAGGTAGCTAAGAGTAGATGGTGCTGAACTGTAGTGACTAACATTCTTTTCCTTACTGAAAAACAATGGTGACAGCAATAACATGAGAATACTGCTTGGGCAGCAGCTTCCCTCTGTCCACAAAGAAACTCCCTTTTTATATGATTGCCAACATGCTGCTGATGATTATAGTATTACTCATTTCCACAAGTGCAGCTCACTTCATGCCAGGATGTCACAACATCTTCAAGAGCAGGTAGAATTTAACTGATTCTAGTTGAAAAGGGGCTCAATGTCTTTATAAGATACTCTTCATTTAAGTTTTGGATTCTGATCCATCTCCTGGCTTCTAGTCCACTTCTTTGGTCTCAGATCTTAATCTTCAAAGTCAACAGCAGTTTAAGCTTCAGCAGCAGTTGTAACTCCAGATTTCACCTTACCATGACAGTTGTGCTCCCATAGAGCGCAGTAGCTGACAGAACCCACGGTGACATATGTGTGGGACTGGGCTTACTGCACAAAGGACTTTCGGGTGCTGATCATCTTTGAGGCCCACCTACAAAGATGAGGTCTTTGGTAAAGCTTTCTTACTACATCCGTAGCTTTATATAATATATGAAACGTAGTCACTGAAACATGCTCAGTTACTATGGTGATGAGTGCTGGTCGAAGACTCTGAAATAGAGAAATTGGAGAACAAAAGCATCCAGAAAGCCAAGAGGCCTAAGTTCACCATGCAGATCTAATTTATCTGTGTAATGTTTAAAGAACAGAGTGAGAACACTCCAGAAAAAAAAGTAAAACAGATGTAACTGTCAAAGGATCTTGTCTGGTATTAGCATACCTAAAGTTGCAATGTGTTCTCTCAGGTTCGTTTTTCTCTCTGATGTTAAAAATAGTTGCATAGGCTTAAGGAAGCAATAGTTGGCTGCTAAATGAACAGTCACTGGAAAGGGATCTGAATTTGTGGTCAGTATTGTCAAGTGTTAGTTGAAAAGTTCATTTTATCTGTGGGATTACAGGAAATTCTTGGGAGATACAAGATCTTGTAAGAGAGACATGAGATAGCATCAAACGAAAAGACAGAGCCATAAGGAGGAGAGGCCAGGCAGCCTTGAACAAAGTCTATTTAACATTTGATCCCATTCTCTTGGCTGACTGGTCTTTTTGTCAGTAGACTGAATGAGAATCATAAATGTGAAGAAAGGACTGTTCAGGCATCAGAAAAGCCGAAAAAAACATTTGCTAAGAAAAAGGTCCTTTAAGCAGAAGAAAAAAACAAAACAAAAAAAAAAAAAAACTGTGTACGTTTTCCATATAGGTGCAATTATTGCCAGCAGTTGTTCTAACATTCTGTGGTTTGAGCAATGTTTCAAAGTATTTCACTTCTGCCTGATGTCACTTTGTTTCCTATACCACTACTGCTGTGACAGTGACCATGTAGGTTGAGAAGCATTATGTGCTTGACTAACTTCCCGCTATTTAGGTTCTACAAAATGCATTTCCTCAAGCTCTGTGCAGTAGGAATTACAGCTACTGTAACAAAGCAAGAAGAGGATGGGCTCAAGCTCATTGACCACAGCCCTGCAGCTTGGCATTCTGCTGTAGTTACTGACAAAACTCTAGGAGGCAAATTGCAGCTCTGTTMTGTCAATAAGCACAAGAGGCATAGTAAATGGTGGCTTAGAGAAATCAATTCCCCTATCAAAGGTCAGTAGAGTTTGTAAGTGCATGTGCTTACAGAATAGCAGCCTAATCTGTCCCTCTGATGGTCAAAACCCATTCACAGCTAAAAGTTGCCTATGTCTGTTCTAACTGGAAGAAAGGGAAGGAAAATGTCGGTTTTAGAATAATACGTGGGGTTTGGAATAAAAAAGTGTGTGTTTTGTTTCTAACTCTGCTGCTGAGCACTTACTTGCACAATATCCATTTGCAAGGCTGAGCTTTGCCATTAGACACACTGAAGGTTCACTGCTAAGGTAGCCGCGTATGACCCTTGCATTTTAGCAATAAGAAGGATATATCTTGTCTGAATCTCACTTTGGAGGAAAGAAAAGCAAAGGAAAAAAGAAAATGCCCCCTTGCCCACTAGTACAAGAAAGGTACAATACACAAAGACTAGCTGGATTTATTCCTGGTTCTTTTTCCCCCATAATGGGCAGGAAGAGGGAGGAGTGATTCTTTGCASATTTGATTCCCTGTGTGCTTTTCTGTATGCACTACTTAAATATGTTGGAAGCATTGTGTTGACAACAGGAACAAATAATTGAGTTGGGAAGAAGAAAAGCTAGGAGAAATGATTCATGTTTTTTCATTGTTGTAGTGATAGCAGCTCGGTCCCRGCTCTGAGTCTGAGCCCAAGAGTTCAGTTTTCTCTCCTGTGTCCAGTGTTCCTGTGTTCCAGAAAGCAGCTCTATCAGTGTATCACACTGAATTTCCTTAAGGCTTAGAATGGAGAGCACCCCTATTAAATTAGATGTAGTTTATCTAATTGCATTTTTATTATTGTGTTCCAGTGTGTTACAAAATGTGAAGGACGAGAGATTGTGTGAATTGCTAAAGTTTCAGAGTTCACTATTTTACTGGGGACTGCCAGATGTGTAACATTTGTATAATACGCCAAAAATGGGACCAAGAGATTAAGGAAATTTTAAAATCCCTTCTTAAGCATTTTGTAAACTCAAATATAATGTGACTCAGTAATTATTGGAAACCTCAATGAGAAAACCATTCAGATGGAAGAGTTTTTAACAAACACATTAACTTTGCAAGTGCACTGAGCAGGAAACTCAGGAGTTTCCTTAATCTTTGCCTTTTCTTAATGGTCTCATGGCCCTCAAGAATGTTTTGTTTAAGAAGGATGCTGAGTCTAAATACAAGACTGACAGAGAAACCAAAATGTTTGTGGCTTCACCTGAACAGTTAGTTACATTTATCAAGTGTTTCTAGCTTACTCAGAATTACTGTTTACTGACTAATCTCTTCCTGATATAGATATTGACTGGTGAGAGACTGTTGCCACAGGAACGCTTGCTGAATTAAGACATAAGCATCAAGTCTACCCGTCTTCCAAAACTGATATATAACCTTCCAGGATTAAATGCCTCTAAAACTTGGCATGAGTGTCTTTCCAGGGACGAGGTGGCGCTGTAGTTGCAAACTCCCATAATAGGCTGTATTGTTAATTGTGGAAAGTTTTAATATTTACTTTCCTCTTTTTTGCATTGTGATACATCTTTCTCTTAGCTGTTACTGTCCTAAAAATATATTCAGAAAATGACTTGTGCTGACTGAAAACCTTATTTTCAAAGTGACCAAAATTCTGAAATATGAAATGTTTGCAAATTATTAATTTTCTTGTGAAACTGAAAAAGAAACCCCAGCATGCAAATTGTACAGAATAGACTGAGAAGACTTTAAAAATGCAAATACTTCCTTGAGATATATTGGAAAATGTTATTCATGAGGTAATCAGATGAGTATTGAAAATACCTTTCTCTCATCTATGTGCACCAGCTCTGTGACTTTCATGTTTCATTCTTGAGTCATTGATTATTTGCTATTTTGATATAACTACTTGSTTGGATGTGGGAGAAAAGGAAGCATTTTTTATTCCTCGTGTATTAGTTTATACTCATTGCTCAGCTTTTTAAAAGGTGGAGTATTTTGCAGGAATATGGAGTTTATGAGATACTGTACTGCCTGAACTGCTCAGTATTAGTCATCCTTTGTAAACTGTTCATTAAACTGAACATAATCAATAAATTATGTAGAATAAATATATAGAATAAATATTTATTACTAGATTGGAGTAAGCTCTTCTGAAGTCTTCATTGTACTGAATTAATATTCTCTTTGTGAACTGATATTTTTCACAGYACAGTTCTGATTAATGACAGCTCTGTCATTTAAACCAACATAAAAAATAGCAACTCAAATAAAGTCAGAGTACTTAACGTTAATTTATAAAGCCAATGTCAAAGGAGCTTTTGAGCTAATATCTTGATGACCTGGCTAAATGTGCAAGACCAGACCTGGACTGATATAATGGAATCAGCTGAGATAACTGAATTCACAAGCTGACAGTCTCCTTGTCACAGCAGTCCTTTCGGGGTGATATGCAAGAAGCCAATAGCTACCACAGAACTGAGACATTTTCTGCCTTTTTTCTCTATTTTATAGGATGTAAGATGGAGTAGTTGTAATGTTTTCTGTAACCAAAKAATTGTGGATTTGTGGGTTGTGTCATTTATATAGTGACTAGTTTCTCACATATCTCTGCTTGCAGTTAATGTTTCCACCATGATACCATGCTATCTGGTCATCCACAGAAACTGCAGGTGACCACTGTAGATGTCCTGGGGTTTTCTGCCTAGTCTCTAGCTGCCTGGAAAGGCAAAGAAAGGCTGTGTGGTCTCCAGCCTGAGAGACAGCTCAGAACTTGCCTGGACTAGGTCCTGAGCACCCTGATTTAAGTTTGCCCTGCTTTGAGCAAGGGATTGGATTAAATGTCTGATGAAGGTGCCTTCCAACCTGAATTATTCTGTGATTCTAAGTACTGATCTAAATAAGAAAGGACACGCTTGATATCCTTACCAAATCCGAGCCCAAAGCAGCATAAAATGCACTTTTATGATCTATCGAAACTGRTTAGTGATTGCAGTACTGTTTTGACCATAAATTCCAGTCACTCTTTTTAACTAACTTTCCTAGGTAAGTAGCTACATGACTCTTAAGCTTTTAGTAGTCCAAATTGTCAGTGTTATTCAAGTAAGAAGGCTCTTCTAGAGCTCACATGGGAAATTAAGCAAGTGTAACTGTGACATGTGTATTGGTCCRGTGAATCTATTGTAATGCCTTTGGAGACTCTCGGAGGGCAATTACATCAAGTAGCATCCTCATGTGTGATGCTTGTACTCAAAGGTTTTGGGTGAATCAGTAATAAAAACTAAGGCTTGCATTTAGTGGACTTCACAGTTTTTACTGTGGATATTACATTTCCATGGCTGTTTGCTATGCTTTTTTGCGATGTTTCTATGAAATTTTAATGAATGTTTTCATTTCATGCAGTTTAGTACCGTCTTGTTCATGATGCGGCTCAACAAAAATACTTCTCTTCCAGTTAAAAGTTCTTGAAGTACTAATACAAAAAATGTTCTGTGTAATTGTTGAACTGTAACATTTGTTCATTACAATGCTTTCGTTGTATACTGTTTCTGTCCCAAGTATTATACATTAGTTACAGTATCAAATATAATTTTATAAAGGTTCAATTTCTATTTCCCCAGTGACTGTCACCTAGGAACACTCCTATTTATGATCTCATTCTACTACTTTTACCTAATTTAGGTACCATCTTCATTGTGCCCCACTAGTCTTACTCAAAAACATTTTGATTGAGTGCTTTTACTGGTATTTGTTCTTATAGGCAACTGGCACAACCATTTAAAAGCTCTAATGTTAATTCAGAATTCAGGAGATAATTATCCAAGTTACATAAGATAATATAAGGAACATAATATTACAATGTATGGGATGGGTTGGCCAGATTTGTCACATATTGTATGAAGTAATGTCCATTCAATGACTAACTAATTTAGTATGTAACATGATATAAAACCAAAAAATGTGCTAATGAGAATTTTTATCTATAAAATTAGGTTTAAAATGAAACACAGCTTGAGAAATGCAAAGGAAAATATATACAGAGACCACTATTATTCTAGTGTACTAGTCCTGACAAAACCTTTTTTTTCTTCAAAAGTAAGAGCAATAAGTAACTGAGATCTGTTAAACTCTTTTGCATGGTTCATTAACTGTATTGCCTCCACATTTTCACATTTTTTAAACATTTTAAGTGTAGTCGCTCATTCAGATTTTGACAAATACTGATTTACTTCTCATTTTAAAATGTGTTGTTTACCAAGGAAAAACGGAATTAAGATTTCTGATCAGACTGAGTTTCTCACAGGGAATTTGCAAATAATTTATTTGTCCTTTGTTTGGCCAAACATTGAATAACCCCATTTTCTGGGAAAAAAGGCATCATTTCAATTCTTCATTCCATGGCAACAGCTTGATCTCCTAGAAAACACTTCTTAAGAGACGTTCAAGATGGCAACACCAACTAGTCTTTAAGGAGCATAAATATACACAACCTATTGGTACCAGCTTCTTTTAACTAATTAACTAACTAAATCAGATTCAGTTAAACTTTATTTGTCACCATAACATATAAAACAAAGTCTGGCTATACTTTCTATCTATGYAATTCAATAGGATGGCCAAATCAGGCTTTCTTGTATAAATTACTGGACATTATTAAATGTACAACAGCATTTTAAAATAAATCCTGTGCTAACACTCTTTCTGTAGTTCATCTGTTATAATATTAAATCCCATAAAAGTCCTATACAGTAAATACAGTGATGAAAATAAAATAGTGTGATTACTAGATAGCAAAAAAAAAAAAAAAAAAAAAAAAAAAAATCTATTAGTTCCCTGATTTCCCAAGGTAGGCTGTGCCTGCACTGGTATTTCAGGCATTCTCTGTTTAAAATAAACTGGCCATTTCAAGCAGCTATTTTATTTCCTTGTTCCATGGCTGTTTTTTTAGTCTTGGGAGACTGGAATTCTGGCTCTGATTTTGGAGTTTGGGCTGAATGAACCCTGGAGTTAYGTACAATTCAGCAGCTCAGGGTGACCCTCTCTCCAGGTGTTACTGTGGGGAAGAGGTTGGTTGTTTGAATGGGGGACAGAGGGCAACGAAGTAGATTTGACCACTCCCTCCCCACTCTCAAAAAAGGGAAACCGAAGTTGCCGAAAGTACTTTCTTGCTATGTCTTTTCACAAAAAAGATCTTGATCAAGATCCTCTTTCCTACCCTCCAAGTTTCAGTTAGAATGTTCCAGTGTTGAGGAACATGGTGATGTGGAAGGAAAGCGATAGGCTTGCTGCTTCTGGGACCTCCTGCGGGCTAGGGAGAGAAAGGAGCTGATCAGATCCTGTACTTTGGAAAACGCTGGCTTAAACATTTTAGTTATTTGTTTGCTACACAGGAAGCACTGTGCTACAGTTATTGTGATGTTTTGATTTCTGTCTCTAACCCCCCTTCAGTATATCTGTATTCTCAAATCTCTGCTTTATCCTGAAACATTTCTGACATAGAGCAGTAAAGAATGCTGGGGAATTTTCTGAAAAACAATTCTGAAGTTTTGATGAAATCCAAATTTACAGGAATCTTAGAGCATTCCCAGCTATTTTWCTCCTATGGCCACTAGACTTGTATAGAACAGCATAATGTATTATCAAAGGTATAGATTTTAGCTATTTATTTTTTCTCTCTCTGGGAAATTACTGGGAAATCTAGATGTGTCGATACCCATATGTCCTTGTGTGTAAGGAAGAGATGAGGAAAAGTGTATTGCAATATGGAGTCATGGTGCCTGGGTATTTTCTGTAAACTGTGAGTTTGGAAATGGGTTATACCTGTTGTGTGCACATGACCTTAAAAGCATTATGGTCAGCATAATGTAAATAATGAATATAATCTAAATATTACCCTAGTTTTCCCARCTATGGGTATGCTTGTTGTTCTTGGCAGAATTGCTACCTCAGTGCTTGCCTCTCCTTTCTTTAATCTCTCATGCCATTTCACAGTCAGTGCTAGCTATAAAATGAAAATTAGGGGAAAAAAATCTTTCTCATGACAATGGTAGTTTTTTTCTCACCTTTACCTGCTCATATTTTTAAAAGAACAGAAATCAGAACCTAATCTTCATACCAGTGTATTTAATCCAATTGTTCCAGCATATCCGAAACTGCATCTGGGTTTCCTACTGCTATGGCTTGTGTACTGGGTTGTTGCTTATTCTGGCCTTTCACTCTTTCTGAAATTCTGATCTGAATCTGAGAAACAGTGTCAGTTGAAAAAGAAAAATACGTAGAAAGTTTTCAGTATCAATATGAATATATGAATATTTTTTCATAAAAGCTCTGACCCACTCTATTTCTGCACTCATTTCCTGACTTTCTAATGCAGATTAAAAGGTCTTTGAGGGGTTGGATTCTTATCTTTTTTACTATCAGTGAAGTACTATTGAGAGTTCAGGTACTATGTAAATGTATTTGAATAGTATAACTTTCTCTTTAAAATGAAAGTAAATTGTTCTTGCACAACTTAATGCATGACTGTTCTCTCAGAATGTAACTTCACTGGAAGAATTTGGCTATCAGAATTGCCTCTTTGTCTGCCAAAGTAAATGGACACCAACCACCTACATTTTCCTTAATGAGTGCTTRAAAGCTGGTTGGTTTTTTCAAAAGCCTAAACAGAAGCTGAGTTGTTTGGGGAACCTGGATCTCATTTTGCAGAAAAGCACTTTTTATTTTTTAGCCAAAAGATGTTAATGTCAAGACTTACTCAGACAAATGATCTTCCAAAGTTAATGTTTCACTGCCTAGAATGTCTTTAGACAACTGCAGTATTTGTAGCAGTTCTTTTAAATCATCACTTCTGTCAATTTGAAAATGCCATGGAATAAAGTTTACAACCTTTCTCTTTTACAGTACCACTCCTTGTAAATGCTGCTCTGCTAAAGAGTCAGTCAATATGGCATTCTGTTCTCGTATCTCTCTTGTGATGATGGAAGCATAATAATATCACAGCTAGTTTATACCACGTTGGCTTCAAATTTCTATACAGATTGTCTTTTGTCACAAAACTTGCATTTAACTTCTACAAAAAATGTCATTTTTGATATTCTGGTTGATCAAAACAAAATTCTCAGAAGTACAGTGCTTTTGTGCTTTCTAGATAAATTGAAAAGAAAATAATAAACAATTACATTGTATCAAATGACTAGCAGCTTAAATAAATTCACACCTTTCTTTGTTTTGGAAGTTATACCAATAGTCCTCTGCAAATACAGTTGTGAGACTTCAATAAGAGCATGCTTTCATGATAGCCTGCCTTTGATGCTTCAGACTGCATCATAGACTTTGCACYTCTCTCACCTAAGATTCTGTGTATTTGATGAAATCAATTTAATGTGTAACACATTATATAATTACCAGCCTGCGTGACTGTGCAAGACTATTTCCTGTGCAGTAAACTGTGGCATGCTGACTTTCAAAATAGTTGGTAGTAAATGGAATGCTGGAATTGAAAGCAATGGAAAATTTGCTTCATTTCAGTAGGATTTTGTGTAACAGTAATAATAATATAGCATATTGCTGGCATTTTACTTGCTGCCTAAAAAAAAATCCTCTGTAGGGGTGACAAAGGCCCTGGAAATAATCAAAATAATTGTAAACTGAATGGAAAGAAAGATACAATGTGTTTGTTCCRTTTTGTCTCTACCTTTCGACCCACCTAAACACGCAGGATCTGTTCCACAGATTCTGTTGTTTATGTGAAGCTGAAAAGCTCTGTCAACGTGGAAATTCTCTAGACTGTCAATTCTCTTATCTAATCCAATTTCTACCGATAAAGCATCTGTTGTGTTTTTAGCAAGTACTGTATTTGTTAATAGGAATAGAGAAAGATACTGGTGGGGAAAATCACATTTGCGAGCTTCTGTGGAAACTAGAGCTCCATTTGAAAAGAGCAAATATAAAACAAAAGCCAGTTGTGTTAAAGTTCCTTTGAATCTACTTGGTAAGAGTTTGTGCTACAGTTATAACATGAAACTTTGTAATATGAACTTGGTATGAAAACATAGTGGAGTTATTCCATCCGATGGAATAATCTGCCTTCAGAGTATGTATCTCTCTACATACTGTTGTCAATCTTTTGTTGTTCCCATTGAAATGAATAGAGCTTCTGCACCACTAATTTCAAAAGCGTTTCATGCAGCAKGAAGAATATATAATAAAAGATGCTCTGTAGTAAGAAAAATAGGTTGTTTGTGTGTTGTAGATGACTCAGCAGAGCCCAGATTTTGTAACTGTTCAGACAGAGTGCTCATTTGCAGTTACTCCTGCTTCCCGTAAAGTTTTGGCCTGAGGCATCTTGCCATATGTCTGAGGTTGGGAGGCCGAATGGGAAACCAATAGCTTCTTTCTCCAGTGGCTGAAATGCAGCAGGAGTTGCAACACTGCTGTACAGTTTAATTGGTAGCTTAAAATCAGCAATTAATTTCTCATTATTTATAAGTAAGTTCGTATTACAGAATATGAACTAACTTTGATGCATTAAGCAATGTGAAAAAGAAACATAAGTTATCCACTCAAAAGTTAAACATATGTCATAAAATGTTTTCACCTCACTAATGTGTGAGAAGGAGAGGCATCGCTCAGTTTCTCTTCTCTAAATAAACTTTGTGATTTCTTTTGTCCCATCTCAGCGATGCTTCTCCCGACCCTTCCTGACTTGGTGGTTTCCCACAGCATGCCAAAGGTACTGCTCTCCACCAGCAGCCTTGTAGCAAAAGTTAGGCACCTTACTTCCGTWAACAGAGGCTAGTAACCTCTTTGCAGCTGGCTTTCTAGAAGATTTCTTCCAATAATTGACTGGATTAGAATTAATAAGAAAACAGATTATTTTCCTAGTATTTTAACTTTCTGTTGAAAAGAGATTCTACCTGGTTCTGTTCACACTTTCACATCAGGAATTGTTTTACTTGACCTGATCCACTGTTGTCTTCTATGCAATAACCATTGTACYCCATATAAGAGTAAACAGTCATAAAGGGCCAGATTTAAGAATTTAAGTGCCTAAAGAGGCAGAAAATCACACTTGAATTTTGACTTCATATTTAGGTGCCTAAAAATCTTTAAAAATGTGGCTAAAGTCTAAAGCTTCAATTTTTGAAACTGTACTTGTATGAGAATCCCAGCTCCTGTTTTGAAAAAGCTCATTCAAACAGGGGGCAAAGAAATATTAGTACTTATTTTCACACCTCAGTTGTACAGAAAAGAATCAAAATTTTATAATAGTGTGTGCTAAAGGTTTGAGAACTAAAAAGGAAAAAAATCTCCCAAATGTACGCTTTTGAAAATCTCATACTTTAAATAGATCTTATGACCTTTTTTTGAGTCTTTACTACTAATTTTTGAACCTTTGAGTTTAGAAACACTGTGTTCTGAAAGAAGTACACAGACTAGTTCATTTACCCTGCTGCTGATATATATAGACCCAATGGGAAGATTTTAGAAGTAGCAGCTTTACATTTGAATATCTCCTTTTTTGGCAGCTTGTATCTCATTCTGTTATTCAAACATGGGGGGAGGAGCTGGATGTAAAGTGGGTTTTTTTTTAGTTTGTTTAATTATTGGCTTAGAACTGAAAATAGCACAAGTCCTGATTTACTTTAAAACTAGGGGTCCTATTCATAGAATGCAAGCCATAAACACGAGAGAATTGCATAACTTAAGAACATAATAACTATAATTACTGGAATAGCAAAGRTCACTGGGTCCATCATTAGTGTTTCTTAATTTCCCTTTACTTCTGTCCCTCTGTGCACGTGGTCCTATTTTATCCGTTGCTTCTTTAAACATATTCTGTCTCTATAAATAAGCTAAATCTCTGTCTTTGAATTATGCAGCACACCAGCTTTTCCTGATTGTTTCCATTTTTGTTCTAAATGCCATAACTTTTCTGTCCTTCCTTCTGTCCTGTTTCCAATTTTTATTTGAATTTTCAATCAATAGGAGGTTGTTGCCCTGCAAATAGTGGTGCCTTGCCATCAACTTTCCTTAAAGAGACACTRCATTGTCTATAGAGTTCTTGTACTGTGGAAAAACACTTACTCAGCTTACACTTCCCAGTATAGATTTTGCCAGTAAGTTACTGTATTTTCATTCAACCCTTGACTGTTCAAAATTACATAACTGTTAGCTGTCTGTTTCAAATCTAGCTTAGTGTGGGGTCATGGGTCTTCCACCTCATCCTGAAGGCTGGCTGCTGCTTTCACTTATGAAAAATCTGTATCTCTAATTCAGTACCCCGTTATAATATAGATCACTGTCTGCAATGCTTCTAATACACTGAGGCAAGATTATCCATGAAACAGGTTAGACATGATCTCACAAGAGACCCTTAGCAAAGCAGCTTAGAGCTTTCTTTCCTATACAGCATCAGATTTTAAAATATTTGTATATTTAACTAGAAAGGAAGGCTAACAGATCAATGCAAAACTTTCTAGGGTGCTATTTGATTCTCATCACCTCTTAGTGCTGCACTGTATTTAGTGGACTTCCTAAACACGCCTGCGTGATTGTTCCCCTTCGTCAGATAGGGTATTGAGACAGAGTATGTTAAAAAACTTCTACTGAGCCCTATCAGGGATATCCAGCTATACCATGAATCGAACAAAGGTCTAAATGCCATGTCAGTCACCTCTACATAAGTTGCGCCTCCCAGCAGAACTCAAGCTGCTTGACATTGAGGATGCCACAGGATTAGAAGGGGACTGTTTTTTCCCCCTCCTGTTCTAAAAATATATGTCTTCCCAACATGTTTTATCATAAAATGTCATAGAAACACTATGAATGGCAGACAAGTAATGCTAGTTTAGGGTAAGATGTCAAAATAGAGATTTTTCTCAAACCAAGGACCTATTAGCAGTAAGTGGACTTTTGTAGAGTTAGTCAAACGAGTTTCAGTAGGGCTAGGTCAGGTAGTTGTGTACCTCTGTCAGTGCAGAAAGTCATGTATTTTCAACACGCTGTAGTGTACCAAACCTGCACAGTGCATTATCATGTCAGGATCCTATGCTAACTCTAAGTGAGCTGCCTCGGGCCAGGGTGGCGATAGAGCTGCCTCTGAACTGCCGTTGGCTCTAGGGTCTCCTGCTTATCCAGCCCTGCTAGAATCACTCAGTCTCAGATAGCATTTAGTTGACGTTAGGGTGAGCTGGCCAGCCAATATTCCGGTCGGGGCGGGGGGGAGATAAAGGATTTAAAGAAGTAGCAAAATGGGAATGCTGGAAGAAAAGTTGCTCTTTTATTGAACTTGTAGCTTAGAGATGATTTTGTATCCTAAATTGCTGAATTGCTCTTTGACATATATTATATTTATAAATATAAACTGGTCAAGTACAGATGTAAAAGAACAGACAGAAAGGTTTCTGCATTTTCTTTTACATGTGGATCACACCACTTAGGATTCCTACTTTTGTTCCTTCTAACTGGGCCACTGTGATGAGGTGGGCCAGAAAACTATTTGGAAAGTACACATGGGTTCATTTACTTAGCAGGGCATCTTCCTGGAAGCACATGGTCTTGCTTTTGAACCATGGTCTCCRTGGAGTTTAAAGGTTCTTGTTTTAACCTATAACCACCCACCCTAAGAAGAACTAACATTTTTTCCACACTTTCATCCCTTACCTGAGAACAAATGCTGAGACTGAACCCGCCTTGTGAATAAATGTCCTTTCATGTGTTTTATCTAAATAAATAATAAAAAATAAAAATAATATTTCTGGACATGAGAGATTATTCAAGAATCATTTAACATATATATGCATATTTCAATATAAATGAATACTAGCCATCATGAGTTAGCTATCATGCCTTGTGTGACACAGTCTAGATGACTAATTTCTTGATGGTCTCTGAAGTGAAATTAGAAAAAGTGTGGAATGGATCAGAAAGAACATGTAAGGCAGAAAGCCTTGCACAATGAAGCTCTGCTGCCCATTGAGGTGATGTATGCTTAGGAAAAAGAAATGATGTAGAACAGATACCTAAGACAGTGTTCTTGATAGGAGCATAGTTTGGTGCTGTGATAGAGAAGAAGTTAGGTTTGTGAATGGCACATGTCGCAGATTAAGCTTGTGAATAATTAAATGCTCAGCTGTTGCTGCCTACACAGTCTCTTCCTTTACCTGAAAATTTATCTGAGTCCCTTTACCTGAAATATTGCCATTTGCAAAGTGATGTGCACTGGGCACTGTATACTTGATAATAAAATAACTGTGATTTAACGGAACTCAAGAAATCCATCTTTGTTGCGGATTCTGAGTAAGGGGATTTCCAAACTGCATTCAGACAAAATATTTCCTTCAATATATAGCTAAAAATCTGTACATACATTTATATTTTTGTATTGTGACCATGAGATATATGTTTAATTTAATCTGTTACATGAATATCCACTGTAGGCTCTCTATTTATAGCTAATTCGGAACTGGGGAACTCTTTCAAGGAGAGGTGCTGCATCTGTGTAAACTGAAGCATGTATTGGTCTAGTTTAATAAATTGTCAAGTCTCAATGCAAATCCCTTCTCTACCCCAATGGAGTGTCTCAAATAAGAAAAATCTTAACTGAGCAGTTGCAAGAACCAAAAAGAAAAAAAATATATGAAGAAGTCCAAAAAAAAAAAAAACTGTCATAAAGGAAACATTCATTTTCTGTCGCAAAGGAAGTGGATTGCCTTTGAAAGGTTCTCTATTGCTGATTGATTCGCATATGCCTAATGTGTGATTTCAGCTTAAAAGGCTAATGTTCTTGCACTAGTTCAAAGAGGTTATTGAAAATGGAAGAGCATTTTGAATACATGTGAAAATGCAAAGAAAAGTGAAAGGGGTTAGTACTTAACCAAATGTTTTATTTCCCCAAAACAGAAATATCTAAAAGGATATGTGTGTATGTGTGTGTGCATAAATATATATGCCTCGTTGTGTGTGTGTGTGTGTGTGTGTGTGTGTATACATATATCTATATGAGACAATAATTGGATGAATTGGTCTACAATAAGCATGATGTTAATGAAGATTTCTTAGTGTTTAGCCTTAAAGAGGCTTCAGATAGATAGGAACAAAAGATCTTAAATTATAAAGAAGCAGCCAAAATGTGAACTTTAAAGTATTTATACATAGAATTCCAATGACACTCCAGTTTGATCAGGGCTTTCCCTATATAGGTATTTTAAAAGGACCTTTTCCAGAACACTGCCTTTGTGAAATGAACTTAAAGTGAGAGAAAAATGGACCAACAGAGAGGTTAGCACTTAGCTAGGAGAACTAAATGCAGCTGAATAGTTTTATCTACAAAWTAGTGCATATAAAACCAGTTCATCCTAAATGTTGATGTTTTGATGATAAATATGTTTTGATTCACATTTTTTTTTACTTTCAAGACTTCAAAGAACAGAATGAAATAGAAATGGTAGTTTCAATGAACATATTTGCCTTTTTTAATTAAACTTCTCATCTTTTATRTCAAGCAACACAAAACTTGTTTTTCTTAATTTAGAAATGCATAAAGAAATCATATGATGGTAGCCACCCAGCTGTTTTCACAAAACTGCAATTTTTGAGAAAATGCAATAAATTCTCCCAGACCTATTGCATACTGCAGTGCTTAGATGTATTTATTTTCTGCTCTATTATTTATTACTTTTCTTCTTCCTTGCACTCTCATGCCAACTTCACTTATCTTTATTCAAGATAACTGGAGATGGTGGCAGAGAATCTTTGTTTGAGGACAAATACTTTTGCAAGACAATGAAACTAACTCCTGACCTTCAGTTAGGAAGAGGCAGTGCAGAAGTAATACTGTGAGGAGAAAGCCAAAAAGAATTGGCTGCAAGATCCTTCCCAGAGAGATAGCGCAGGCCTTGAGAGGAGAGACTGCAGGTATCTAAAAGACCTGTTAGTCATGGATATATTCCCTACTTCATTAGGCATTTCAGTTCTTAGAAACACTAAAGCTAGTACAATTTAGACAGAAAAGGCTGTGCTGTAAAAACAAGCTCTTTACATCAAAGCATAGACAACAGTTCTAAAGCATATGGATGTTAAAACATGAATCCTGGTGGAAGGACCTTCATTTGTTTTTCAGCTCTGCTATTGCCTGTTTTTTAACTTAGAACCATTCACCAGTGGTATAATATTCTATCTACATTTTGGCATTTTTTAGTCTGAAATGRACTTCACTGAGAAATCATTTTGAGCCAAAACCAAAAAAATCTATTTAAAAAACTCACAGAATCACAGAATAGTGGAGGTTGGAAGGAACCCCTGGAGATCAGCTAGTCCAAGTGTCTCTCAAGCAGAGTCACCTAGAGCACTTTTTCCAGGACCATATCCAGTCAGGGTTTTAATATCTCCAAGGATGGAGACTCCACAACCTCTCTGGGCAGCCTGTTCCAGTGTTGCATCACATTTATGGTAAAAAAAAAAATTGTGTATGTTTAAGTAGAATTTCTCGTATTTCAATATGTGCCCTTTGCCTCTTGTCCTGTCATTGGGCACCACTGAGAAGAGTCTGGTTCTGTTTTCTTTGCTCCCTCTCATCAGTTATTTTGTGCATATGAATCAGATCCCCCTGAGCTTTCTCTTCTCCAGGCCAAAGAGCCCCAGCTCTCCCAGCCCCTTCTTGTATGAGCGATGCTCCAGCCCCTCAGTCATCTCCAGGGCACTTTCCTGGACTCTGTGCAATGTGTCYGTGTCCTTTGTGTGCTGGGGACCACACAATACACTGGGTGACAATGGGGACATGCTCCTCTACTCAGCGCTGAACACAGCACTGCTGATGAGGTCTCCCCARTGCTGACTAGATGAGAATAATCATCTCCCTTGACTTGCTGGCCAGCCTATTTCCAATCCAGAGAAACGCAGTTTGAAATTAAAAAATTAAATTTAGAAGAAAAGTTGAAACAGTTGAAATTCCCAATTGTAGGAAGCTGGGAATTTATGATAAACAGTGTTCTAATTCTCCCTGCATACAAGATACCTGTCTATGAAACTTGAAGTTTTGCAAGGTTTATGTAGTGTTTGTTAAGTATTTTGTTATCCTGATATGAATACTCCTTATATAAGTTTAAAAAAAAAAAATCTTACTGTGAGTAATAACCTGAATTTTGCTGGTTAGCAGCTGCATCTGAGCTCTRTGTATGCAGGAAGCCTCTGAACATCACTTATTACATAGCTGTTCTCACAGTGTATTAAAAGAGGAGGCAATAATAGGTCAGGATAGAGAGACTATCAGAAAATCCCAAATAGGTTTTTCATGTAGCTTATTGGAATCAAATATATCCTGGGGCAATGAGAAAGAAAAGAGTTTTCAGTCCAAAATAGGACTTTTATGTTTTCTTCATCCTTTTTATAAAGTATCTGAAAGTCTGAGGAAAAGTGGAGGAAAGGAGGATGAGCTAGGAAGACAGTTTGAGAATTAATGTTCATGGCTCAAATAACATTTTTATGTTTTGAAACTTTCAGGTTTCTTGCTTTGTTTTCTTTTTGGAAAAACAGGAGTGTTGGTTTCTTAACTGCATAAAAGATTTGTTTCCCATAACCTTGGGTGTTGTGTACATTAGATAGCCAGTGTTCTGGCTGTTATCTAATGCTGAATAAAGGAGAAAAATCAAATCATTTTTCATTAATTTGAAATAATTCATTTAATTACTGCCTGGGACACTGTTTGCCTCCACTTCTGCAAGGGCACGCTGCTGGCTCACACTGAGCCTSCTGCCCAGTAGTGCCCCCAGATCATTCTCTGGAGAGCACGGTAGGGGTCTAGTCTTAGGATATAAGACTTTACATTTCTCCTTGCTGAATTTCCTGATGTTCATTTGGCCCAATCCTCCAGCCTGTCAAGGTCTCTCTGAATGGCAGCCCTGCCATCAAGCGTACTGACTTAGCTGGAATGGATCTGGTCATGGACTCCATCATTTGACGTCATTTGGTGGGTATCTTCTAAAATGTTTTACACACAAATGATCAAATAAGTTCCCTCCAGCATTTTACTTACTCAAAACCGTATGTTAGTCAGTACTCCTCAGAGAGTTGCCCTGAACTACGGAGAAAACATACGAGAAATAGCAGTTGGAGACCTCATTAATATTATTTCTTTTTCTGTCTAGGAGCAAAGGGTTCAACTGCAATCTTGCCAGTTTAAGCAGTCTTTAATTTTGTTTTGGCTGATGATGTGTCCCAATTTTTTGTGATTCCATACTTAAATGTTTGTTGATTTCTTTTTTCTTTATCTTCTCTCTTTTTTTTTCACCCCAAACCATACTTCCTGCATATTTTGGTATTTAGTTCTGTGTTGTTTATCACATTCGTGTCTTACGTTCAACTTTATTCATTTATGAATCTTAATAGAGGCTAGAAAATGAACAGCCTGTGCCCAGAAATGTTCACATGCCATTTTCCATTTTCTGCATACAGGCCTGAACTGACCTGTGCAAGTCAAGACTCCAGACACAAATAACTTTAATCAAAGAAGAAAATTGATGAATATTTGGTTTTCTGAGTGGCTAAATACAGGAAAAAGATATAAGATATTTATTTCTGGACAATAAAGTTCAGAAAATGTCACCTGGTTTATTTTTAACAGCTTCTGATTTCTTTTTAGTGATCTTTCTTGCTCTGATTCATGTATCCACAGAGCTCTAGGTATGTTTGTAGCTCAGCTCAGACTTCACAAACTGAGCAGTCAGCAGCTAGCAATTAGTCAAAGTCTGAGAAGCTTGCTCATTTTTGTATTTCTGTTGCARCCGTTACTTTGGGCTGCACCACAAGGCTGTGACTAAATGTCTTTCTTGGAATTGCTTCTAAGTGTAAGGCTAAAAATGCTGTTCTGGTTTGGAATAAACTTGTAAGTCTCCTGCTGAAAAGGCAATAATAGTTCAGTAATACCATAAATACCAAGCTAGTTTAGGCATAATAATAATGTACTGACTGTGATCTACRAGTATAAGTTGGCTTAGCTTATAAATGTTTACAGTACCACTCACTTCAATAATTATCACTCAGTGTGACATTTTTGTTTTAGAAAAGGTTACAGGCAGAAATGTTAAAGGATTATTAAGGCTGCAAAACCACACRTGCAAAAATTAAGACGTGCCCTCAGGAACTTTAATTTTATACAGTTAATATGAACACATTATAGGATAATCTTTAATCACATGATCACGTATTATATTTTTTGTATTTTCCTAGTGCTGTGAATTCATTCAGCATTTCAGGTGAAGACTGAGTAAGAGATATGCACTGATTAAGTGATAGAGAGCTTAGGGCTGGAGGAAGGAATCAGTTAACTTCAAATATAAGTTCTCTGTTTCAGATTGTTGAGATACTAGGCCTTCTCAATGAGAGAGTTTTAACCTAGACAACCAGTATATTTTTCCTATGCTTTCTCCTTAGATATGGGTGAATGTATTTCTTCAGTGAAGTTTTCACATTGAACAAGACACCATATGACTCTAAGAAGAATTAGAGAGCAAGCTTGATTTTTATCAAGTCTGAATATTTACAATTTCAAAACATAATGAGTAATTGAAATTGAAGTCTTACAAGGAAGAGCTAGAGGCATTGCAACCATCCAGTGAGTGAAATATCATGTAAGTTACCCTTTTCTTCCGTACTGACTTTTTTCTGGTGTCCTATCTAAAGGAAAATGCATATTTTAAATATGGCAGTTGTGTAAAATGCTCTCATGAACTTTGCTGTCTTGTAGACAAATAGCATCTCCCTTCCATTACTATATTCAGACACTCAACTTAATGAGAGGATATTAAGCACAGGTTGCAGTAGAAAGRTAGAGATGCAAGAGATGTGCTCTAGGCTACCAAGTCAAAACCTTGCTTCCCCGTAAAGTGCGTGGGCTCTCAAATGCTACTGTCTAAAATGTGGTTATGATAAATGGTGAAATGCCTGCAAGCATATCAATGATTTAGTTAGAATATAAAGTTTTTTATTATTATCCATAAAATCTTTTTGTGGTTTCTGATATAAAGCAGTATTACTGAGAACACATAATCATTGCTTGTATATGATAGATTTTTAAATCTTTGTTTATGAAAAATGGTGTTATTTTTCTTTTCTCACATCTGACAAAATATAATACAATAATACGAAGCATGACTCATACATTGCAATGATTCAGCAGGCCTAGAAAGTCAAAAAGTAGATATAGCTGACTTGAAATTTGGAGAGACTATGCTGTCAGTGCTTTATAATTTGGCTCTATGAAAAGTAATGCAATTTCAGTGAAACAGTTATGGATTATGTATGTATACACATATGTACATATGACTTGACCAGAAGTAATATACCAGAGTGATACTGCATTTTTTAGTCAATGACAAAACTGCTAGTAGTATAAATGGAGGTAGGACTTGACCTTAACTTCTTATAGTACTCTAACTATTGAATATTATAAACAGATGTACATTATTTTTCTAAAGAATCAGGACATTTTCAAACAAGAACTTTTAAAAAGCTATTAAATTTATAAGGTGAATAGAGCAATTTTTCCACATAAAAAAAGTAGTTTTGTCAATCAGATGACATCATAAAATGTCTGTATTTGGGCAGTCAACTGATTACCAGTCCAACCATGTATTTTCACCTTCTTCATGACAAATCCTGTCAAAATGCTTCGGGAGACTCAGGCAGATATAGAATGTAGGTTCTTCAGAACACAGAAGACCGCTTAAGGAGCAATAAAATAACAAGGCATGGCCTTATTAAAGGGGGCCAGCCAAGGAGAGAAATATAAAGGTMCCTAGGCAAAGGGTGGGAACACAGAGGGACAGGGGAAACAATGAAAAAGAAGTAAATGGAGAGAAGCAGATAGAAATCAGATGGCAGTTACTGAGAAATATCATCCATGTCCATCAAATAGTATTCTCTGTGATCCAGGTACTTGGAAATATCTAAATTCCTGTTTGTTGCCACTGGGCAAATTCAAATACTGTACATTTCTGCTTCTGACTTCTTCAAAAGGTTTATGCTACTACGAGTCAGACCTTCAGAGGGTGTAAATCATCTTTGCTCTATTAGGATATAACTTCTGAAGTCACTGGAGCTGAAACAGTTTATACTATCTGAAAATTGGAATCTATAACTCTTAATATATACAATACATATAATTTATAGCCAAATATCTTATTTGTTTGCTAGGCTAGCTTACTGTTTTCTACAATATTCATAAGACTGTATTTTCTAAAGTTACATGTGTGTTCTTATTCTATGTAAAAAGACGAAATGTTTAAAAATCCTCTGATATTACCAAAATTATTTTTTACTCTCCATTATCTTCTTTATCTTATCTTTAGTTAATTTTACAATACTGAATGACAAGGTAGGGGCACTGGTAAAGGCCTGTATGCAAGGTAGTTGTCTAAAAGTTGTGAATTCTACTGCCTAGCTGGTTAATACTGTAATGGGTTTTGGGTTTCACCTGTAATTAGCAGGGATCAAATTCTGCTATTAGAGGAAGATTTYCGCATGATGAGAGAATCTTCTGATATTATAGTTTCCAGCTTCAGATTCTGAGGCCTCTCTATCTCCGAACTTCCCAAGATTTGGTTCTACAACGTACTCAAATGTACTTATGTTAATCTGAGGTATCAGTAGCTTTGGTTTGAAAATGTTGGGGTCTTTTTTTATTGTGTGAGCATTTACTACCTCCTGCTCTTGTCTGTGCTAAAATATTGTAAAAACACACTGTTATTTGTTTTAYTGTATACTTTCAGCTCGGACACTTGCATTCTTAGCTCTAGCCTATTATGACAGCCTGTGGACAAAAAGGTGGTGTGTAGATATTGGCTACTCCCTTAAAGGTATTCTTACATGAGCATGAAAATTGGTCTGAAATATCAGTATTTGTTTATCTGGGACATTTTCTGTGCTAGATGAAGTGATACTTCACTTCTTTGTTGTAATTTTCCTTCTTTTACAACARACCTGTGATACTTTTTCTTTACTTATCATGGGATCCCACTTGGGGAAACTTTAGAATGTTCCACAGAAATATGTATCTAACAATTTTCATGCCATATCCTTGTCTCACTTGTCAGCCCTGGTGTTCTTAAGACATCAGCTCACCACCTCCACTGTCCCAGTAATACCAGCTTGGTAACTCTTTGTTGCTTAACACAGATCATCATGCTTAACTTCAGCTTCCTAATAGCATGCACAGAGCCACATTGCAGTCTGCCTTCATATCCCTTCCTAAAGCTTTTTTTCCCAATATGCTGACGGAAAATTTTGAGTGATTTTTGCAGCTGGTATGCTGTGACCTCTCCTTTTCTTTTCACCAAATATTGTCTTGCTGTTATATTGGACTCCCCATTTGTTTCCTGAATCCATCTGTTGCCTCTTTTCTTATGCCTAGACAGTAAGCTCTTTGTGACAGCTCCAGTGCATGATTAGGTAGATACTACAGCAATACAACGCACGAAATAGCAGCAATAGCATTCTAATA
The DNA here is from genome assembly GCF_003343005.1 of Rhea americana. Taxonomy (NCBI): domain Eukaryota; kingdom Metazoa; phylum Chordata; class Aves; order Rheiformes; family Rheidae; genus Rhea; species Rhea americana. Next base: position 6,883,251 of record NW_028185039.1, on the reverse strand, counting down.
TTTCTTTTTTGATAGAAGCAGTTTCATTAGAAAAGGCTATCTCATGTAGTTACCCTGTCCTATTTAAGGAAGGAAGAATCAGAAGCTATAAAATGGGCAGACCAAAGCAGCACAAATATGTAAGTTCAGTGCTTTGGTCAAGCAGACAGGAGCACCAGGTTGGGAAAACCAGGTTTGGGTTTCCCAAATCAAAATAATATTCATGATCTATTAATGTATTCATAGCTACCAAATAAATGTAGACAGAAATTGTCAATGTAAATTATATCCTGTTTTAAATGTGTCTTCTAGGAAGTTTCTTACGCCTTATCCCCCGTTATATGCTATCAGGCCTGAAAAGGCAAGAAAAGAAAGGACGATTGCAGTATCTGCCTTCTACAAGGGACATACTGTTTACTGTAAGCTGATTTATTACAGCTTGAACTTAAAGCTGTTCATCATTTAGCTTAGCCTCTATCAGGCAAAGTGATATCCCTCACATACTGAGAGCTCACATGTGTGAGCAGACAGATTTCAGATTGTCTACCATGTGTGTGCAGACAGATTTCATCCCAAGAGTTGTCCCCATGGTTACTCTTTGAGAAATTAACTCCCATTTTCTTCTTCTCCATGCCCTGGAAGTAAACTGTTCCCATCTCAGATGTTTTCAGCATCCCTTCACTAGGTCGATTAGTTGAAACCTAAAGTACAGGTGGCTATAAGCCCATTGCTGTTTATTTTCAAAACAGAGAAAAGACATGTTTAATGAATCACAGAAGGTAATGCATCTCCAGGTGTTTCTCCTGCCGAAGCAGGAAGTTACCTACAGTGAAGTCAGTTCAGGCTCTCGCATTTATCAGAGCATGACCATATATGCAGTTCAGCTCCAAGTGTTTGTCGGCAGCACATGCTGCCCTGATCTAAACAAACGCAAGTGAGGGAGCGAGGAACACTGCAAAGCTGCGGTGTGCCATGTGGGCAGGAACACATAGAGAATTGGCTGGTAAGAAGACAAATTGTTTTTCAGAGTCAGCAGCTGGGCATATCTCAGAGGTAAAGCGTTGTGTCCATTACATGTATTCCCAAGGGGCTGGTGCATTGGTTTGTGTAGCCCTTAGACAGATAACTTCAGAGGCTCTGTCAGGAGATATTCAAAGTCTTTATTAACAACATAGTCCTAATTTTCTTCTTCTGTTATATTTTCTAATTTACAAAAAAAAAATTAATGAAGTTCAGTACTTTGTGCTAAACACTAAGTTCTTTTTTGCATATTCAGCCACTTCAAAGGTCTTTTCTAAACTTCAAAGACTACCTTTTGAAGTAAGTCACTTAAATTGTGAGCCAGCTAAAGGGATTTACACCCTCCATTCAAGGAGCATTTAAGTAAATACTTCCAGTGGAATACATTTCTAGTGTTTTATGAGTGTCCCCTCCACCAAGGAATCTTTCAGTACTTAAAATTCCTGTACAGCTCCTTCACAAAGTGATAAGCTAACATATTTCAGTAAATAGCTATTAACATATGACTATTAAATAACTACTAAACTACTACAATAAAAGTCTGAAGGAAGAATGAAGGGGCAGTAAGCCTTGTTCTGCTACTGAAAATGTGATTTTCCTAATTCCGGTGAAATTAATAATATGGCAAACAGAAATATTGGGATAAGTACTATTGCCAGCAAAGCCCATTAATGTTTTGCCAGCTTCATGGTAATTATAACTTGAAGTTACTGCCAACATCCCTATAGAGGTAGGCTGTAATCTATACKCCACAGGGATACTGTGGATTTGCCTCTTCTCTTTCTACTATGCTCATCCACTAGCCACAAGAATAAAGAAGCAATATTTTCTCAGCAGAGATGAGCTTCCGCSTTTTGACCATGGGGACTGGCTATACTGGATGGGCAACGTAGGGCAAAAGGTATCCAAAAAGATGCCAGTGTCTGAGGTTGTGCTTCCAAGTCAATTAATCTCAGAATGATGATTATAACTCAGGAAGAATCCTAAATAAATGTTCTTACAGATTTCAAGATAGTCTGTCTTTCCTAGGTTTATTTCTAGTCTGAGTCTTTGCCATCGTATAAAACAATGTAAAGGTTAAATGTTTTTCTGGCATCTGCTAGTTAATATTTTCTGAAAAGTGTAGGGTTCTCTGTATAAGTCATAGTATCCTGTGAATTTCAGATATGTTACCGGTATCCCAATTAAAGACTTGTGTGGAAATTTTTTTGTTWAAAAGATCTTTGGATGACAAAATGAATTTTTTAATCAAAACCAAGATCTCCAGATCTGTATTAGTTTTAACAAGAAAACAAAAGATGAAATGGAGAGAGTCCAACAAATTAGCAAAAAGATAATTTGAAGAGGGAGAGTTCATAATTTCAGTTCATGATTTCATACTTTATATGGCTTGTTAAACGTCATATTTAAAGACATGTCAAAAAAAGCGATGTATAACTGTGCACAGGTGTTAATATGTGTTGATATACCACAACAGTAAAACACTAAGATATGTTTTTTAACCATTAAGACSAAAAGATGCTTAGTACTGACTACTAGATCTTATGCTTTTTGCTAACTTGTCTCCAGCATTGCTCTGGTGAAAACATCAGAACTGTTGTGTCAATGACAGTCAAGCTAAAAATAAATTTTTAAATACTGATTTACCCCTAAAATGGAAACTCCATGACTGGCTCAGTTCTTGAATGCCTCTTCATATATCTATATGTTCACAACACTTTCATCATGGTGTAAAGGTTATAACAAGAAGAAACATGTTGTCTGCTCTCTCTTTAAGTAGTCAGTGTTTCGTCTTGCCATAGTCTGCTTGTATTTTGGCTAGAGTCTGAAAGAGACCATGAAGTTATGCATTGTGATTTTCATTCAATAAATGTCTGAAACCTCATCTTTTTATTCTTTCTTTTCTTTTAGAAATATGTTTCTCAATAAGAATCTAAGACATCTTTGATACTCAAATGCCAGCTTTACAGCTTGGCTTCTAGAGATGCCATAAATAGTGTCTTTCTGAAGTAGTACGAAAGGCCRGTTGATACTTGATTGAACTAACCACACTTCCTCAAAATGAAACTTCTGGAGCTGCCTTCCTAGTTTAGAAAATCATTTTAGGCATCCTAAAGAACAATGATCCAACTTTCAAAGATGCTTAGTGCAGCTCCCATTTTATTTCCCTGGGATTCATAAAATGTAATTAGGCCACAATACACATTAGTATCCCAAAATATGAATGCATTTTATTTATCTAGGTTGGAATATTTTGGCCTATGAATTTTTTTGAAAGCCAATGCTGATGTACTTTTTGTTGGTTAGTATATAATTGTAACTATATATATTTATATATTAAAAAACACTCTGTTAAATACCTTTCTTCTATTCTCCTTTAAACATGTTGTTCCATAAATATTATCAGTGTTCAGTCTCAGCTGTAACCTTACTGACTCTATGATTGTCATTTTGAGGTAGACCATAGTCTAATTGGTAAAATTGCTCAATTATCTTACTTACACACTATGTTCTCTGCTAGTTATTTAGAGCCCTTTCTATACAAAATACATTATTCAAAACACAGTCTGTGCTCTTGACTTGCAGGCTTCATATACATTACTGAAGCTCCTTTGTTCACCRTTTACTTCTTTTCGTCCATATTCCAGCATGTACATCTGATAATATTTATTTTCTTCAAAAATATCTCTTCAAAACGTCTTCCCCCTTACAAAAAGCTCGTCTAAAGCACATATCAGGGAGAAGGGCAGAGACAGCATGAGTGCACTTTAAGAGGATAAAACTCCCTCTGCTGTCCTTTCCAAGTCATTGAACAATAATGGCATCGACGACAGTTTCGCTCATCTTTCTGGCTGTCTGGTTCAGCTGTTGGAAACACACTCTTTAAGTAGAAGAGCAGAAGCAAAGATTCATATGCTGAGATATCTTCCTTTACATGGCATAATGCTGGGAAGGTACTCTATTACAATTAAACAAAGCTTTAAAATTCCTGTTGGAGGGAAAGAAAAGGCAGGCTGTATCATTTCCTAGGAGTACACCAATGTATTGCATCAAGATAGTCTTGACGTCTGTGGTTGCTTGTACTTGTTAGGAGAATGGGCTACCATATGCTGAAAATGGGAAGAATGCCGATTCCTGGACTTTCTGAAGTACCCGTTCTCGCCCAAAAGCCTGGGTGAGATACTAATACCATTACAATATAGTAACAGTTCTAATGAAAGTACATGCTGCCCTTATTACTGGACAGRCAACACAAAGTCCTGTCAGCAGGTGCTAAGAAACATGTGAAGTCCTTTGGCCTGTTTGCGTTTTCAGGCTTGTGGGTGCTCCAGGCTGTGCCTCCACTGCACTGCTGGTCCCTCCTGCTGCTGCATGGCGCTGAGATCTGCCCGGCCCCTGACAAGTGCCTTCTGGCCTGTCACCTTGCTGCCAAGCACCTTCCTTGCTGACTCTCAGCATGATCACTGCTCTTGTGAGGTGCTGGAACTTGGGAGAGGTCTTAGCTAYGTGTTGCCTATTACATAGCACTCCTTAGCTGCATTATGGTTCTAGGCATTTCTTTTCTTTTTCAGTCGCTCATTAAGAATAAATTGTAACAGAATTGCCTTTAATCCTGGATGTGTATAATAGGTAGCCCCAGGAATAATCTTCACGTTTTTTTAGCTTTTCRCAAGTGCAAGCTTTCTCTAGTGACCAGGGATGGGGGATTCTTTTGGAATATTTTTGCTAAAGTCTTAGTTGGAAATTTGGAAGATGAAGTTTTCCAAGTTATAACAGATGGTGAAAGAAGAAGAACATTMATTGAATTAGTTTGGATCTAAGAAAAAGTTTAGTCTCAGTCTGAGTTGCAGGAGAGACTTAGATTGCTTTTTATATGTTTCCAGTTGACTGGCTATTTGAATTTTGTTTCTTTCCATCAGATCCTTAAAGCTATTATAGATATTAAAGATATTTTACAGGTACTTAAGATGTTATGTGGTTAAACTGTGCACAATAATTCACTTTCAGCTGCAGTCATTTTCTTTCCCGTAACAAGACTCTCATAAATCATTCGTAACACAGTAAATAAATCTCTTAGTTCCCACCATGCGCCATTATTAAGTTTCAATCCTTCCTTAAAAATARAGATGAATGCATTTAGTAACTGCAAATAACTAGAACTGCCATCCTTTAACACGCTGTCTCCTTGTGTGGAACTTGAAGTAGAGAAATGTGTTTACTTTTAAGAATTTGAACATTAATCATCTTGGAGAAGTGGCATATTATATACATGAAAGTTGATTGTGGAGTGCAACAGTAACAATAGCCTGCAAAAGCAGAAAGAGAAATATGGTGAAGCTTCACACTGAAATATGAAAGTTCTCCTGGTATATACCACACTGCTGACAAGCCRTTCTGTGCCCAGGAGAATCTTTTGCAACAGAAGTGTTTTATCATTTGTATTATTATGGCAGTTAATTTTCATACTGCAAACACTTGTGCAATTTCATTTTCATATGCTTAATCCACTAGAATCAAAAAGCCTCCTCCATTAGCTTTGAGGGGGATCAGGTSCTTTTGATTTCTTATTTGCATGACAGATGTGACTTTTCCATTTTTGTTCATGTTTTTATCCAGGTACAATTAAGTGTTTCTTCTAAGAAGATATTGAATTATTTTTAAAAAATATTTATGATATTCCATCTGGGGTCTTTGTAGGACTTTGCAGTGGTCAAGTGTTTTTAGGTTTTTCTCTTTTTCCAGTCTCAATTTTTTTTCTTTTTTTTTTCATTCTCTTGGTGTTTTTTGCATTTTCTTGATAGTTGTTGATATTTTCATTTAAATTTATTAAACTTGTAAGATTGACTTTTAAGAATGTCTGCTTCTATATTAAAATTTTGGTCTAGGACTGAAATTTTGTGATTCCTTTAAGCAAATGGTATTTTTACACATTTGTATTTGGATCAAAAAATCGCTGTCAAATATCTGTTCACCCAACAGTGAACACAATATCTGATAAAATCTGCATTCAGGAAACCTTCAGCAGGCATGATCTGATATATGTAATAACATGAATGTAACAGCAAATTCTGGCAGTAGGGTTCTTTGCTGTGCAGCGTAAGCCTCACCTTTGTTGACTTCCATGCTCTCAGTGGGGCAAGTGTTTGCACACAGAAGTACCTGTATACAGGTAAATAGTGTTTCTCCTTGCAGGGAAATGTCTACATACAAAAATGCACTCAGTGGCAGAATTGGYCCAAAATGTTTTGTTTGTTTCTTTCTGGAGTCCAGGGTTTCAAATACTTGTTTAAACAGTATATCGCTTTACAGTAAAATATGTAGTGTATGATGTCCTCTTAATGTGATAGGTCATTAAACATAAAATTAACCAGTTGGCTTTATTTTAATCAAGCTCAATTTTACTTTATTTTTCTTTTTCCAGTTTAAAGTTATAAGGATTATATGTTGTATATTTGACTTGTGAGTCTAGAAAAAAATTCTTCATTGTTCATTTTACACTTCTTTATGGATTAATGTAGCACAGCCGAGGTAAACTCAGAGTGTATGCACTGACTGACCAAAGTATTTATTTTTCTGCCACAAAAAGAAATAGAAAATGAGTTGGTTTTGATGGTTTTATTTCAATCTTTTTAGCATTTGCAATATATCAAGTAGAGTTAAAGGGTTTGCTGGAAGAGAAATCAATGCTACCTAACTGGTACATTACAGATAGTGATCCACACTATAAATTAAATTCCAGAGCTCTGTAAATATTGTAGTTATACCTATGTGAAGTTGAAAATGCAAGGTGCTTCTTTGTCACAGTCTGATTGAATTGAAGAAGCTTTCCACTGAAGATTTTAAGCATACAACTGCTATTGTAGATGTATTTATTTGTGTGCTGCAGCAGTGTAGCGCACAGGCTGTTATCATCTACTGTACAGATAACATTACAGAAAGACATGGAAATGTGACCGGAAAAGCTTTTCTTGTAATTGGTTAAGTTTGCCAGAGATCGGCATGTTGTGAGTTTTCTTTCTTTTTCTAATGAAAATTCATGTCACTACAGTTGTGCTAAGTGACAGAAATAGCCTGAGTTAGAAAAATATACAAACCATTTTACTCTTTCTACAGAGTTTTCTCAGAAGAGCAACAGCATGGCTCCCTTGCAGTTAACACAAAACTACTCCAACAATGCCATTACTCAGTAATTTAATATCCTTCTTCTGTGGCAGGTGATACAGTCTCATGCCTTTTCTTGACCTCAGCTTTTACAGGTTTAATCATTTCCAGTGAATAATTAGAAATATAAGTACTGTCACTACTTGGTGACTTTAGTGAGGCAAATTTCTACCCATTTACCAAGTCAAATGCTTGAAAAGATCATGCACACTCCTTATATCCATTTAAGCACTTAACAGAATGTTCATGTATTGATTTTAGAGTGTCTTTTAAGCTACTCAAATGAATTACATATGAGTATCAGAGCATTTGTGAGTTGGCCAAATGGGCATTGATTCTACATAATGACCTTGTTTTCGCAAGGATCACTGTCTTTATTCCTTTCCTTCTGTTTTTCTCTTTAGATTTTCTAGCTAGCATATAGCACGTTGCATTTAGATTCATTCTCCTRCCACCAGATGTTGTGTCTTAAACACTTCTGCTGTAATAAAAGAAAGAAAATGATGTTCCACAAACTTGTCCTGAGTTCTACATTAATACCTTTATAGCAGTACTTCTGATTTAAATCAGTGTAAATGAGAACACAATCAGGTCACAGTTTTTCTCTGTGAAGGATCTTTCTCCATGAGTATTTAACCAGCCCAGTGAACATCACTAAGCTTGGGATCGGACTACTAGAAAGAGAAATACTCTCCTAATCTGCCCATATAAAAGAATTTACAGGATACTTCATCTTSTAATGGTCAGTAAAAATTAACTCTTTAGCATATAAATCATCTTGYGTGTATTCGAGATTGTGAAACACAGCTTCTTGAAAACTATGCTGTAATTTTGTAATTTTGAGCATTGGAACATGGAACAGGTTGCCCAGAGAGGTCGTGGAGTCTCCTTCTCTGGAGATATTCAAGGCCYGCCTGGATGCAACCCTGTCTAACATGCTCTAGGTGACCCTGCTGAGCAGGGAGGTTGGACCAGACGATCTCCAGAGGTCCCTTCCAACCTTACTGATTCTRTGATTCTGTGAATTCTAATAAGTGTCTCCGTATCGTGCCAGATTCCCAAAAGTATGCCTGGGTGAGATTGCCACTCCTATGGCAGTAGTGGTCCCCAGACTCTGGTGGAGTCCCTGGGGACTCCTGTGGGGGAGCCTGCATGACTTCCTGCCTCCTGCAAGATTCTGCTTCTGCAGTCTCGCACCTCACTGCTTCTGCTTGCTGCATTACTTCATACAAGGACAAATAAATACTCACTGGCAAGAAAGCAGCACCAATTTGCCTCCTAAGCAGCACAAGAAAGGTGTTACATTGCCAAGCCCATACAATTTAAATAGTAATGCAGTCTACACAGTCACACCTCAGGAAAACAGTCCCATTTCTATTTCTTAATTTCTATTTGTTCTCACAAAAGGGCATGTTATATAGTAGAAGTGCTGCAGTTGCCCTGATATGCAGGGAAGACTCACAAGCTGTGTTTTCCAGTGGCTCTCAATTTTAACTGTTTTCCCTGAGTTCTGTGTTTTTGTCTTATTAGTTAAATTCACATTTAGTCACAGAGGCAAAATGCTGGTATAGTTTAATGCAGTCTAGTTGGAAACTCAGTTTTATCTACAAAATTACAGGCCTCTGTTGAAAATCAGTGCTCCCTTAACCACAGGTCATATCAGTAGTCACAGAACATGACTGTATTTCCATCTATTTCTGCTCTTATTCAAAGGCTATGAAACTCATAGAAAGATTTGCAGAGACCTTTTGTTTTGCAAGTTGACTACAGAGGTGTACGTTACAAGCATGTCTAGACAGGGACACCTAGGACAATTAAACCAAATTAATTTTCAATAGTATTCATACATTTATTTAAGTATTCCTTTTTGTGACATTCTCATCAGAAACAAATTATCTTTAAGTAAATTCATTTTACTTCGGTCAAGCTTCTTTATTTCCGAATTACAGTATCCACATGAATGGACTGTACTGTACTGAAAATATTTCAAATTTACATCTGCATTTAAATAATTCTGCTTTACTTTCCTGCTTATCTTTTTTCTGTATAGGCCTGGCATCACCACTGGTAGAACAGAACCCAAAGGGACTGGCCTTGTCAATGTGATTTAAAGCCTGTCTGTGGAGTCTGTTGCCTGGCATTGCCTGTTCATTTCACCTCAGCTGAATCACAATGGTAGACTTTGTAACAGTAGCTGATATAGATCAGCTGTTTTTATACAGGTGGGACCAGAGAGAGCATGATAGGTACATTTAATAAAGCTCAGAAAACACATTTTTTCTGTTTTTTTACTTATTTATTTTTATTCAAGTTTTTATGGAGCTATCTTTGGTTGGTTGGTTAAATAGTTAGGCTAAACAGCCTGGCCTTAGCATCTCAGGCATTTTCTTTTAGTCCCATGTTCCTGTGATATTAAGTTTCCTGTGAAATTTATATTTAGTTTTTTAAAATGTTTAGCAGATGTCTTCAGGTTGCTACATTTAAGAGAGGCAAGTCATAAAAATAGTCACCCATTCAAATTGTGAGAACAGTACCAAAAAATAAAAAGGAAAAACTCAAGCCACACTAGGATATGAAAGCRAGCTTTTTTGCGGAACATCCTGCAGGGTAGGGAAGGCATTACTTGCAGCCAGAATTCCCATGGAGAGCAGAAATCACTCTTCTGTTCAGTTCAGCAGAAGAACCAATGCAGGTATCAACCCAGGGAATTGGACTTTCTGTCTTGCAATGGTACGCAGAGCAACAAAGCAAAAGCCTTCCCATGCCACAATAATATACCCCCGTACTTACAAGTGCTCATTTCTGTGTGCAACATTTGCAGGCTTGAATGAGCCTGTGTTTTGTTTTCCTTTAAGGTGATAATGTCCAAATATAACAGGACTAACTGTTCAACTGCCTAAATCTAGCTAGACGGAGAGCACACAGTGGAGGAGACAAGGGAATATGAAAACTATTGAGTAAGACATGCCTATCAGTTTGGTATCCTTGTTCTTTGCTTTATTTTGGTTTATAAAACATTATGTTTCATAAAATACATTTTGTACTTTGTGCTTCTGTGCTGTCTTTCATCCAAGGGATCYCAGAACACTTTACACTCATTATTAATTAGGCCCCAAACCAACCCAGGAGGTAATTAAGTATTTATTATTGTACAGATGCATGAGMTGAAATAGAGGCTGAGGCATAGGGCCTGATTCTCATTTACATTAAAGCCCCTTTAGACTGCTCTGTCAGCATAAAATGGCCTTAAAATTGTTGTAAATTAGATTCTTGGGCATGTTAGTACTTCTTTATGACTCAGAACAATGTAAAGAGCTAGTTTGTTCATGAGATAGTTTATGTACTTGATAGACTGTGAACTTACAGTGCAGAACCTTTTCTAACTTTAAGTATGGGTATCTGCAAAGAAAAGCCGATTATACCGGAGACCCAGTGTCACTCCCAACATCATTTGTTTTGGCAACTCTCTGCTGCAAAATTGTTAAGTAGTCCCTGGAAAAAAAACATGAAACTCAGGGCCTTCATAGAATGCCCTCCTGAGCAGACCAACAGATCTTGTTCATATTCACTTATCATCATAACCTCCCTGTGAATCTGTATTTCCTGTTTAAACAGTGCACATATTAAAGAGGAGCAGAAAGAGTGTCCCTGTCCCAGTCTGTGTATAGTCTGAATTGCTGAAGATGGTTTAAGTGAATTTGATTGCATTGCAGTGAAGTAGAAATTAATTGTCTGTTAGGTTGTTTTGGAATATGGAGTGATAATTTCCATCTGAAAGATACTAGTTTCTTTTGTTTTGATAGTCTGTTCTTGCCTTTAGTTTTAATTGCCAAAGTCCTCTCTAGGTACCTCTGTTCTTTGCTTTGTTTGTCCCTACRTTCATCTTTCCCACATGGATTTCCATTGTTAAAATTTTTCTGTGTGTTTTCTCATTCTCCCTCTTTCTTGCTGTTTCCCCAGCAAGCTTGGAGGAAGAGAGAAAATGATGTTGACTTTTTATATACAACATAAKAAGTCCTGTGGTAGGAAATTCCTCTGCGGTCTACCTCTGCCATGACCTAGGTCTCCTTGCTATAGGGAGAGCAGAAGCTCTCATCAATGCAGCTTAATTGAAGCCATACTTTTGCAGATCTTCATTATGCATTTCTGCCCAGAGAAGCTACATTAAAGCATTTTTTCAGCATAAAGGAGATAATAAGTAAAAAGGAAGTATGAAAGTATCAACTTTCCTAAGAAATCTTCTTAGTATAAAAAAGGAATGGTTTTCCTGGCTAGTCAGATTGATGATTCAACTTCCTCTCCTGTATACAGTGATCCACATAGCAATTTTCCAAAAAAGGTGTTTTTTCCCGAACAAGTAGATCCCATCCATGAAGGATTTCTCTCAATAGAAACTTTTGGTATACATTTCAAGTGAAGAATTGAATCCAAGTGTAAATTTTCCGTAATTTGAATTTATTAGGCATGTTTTGCTTATACAGTGGAGCTCAGTTTAGAAATCCCCACATCTTCTAAGGCCCTTGCACTGACATACACCTGTGAGTATTAGATCATGTTCCAAAAACAGCAGGGCTGTATTAGTGCAGCACTGTATGAAGGTATATAAATTTGGTTTCTCAATGTGGCTAATTGGTTCATGAGGCCAGTCTGCTATAACTGTGTCTAGTTCCATGGTTTGCGTAGTCACCACTAACTGAGGATGTCTGCTGCATGTTCTGTGGCATAGATGTCCCTGGAGGTTTCTTCCTGCACAGAGAATTCTCTGTGCCAGATGCTATTTAGAAATGCATGCAATTTCTCTATGCTTTTCTGTTCACATTGATGATGGCAGGATAGTTTTTTTAGTTAATTGAAGTACCTTCTACAGCTACTGCAGTACGAGAATAAAAAATACAAGTAGTGATTATTGACAGTTGATTTTCTCCCTCAGTAAGAAAGCTATGAATTTAAAATACATATAGTTTAAAACTGGAGGACATTTTGTACAAACTTCAAGGTTGATTTGAATTTTGGGCATAAACCACCTGACAGCATCCATTTCATTTTGTGCTAGTTTAGCTTTTAGTAAGTATAACATCAGTCAGAAATGCATATACAATTGATCCATAAACTAGCAGATCTTTGCCACCACGTAATTTGTCCTGACAAGAAGTTGCTGCTGTTCAGTTCAGTTTTGGAGTGAAATAACCTTATATTGATCCAACTGTATTCATAAGAGAGTTTCAGCTCTTTAATAGGAGATTTTTCATGTTTTCTCCCCTATGACCAAGATTTTTAGAAATAAACTTAGGTATTTATTTCTCCTAAATACTTTRTGTCATTTAAATGAAATCATCTCTGTCATCACAGCATGACCATGGCAGGAACATGAAAATAAGATGGGAAAGAACCTTCTAGATTATCAAGCCCAGTTATTTTCTCTCTCAGGCAACTGTGATATAAATGTTTTGTATTTGCTTTGAGGCTGATTGCTTTGCTTGCTCCTATAGAGAAATTGTTTCAGGAACGCACTCCTTACATGATTAGAAATCTTTTATTTGCAGCCTGTATGTATTCAAAGCCAGTCTTTACCAGTTTGTACTTATAGAAACTTTGTTCATTAGCTTAAATAGCTCTTCTTCCCACCTATTGTTTCCTTTCGATATGTTTATCCTACGAGCAGTTGTGCCTCCTGCTCAGCTGTCATTTTGCTTGGATTGCCACACCATTTATTTTTTATATATATATCCTTCTGTAAAATAGATTTTCTTTCTCCTGGATCTCTCTGCCAGCCCTTCTCTGCACTTTTTCCTGTTTGAATTAATATATCTTGCTTGCCCATGACCACACTCCTGTCCAGTCATCACCAGGATGTCATTTTGGTGTCTTACGTCATGGCATGAATGCGTCATAYGTCAGCAAGTGGAAATACGGTCTTATATATCATAGGTTTACATTTGTCTTTTTCATGGTTGTATCACATTAGTGCCTGTGATTAGTTAAAACATATACATCTTTCTTCTCTGCTTTTGCTTCCGTTCGTTAAGCCTTATTTTTTAGCAGAACTTTTTATTGGTCCTTGGTTGTTGGCCTTCTGTTTCACACTGGCAGAATCTCTCTCATTTTTGTTATTCCAGGCCTCAAGATCGTTCTTCTTGTGTGATATTGCAGTGTTCCATATTGGATCTGCCTCTCTACTTTTATGTCTGCAAATTTGATTAACATACTCCCATTTTTTGTTATATTTTTGTTGATGAAAGTATCAAATAAGCTTAACCCTTGCATAGGTCCTTGAGAAGTTTAACATGTGAAGTCCCTCCAGCCCAGTAGTTACTTGCAGTATGACTTCTGGTTTAATCCATTCTTATCCGCTCTACAGTTCTAACAGGTCCCATCTCTGTGTCAGATAGTATTTGTATATGCAGCATCATATCAGAGACATTGCTCTGTGCTACTGAAGTCCTATTTCTTTCTCTAAAACATGAATTACCCTTTCCCAGAAAAATATTAGATAAGTTTGCACAGAAATCATGAAAGTTCTTCATTAGTTTTAAGCAGCATTTTTGTAGTCTTATTCTTTGCCTTACCAAGAGGAAAAGACACAAAATTCTGTAATTTACAATATTGCTGCTCTATATTCTTCTGTAACATAAATGATGCTTTTGGTTTAAAATTAATTGCACCACTAATTAGTTTTCAATGTATATTCACCTGATATTGGAAGAGCAGGTAATTATTTTCATGGATAAAGTAGTAGTTCATGGCTCTATATGCCATAATCAGTATGAGTAAAGTGAATGTATCACATCTCTTGATTCTTATATGATGTTTCGGTTTTGTCTTTTTGGACCTTTGCTGACTGGATTAAGTTTCCATGCACAGAGTTAGTAACCACTGGGTTAAACTAACCGTATCTGTTCCAGTTAGTGCTTGAAAATAGGGTCAGGGCATAYGTTTAAGCATTAGCCTGTGATTGCCCATCCCCTAACTACTGTTTAGCTCCCTGGTTCAAAGACCATTCTGGGCGGTTTTCTCTAAGACAAATCTGTTCTGGAGCTACCTAGCTCTGAGCAGCGTGGACATAAGCTAGCAAGTGCTATTTGGCTTTGGCACCAGGCTTCAGACCTCAGACCACTTTCATTCAGCTGCAGCAGACCAAGTGGTTCTCATGTGGTATCCTTGTGACTTGGGGACATAATTACTATTTTATATGGTCTTTCCATTCAAAGTGCCTGAAATGTTCAGAAGACTATGCTTTTACAGTATGATGACAGGGGTATATTACACATCTCTCAGTATGGCATGAGGGTATGTGAGGACACAAGGACCAGTGCTGAGAAACTGTCCTCAGAGGAGAGAACAAAACATGGCATGACCAGTATCTACATTGTCTGTTTGCAGTGGATTTTAGAGCAAAATACCACAGCAACTGTGCCAGGGTTTCCTCTCAGAGAGAACTAGTTGGTCACTTCAGGAAGGAGCCTGGGAGTGGACTTGCGTGGTGTGGGCAATCAGGGAACCTGGCTTCTGGCTTACAGAGGGCTGCAGACTGGCAATGTAGCAATGGCCGTGCTGGCACCGTTTCTCTGACTCCTGCAGTCCCAGTTCAGATGACGTATGGAAYGAAAGAACAGCCTGCAGCCTGTGATTTAATGAAAACCTGACCAGCTTGATAATTTGGAAGCTTATCTGATGTCATTACAGTTATTAGATCTTTAACAAAGCACCTAAAATATAATCCTTTGGGGACCACTTATTCTTCTGCCTGTTGCTAGCTAAGGATGGTTCATTGGCTGTCTCCTCTATGGAATAAAAGGAGATGTCTGCTTCTGAAAGCCAACAGAATCGTGATAATTTATTTTAAATATAGGCAAAAACACTTTTTTATTTCTAAATCAATATTTTAAATCTACACACACTAGAATTCTGTAACTGTTGCTTTCAGTTACAATAATAAGGTTGAAGAGGCAATCTCAGTTAAAATATACAGGTAAGAAAATTTCTTTTCGGCTAAGCAAGGGTGAAAAGTCTAAATGTTGCATCAGATCTTTAAAGTGCACAATGAGAATCCCCAGTACACATTTTAATTTGCATTTAATATCTGAGATCCTCTGTGTAAAATCCCAGTTGCTTGTGAAAGGCTGAGGTTTAACAAGTATCTAGTAGCCATAGTCTTAAGGCAGAAGGTCAAGGAAGTCTATTACTGAGAGAATAATTAAGGGCCTTGTCCTCAGCTTGGCTACTTTGATGCAGTTCCTCTGAGGTTAATGGAGCTTGGCTGATTTACATGAACTGATAACTTTTCTCTGGCTCCTTAGTTTTAGTGAATAAAATGTCTCTCTTCTACTTTAAGAGTAGAATTGTAATTGTTTGTTAAGAGCCATCTCACACCAATTTAGGAAATACCCCACAATGAGGGAACGATGTACAAGAGAGCTTAAAGATATGAATGACCTGCAGGGCACCAAGCAAGAGTGAATCATGGAGATAAAGGTGAAGATCTACTGAAGTTTTAAGAATTTGTGGAGTGCACATTTTGTGCAATTGCTTATGATGAGTTGAATAGCATAGGGCAAAATAAAGAGCATTGCTGCTAACCCTGTATATGTACATTATG
Organism: Rhea americana; assembly: GCF_003343005.1. Taxonomy (NCBI): domain Eukaryota; kingdom Metazoa; phylum Chordata; class Aves; order Rheiformes; family Rheidae; genus Rhea; species Rhea americana. Next base: position 6,867,494 of record NW_028185039.1, on the reverse strand, counting down.
TAAGGAGGCTGATCATCATTGTGCTATTTTAATATAAACCATCCTCCTATACACTAAATGCAGATAATGTCAGTATGCAATTTCTCTAAAATCAATAGGAGAAACAATGTCTCATGGAAGATCAGCAGCTCCTAAGAAGTGGATGTTCAAACATACTGTGCTACATTATTCCAAATGTCATGATACTTAATAACTCATTTGCTGAAAAATACTTGAATTGTTAATAATGTATGGGATTACCATAAATCCACTAACAGGTAGTATCTGTGAGAGCTGCTGAATAAAATGAAAAGCAGGATAATTCGCATGTAAGCATGCATTAGGAAAGGATTTAAAGGAACGCATTGTCCCAGTATTTTCTGCTGCCCTTTGATGGGGGTGGCTTCTAGTTCAGTTAGGAGTGTTCAAAGTCCGCAAGCAAGTTACTGCTACTGTTTCTTAACAACGATAGCCCTGTCTAGATGAATAAATAAATAAATTCTTCTTTGAGCACACATGGTTTTGAAAACAAATTTTTTTCTGCTATCTTTGCTATATGCTTCATAAATGTAACAGGCTATTCACTTTACCTTTCCTGTATCTAAGTTAGTTTCCCAAATGCATTTGCAAATTACATTTGTCTGAAAAGTTTATTTCCTTCGAAAGAGAAAAATATTACAGGCTTATTTAATTTTAATGTATTTAACATGCTCAGACATGATAGAAGTGAATATTGTAGATGGGCATGACAAATGCAGTTGGATTGTCAGTGTTTTTAGCTGATGTCCAGGTTAGAGCAACCTGATCYATCTAAAGTGCAACATGAGGCAACTGGAACTGTTGCTTGAATTGTGACAAGGGAATATTAGTCCTTAGCAAGCATCGACCATAGATTTCCTTTTACTCTTCTGCACACTGCAACCACATCACTCAGAGAAAAGCATTGAGATTGCATGGACATTGTTCTTCCCTAATGGGAGCAGATTGGGACAGGGCTCAGGCCTAATCCAGTGTACTCTAGAGAAAGCTTGAATTTAGATGCTTCAGCTTTCCCAAGTTTACCTGAATCCAAATTTTCTGTAGATCAGTTTGTATATGAAACAAAAATATAAGAAGTTAGAGTAAAATTGAGGATAACAGAATAACCAGACAAAACTGGGAACAGATTTGTTCCCCCATTTTATTCATTATAGTCCTACCAGAATAGCACATCTATAAAAGAAAGAATGGAATGCTGTTTTGGCTAATGCATTATCAGAAGAAACATTGTTTTACATTTAAAGCATCTTCTGCTGTTAAAATTTGGTTCAGAAGAAAAATTAACTGCCATATCATAGAATGAATTGACAGTTCTGAAAGTTAGAAAAACAACTTGTAACTGATTTGATAGCAAAATCATAGAGACAATTCATGCAGAGCTCCATAACACTATTTTTCAGAAAACACTGATAATTCAGATTAATTTAGATGGAAGAATTCCTTGGATTATACAAGAGGAGAAAAAGATGCTTATCTCTAACTCAAAACCTAATTTATGAAAATTACAATATTCCTATGCAAAGTCTTTAAGTGGAAAAAAGCACAAATACGCAGTATTGTTTTGGGAAATTGTAGAATGTGAATAGGATAATCGGATCTAACTGAAACGTAGGAGATTTTCTGCAATTATTATTCAAAGTGAGATTGCTTCAGTAGTGAAAAGTTAAATTTCACAATTATAAAAGTATACATTTAATCATTGTTTGCRTAAATTTTTCTTATATTGTTCGTTTTTCTTTCTTAAAAATACTATTTTTAGAAAGAAGCATTTAAGAGCAGAGTACTTGCATACTACTATTTATTTATTAGCTATGTCTGTACTTTATTTACTAGATATTTCTCTCATAGCACAATAAAAGTGGGACTACAGTCTGTGTAATACAATCCTACTCACTCCAGTCACTGAGACTCAGGCTTGCCCACATGTAGTTGGAACAGTATAGCTCTGCAAGTCATGATTGCCAATATCCTGACACCCGCCCGTGCTTTGGCAAATTCTTCTGCTTTTTCTTTAGGACTTCTAAAGCAGGAACTGTATGCTTCTCAATGGATTTCCAATTAAAATTATAGGCAACTCAAGGAAGCTTAAATTGTATTGGGGGGAGCAGAGCAAAGACAAATTCTTGTCTTTGGACCATGGACAAAATAGCCTCAGAGGCCACTTGGCAGAGCACAGACTGAGCAGGTATTAAGAAATTCAGTCAATATTAGGAATATATTGCACACTTTGAAATTAGAGATAATGGTTATTAATACCTAAAATTCTTCAACTCTGTCTCTGTAAGAAGGCCAATCAAGCCAGTATAATCGATGAAGAGAAGAAAAATATTACTGCAGAAATGTTACACTCTATCATTAATATTAATCAGGACATTTTAGTTACTCTGGTCCATTCTGCAAGRAATCAGTGATTAGGTGTCAGGATGCAGTGATACCTGAGGAATGATTAAAAAAATGCTCCTTTAAAACGTAAGGCTCTAATTTTCAATTATGACAGCTTACTAGCTAGTGCAACAGAAAGCACTCGCATAGACTTACACTGATACAGCATGCTCACATACACAGACACCATACTGCCTACTGCAGAGAGCAAGTCTTCCTAGAAAAGAAGAGTGCAGTTAAATATCAGCACTCTTGTTGCTGCTTCAAATTCTCATTAGAATCAATGTCACCATCTCTGCTTGGAGCAATATTCTTCACAGCAACAAGTGATCAGGTGATGTATCACAGGGTATGTGATAGCAGACTAATAGGGGTTCCATCTCCTACCAAATGCAAAGCAGAGCTACAGTTTCTCTTGACAAATTTAAATTTCAGAATAATGGTCTCTTCTCGTTAGCTTGTGTAAGTGAGAAGAGATCTGGTGGAATAAACTGTTTGGTTCCCATAAAATATGTTTTATCATATAAAACATTCAAGAAATATAATTTTCTTGACTCCTTTGATCAGTCAGACTTATGAAAATAGTGCCTCCAAACTCTAGAGTTTTTGAGGTGTTTTCTTTTCAGGGAGATAGGTTTTTTTCAAGAGAATGATTTTTTACATCAAGTTTCAGAACTTCTGGTATATGAAAGCAATTTTATTTATGAAAGTTCTCACTTCCCTTCCTCTAAACAGATACCACCATTGTCAGATCTTTTAAATACTAGGATATTTTTTAGATTGGTGGTATCCAATTTTACAGCTTAGAAATAACACCAAGGGCAGCTCTAAAGGAGACTGGTATCAGGCCAATGCAGTTTTTTCACTATTATATCAACTAAATCCAGCTCTTAGCCTCGTCTTCTCCAAGTGAGTTAGCCTCTTTAGGTATAGTAGTTCCAGTTGGGTGATTCAGGTACTTAAATTTAAGTATCTGTTCAAGTGCTTGACTAGAAAGGGTCCAGGATGCTTGAGCTCTCTCTATTGCTACACATGCTAGCATGTAGCTACTCATGCTACATAAGTTTTTATCAACAAATTTCTGTATGCACTGTCTTAGTTATAGACTACTTCTCTCTCTCTTTGTTATCGTCCCCGCCCACCTTTTTTGGTTCGTTTGAATGCAAATCCTTTTGCTGAACAGTGGAAAAGTCCACAGTCCTCGCTTCCTCAGATCAGGGTTCAGATTTCAGAAATCAAAAGCGAAAGATTGTGCCAAGCCTGAAGAAAATTAGAATGCTTAAAATGCATTTGAATTGTAATTACTCCACGTGCAATGCAATGTTAATAGTACTGTRTAGTAATTAGGAAACATATACTGTGTGTGTGTGCTGTGCCCTATTACATACAATAATATGCCAGCTGTTAATTGGATATGGTTTTCATTTATGAAGAAAATCTTCCATGCCATATACTGAAATAATCTCCAGATACGTTGAAAGAAATCAATGGTATTTATAACTATTCTTATTAAGCCCTCAGAAGGAGCACTTCTGATGAAGACACAGTGTTGGCAGTAGACCTACTTCAGGTAGAATTAATGCAGTGAGAAAATTGTGAGTCAATAGCTGAAATAATTGAATGGTAAAAATCAGAGGACAATAATTGAAAGATTCAATCTTCTGAATCTATGTACTATAAGAGTACATACATGACTCTGAAATGACAAAGGCTATTACACTGGAGAGCCTCCTTTCTGAAAGGCATGAGAAATCAAGAAGCGTATCTGCCAGAAGGGAGGCTGATTTGTGAAGTATTTCATTAATGAATGTCAATATAAACGGATGACTAAATTTCCTATCCTTAGACATATCTGAGACACTGTGAGATCTATATTGGCTTTTAATGGATAGGTAGATTGCTTATTTGGCTGGACAAGCCTGCTTTCCGTATGCATGCTCCCACATTTTTTGGATATGTGTACCCTTTGGGTTCTTGGTTCAGTTGTAAATTCGTATTTCAGGAAGGAAGCAGTGATGAAAAGGATGCTGACAATTTATTTTTTCTTGATCTGATCCTCATATTTTATGCACATACATATGGGCAAAAAAAATTGTTATGTCATGTACAGCACATTTCACTAAACTGCATTCCAGAAGAAAAAAAATGTGAATGAATACAAGTGGAAAATAGCCCTTGTGGTTTATAATAAATATTTAAATTCATGCTTTATTCCTGTATAGATTAAAGTGTGGTCTTTGTTGCAGTGAAGTCAGYGAGAATCCTTCTCTAGAAGCTGGGGAGCTCTAGAGCAGACACTAAAAGAGCTGAAAATCTCACGCAGAGGTTCAGAGTCAATTGCAAAGACCAAATGTTTAAATGAATTTTTCTTCTAGCAGCATATTTACAGTTATGTGAAAGAACAGTACAAAAAGAATGGTGAATGAAGGAACTTGTTGACTTCTGAGTGTCGTTAACAACCTGTGATCGCATATTGTGTTTTTTCTACACTTTGGTGGCATTCTTCCTTGCCTTTCTGCTAGATCGGTACCAGAGAGCCAACATCAAAATTTTGAATTGGTTTGTATAGCCCAGAGAGCTGCCAATATTTTATAATCATACCGGGCCAAATCTCTCTGTATTTTGATTRCTAATGATTAACAAATGATTACAACAGATGAACTAGTGCAGTAAATGTCTTCGATATTGATACTGTAAGACAGATAACACTGTTTAAAACACAAATTCTTCTAAGCTAAAATAAAATATGTTACTGAGATTATATTGAACATTTGTTTTCCGTAATAAATGGAATCTCCTCATGAAAGGAATTCCTTCCTCAAACTTAAAAATATCAAGTTATAATAGTGGGAAAATAACATGTGCTGCTAGCATATTGTGATTATATTAAATTAAAGCTTTTTTTCTTTACTTTCCAGACCATAGTAAGAGGAAACGTGTTCTATTTTTGTCAGTGCTGCTGACAGAACAGTCAAAGTAAATTAGTTTTCACTGATTTTCACATAGTCATCTGTAAACAAGGTTATTAAAATAATTAAATGAGGATTTTGTAATTTGTACAGTGTTTAACTCAAAATTCGGAAACGTTAAAAGTATTAATATACTTAGCATTGATTTGTCTTTAAATTATGTAAGATTTACAGATACTGCTGTTTCCTAATGCAATCTCAATCAATTATGAATTATTGGATTCGTGCTGATTTTTATAAAATATACATTTGAAAGAAAAAATGTGACATTACTTTGAGAGAAAAGTTTTAAAAAGTCACTACGCGTGGGAATGCCCCCTAGAGAGCTCCCTGGAGAATGGGGCAAATGCCCTGCTGCGGAGGACTGAGGTGAAATGGAGTCTGAGGAGTTTGACCATTGGGCTTTCATACTTGAAACCCTTCTTGCTTCCGTTTGCCCGTAACACTACCTCGCCTACGTGACGCCAGCTGCCCTGGCTCCGCTTGCTCTGCCGCACGCCTGAGCGGCGCCTGGGCAGAGCCCCGAGCTGCTGCCGCCGTCCCAGCTCTGGGGAGCCCGGCTGCTGCCACCGCCACCGCTCTGCCCCCTCCGCCTCGCAGCCCCCGGCAGGCAGCCTGAGAGGTGCAGCTCAGGCAGCCTTTTTCTTTCTTTTTTAGATGTCTCCATCTATTTACTGCCCCTATGAACACTGCCCAGCTTCTTCTAATGCTCTCTTCTAACCTGGTGTGTGAGGCCCAGAGGTGTGGCTAGTTCTCAGAAGAGATTTTTGATGTTTTCAGAAAAAAGAGAGTTTCTCTTGAAAAAAATACATAGATTTTTCTTCCTCTTCCATGTCCAAGAAGTGATTTTTTTTCTTTGTAAAAACCATAATTCTTAAAAATGTGGGTAAGATCTTGTGCTGATCTTAGTTACTCTGTATTCTGCACTGAAGAATGAGAAAGACTGTGGAAGCCACATGCAGTGGCTGTTAATATGTGAAGAAGAAAGCTTTTTCCATTTTTCTGTCCTAACTGATTATTTCAGTTTTAAAGTGTAAAAATTAAATAGGAGGCTGTCCAGAGTTGAAGAAATAATTGTTAGACTTGTCCCTTTCCCCAACTTTATCTCCAACGACAGGAGGAGGGGATAGATGGGAAGGTAAGCAGAGGACCAGAATTAAAAAGGGGAAGGAGGGAGGATTTGAGATGATGAGGGACACCAGGGAATAAATAGAGTCTGATAGGTGGCAGGCTGGACTATTTCATGCTAAACAGCATGGGACAGTGTGCAAAATGTGGAAAACACTGCATGAAATACTGGGGCTGGCGCATCCAGGCTCATGGTATTGGGAAATTTGGGGAGCTGTTCAATGAAATGTCTGATGACATCAGAACCTCCAAAAACCTTTTGTGTTAGCAAATGCTTTATTCTCTTACGTTTGTTACCACTGCTTCAAAACCTTCTATGTGAGCTAGAAAATGAATCTTATCATTTCATCAGAACAGTGGTCTTTTTCTATCTTCTCATTAAAATGTGAGGAAAAGTGAGATTATCTACTGCTAAGATGCTGTGGCGGAATTCTCTAGAGAGACCACTCCTCTCAGATAGACCAAGAGAGAAACCACAAAACTCATCCCATCCTTCAAGCCAGGAGGCTGCAAAGAGAGACGAAAAACTAGTATGCTATATTGCAAGTTTCTTTCTGCCCATTGGAGATGAGTGACAGTCACGCAGTTGATACAAATGAATGCTCAGCTTTTCCCCTAAGCTATGGCAGCCTCTCACATCCGTGCCTTGGGAGGCAAACCTCAGCAGCATGGTGAAGTCCTGCCTCTGATGTGCTCTTACCGCAGCTCTCCTTGCTGCACCCATTTCCAACTGCCCTAAGAGGGAAACTTTCCATGGCCAGAACTGGGGTTTGGGTAGGGGGAGACCAATTTAGTTTGGGTTGCTTGGGATTGGGGTTCTTCTTACCTATCTTTTTTTTTTTTTTTTTTTTTTACCTATTATATCATTGTAAGTAAAGTTGCCTAATATTACGTTGAATAAATATTAATGTTGCCTAACATTAATTAGAATAAATATCAGCTGGAAACTGTAGGTGCTCTGAAAGAATTCTGTTATTTTTAGCCTGACATAGTTGGCATAAAAGTATCTTTTTCTCTGAAGTAATTTAGTAACAAGTTAAGGTGATCATGAGTAAATCTTCCCTATACTTTGTTCAATTCTGGGAGCATCATGCTTAGTTATTTTCTTTGCTTTTTTTGCTCCCTTCCAGTAATACCTACATAAAATTATATTCCTTTCCACCTTTCTCTGACCATCTCTTTCCTTGACTTCATGTCTTGCACTTTTTCTATTTCAAGGTTATCAGTGATTAAAATGTCTTCAGCATTTATACTGAATTTAGACAAATTGAAAATAAGATTTTAGAAAGAGCAAGTCGAAGACTTGTTCTCTGCATTCCTGTAATGGGCATGCAAGTAGAAAATAATACTGGCAAGTTTCTATTTATGAAGTAATAGCTGAAATTGTTCCATCAGTAATAATTTTATTCATCATGCAGTCTCCATTGCAGAAGAACAGAGGAAGCTGCACAGTTTTAAAAAATGAATTTTTAAATATATAGAATAAAACTGCTGAAAGGCACTCAGAACCGAATGGAGCGAGCGCTTCCCTGCTGAAGAAAATATTGGTTACTTTACTACTCATTATTTCACAAATTGCTTTATAACCATGGTTAACAGACTAGGACCTGGTGAATAATGTATATTTTTTAGTGTTGTAATTATTTCATGTTGTTTTTAATTTTACTGTCTGTGCAGCCTCTCTAGAAATGGAATATTTTCGGGAGCAACTGAATCTGATCAGTAGCTTTCTCTGAAGATGGGTAAAATAGCCTTGGCTAATGTAGTTCAGCTGCTCTTACTGTCATGTCCCAACTTCTGAGTCATACATAGAGTTCATCTTGGTTTATGCACGTACCAGAAATGTTAAGTAGTTTTTTTAGCTTCGTACTTTCCATTACTGGTCACAGCAAAATAAAATTTAGTATAATATTTTATATATATTTTTTAAAAATGTGAGGGGTTTTCATTCCATTCTTATGATTAGTGGATTTGGATTTGTGCTATGTATGATTTGATGTAAGGTTGAAATTTAATTTTTTTCCTACTAAGAAGATATTAAGTAATTAAACATTTTTAAAAATAAGTGTGTCTGTGTGGGTGACACTAAAATTTAGTGCTTTGAAAATTTTCTGTTATCTCTTTCAGCTACTTCTGCTCTTCCATCAAAGGTGTTTCTTTTCTCATAGCCTCTGCCAGCTGCTAACATTCCCTCAAGGGTGGGTCATCACTGGCAAACAGGCCTTCGTGGCTTCAGTGTACTTGCTGAGGACTTACCTCATTAACTTTGGACTGAAAACTTTTCTTATTTTAGTTGGTCTTTTTAATTCAGATATCTTTTTTGAATGTTATTGGAAAATACTTGGTTTAATTCTGTTTTTTTACTCCATACAAATGAAAGCAGACTCTGGAAAAAAAAGAGGTAAATTATTTCTGTTTTAATTCTGTTCCACTTGATGGGAGCTATAGAACAGCCATTGAAATCAGTGGAAGTAATCTCCTAGCTTCAAGAGGCTTTTATCGCATGCCAAATTTGGAAAAAAGCCCTCTCTGAAATTCCAGTGAATCATGGCTATGAACAGACTTTCCTGGAGATGTGTGATGCAGGCAGGACTTACTTCAGCAGAGTTCACTCTGCATGAAGTAGGCTGTAGGTACCTTATCAGAGCAATAGCGATGCAATAGTATATGGATTTCATGGAAAGATTGCATTGCTGATTATCCAGGAAAGACAATGTGTTTAAAAATTCAGATTTTTCAGGCAATATTTTCAAAATGTATAGAAAGCTCTTCTGTTTGCATTTACATCTGCCTTTTTATTAACTCTGTCCTCAGAAATTGGATTGTGTTTTGGATATTGGACTTGCATAGTGTTTGCTGTACTCAAAGAGAGCAAAACTAGAGGGTCTGAGCATATTTTAAAATTTAACCTGGTTAAGGGTCTCAGACACTCAGGATTGGACCAGAAAGGTACTCAGTTCAGTGGAGTATTGTATGCAATTTAGGGGATGTGAGTTCCGGTCCACTACTACTCAGATTTCCTGTATTTCTTGCTTTTAGTCCTACCAGAAATATGTATTTCACAATACTTTATCTCCCATCTCTGATCCTAAATGGAAAAATGAGCTGTGTGGCACAGAGAAGAAATGAAAAATTTGGATTAACTATCAGAATTTCAAGACTGCAACCAAATTTKGGTTTAAGTCCACTTTAAGTGTGGGGCTAACATGCAGGTCAATTATTTTCTTCAGAGAAATTCATTCTTCCCTGATTAGGACTGGCATTCTGGTGCAGAAATTACACAGCTTCTTCAGAAACTGAGCAAGTGTGGGTTCAGCTCCTGTCAAGGACAATTTTTAGCATTCAGATAGTGTGGTGCCCTAGAAATAACTACGACAGACAGACAGAAAGAATGAGTGAGGTTAGCATGCTAGTCACAGTTACAATACTGAGTCATATGTATATATTTATTTCACTGTTGATTGCCAAAGGCAAAGCAAGAGTTTGAGACTGGGTCATGCTGCATAAAGGACATCTGCAATATTGCTCCAAGACCAACACTGTCTTGTCAAAGCCAAAAAAATAAGATACAGAAAGGCCAAAGCTCCAGCTTTAGAAACATAGATACAATGGTAATGCTGAGTTTTACAATGATAGGAAATTACTTTGACTCTGTTATTGGATTGCATTAAACTCAAATTGTCTGTAAACTGCCCAGTGTTGATTTCTCTGTAATAGATTAAAGAAACTCTCCTTCCACTGCAAGCTCCTCAAACAGGGGCATTTGTTTTTGTGTGCTTTGGGAACCATCTAGTGAACAGTTTGCATTCCAAGTGGAAGTGATAAAATTAGCAAGAAAATCCCCAAAAGAGGCAAATCCCAATCAGATCCCAGAAATTAGCAAGAAGAACCCTCCACTGAGGAGTTGCTTGCAAGGATTAAAAACTAAAGAAACTAATGCTTCTCCAGCAGCATACAGCTATGCCAATACTCAGAGTGGGTTCAGTGATATTTGCTGAGAGGCTGGCAACAGTGCTGATTTGACTTGGAATGATTTCATGGAATTTTTTTGTAGCTCTTAGAAAGAGTTAAATTATCTACCCACTTTATTCTGGGGCATCTATAAAGGAGGCTGGATACATAAATATTGATTATTGTCAGCCAATGCAAATTCTTATTTGAATGAGCCTATTTGGGTAAGAAAGAGGAATTGTATAATAGCAGTCTTTTTCATAGGAAGAGGCAGCTGAGACACTCGCTGTTAGTACGGCATTCATTATCTATTTCTTCTGCAGCAGTTATTTTTTTCTTAGTTCTGCTCAAAAGCATTTCCAATCTGTTGTTATTTCTTATATYGATAACAGAAGTATTGTAAGAGCAATTAGGAGTCCCAATCCATTTTGAAGGCTCATTGCGTTTGGTTCTGTAATATCTTCCCCAAGAGTTTGCCAGCCAGCTAAAGTTTGCCATCCCCTCACAACACAAGACATGAAACTGCGCACAGAGAAAAGAGACCTCAGGCAAAGAAAAAAACATGTGGTTCTCTAGGCAGCTGCTTGATAACATGAAGTTTTTTGAAGATACCAAATATTTCGTATATAAACAAAAATCACGTGCTTCTACTGGTGAACTTCTTGGAGGTAATTAACAGAGAGAGCATTGCTGCCTTACAGATTAATTCAGAGATAGGTTCCTGTGCAAAAACTGGCAGAGCCCTGCGTGCTTCAAGGGGCTGCTACAGTGCAGCCTCCACTCCAGCATGGTAGGAATGGTGATGCTTTTCAATATGTTTTTTGCTCACTTCTCCACTTCTGGTCACAGCAGTCAATTGTAATCCTTATTTCCAGTCAATACTGTAGAAATGGGAAGTGCTTTCAACACAAAAATCTACACCAGTATTGAATTATCACAGCTTTTCCATTCGATTTGTCTCATCATACCTCCTGCCTCCCCACGCTCAGGTACTGTAAAACTAAGGCACTAGCACATAACTCTTTCCAAAAGAAAAACCCACTTAATTTGCAATTAAGCTTCTTGCACGTTGCAGATACAACACATACACGTTGCGGCATTAGGCTGTTGTGGGCATCGCCTGCCCGTAGCTGTCACTCAGAGYTCTGCCCTGGATTCTAGCAAGCGCTGGGGCAGCGCAGCCAATGCGATGGCAGCCTGCAGCGGTTTCCTGGGCAACCAACACATACTGTATCCATGGAAACCAACTGCAACACATTGGAACAGGAGGGGGGAAAATGCAGTTCTTTCCACTTATAAAAATACTTTAAAATTGCAAAACCACATTGTACAAAAAAAGAAGAAAAATAATCCAATATTGAAAAGCGTTGCCATTTATACTGAACAGTATACAAAATGGATGGCCACAGAGATGATATCTTTGTCTTCGCTGTTTCCTTTGTCAGAGAAATGACTTCATGATGCTCTTTGCCTTTCCTTATAAGATTTAGGATAAAAATAAGGGATATATCTGCATATATGCAGAAATTTGAGTACAAATATTTGTGTGTATGTCACAGTGACAGTATGTAATGTATCCATGAATATTAGTCCATAATATATCATGCCTCACAGTTTCAATTTACTATGAGCAATTGAAGAAAGTTAATGCATGAGATTTATTTCTTTATATACAATGTGTTTCTCTTTTGTGTCTGTTTCTGTGTGCATTTGAATGCATGTTTCCGTATTTCAAGTCTTTTAAAGGGGTWATTGTTTTAGAATAAAAGGAGAGTAATATAAAAATATGATTTCTGTCCTTATATTCTATTTTACTATAGTAATTTCCATTAGGCTRTTTTGTGTCTTCATGTTCTTGTTCTTGTAGAGGTGCCATGAGTAACAAATGGAGGAAAAAGACATTAAAGGGTCTATCATAAAGAGCAGAATGGAAGGATTTCAAGACAGCAAAATAGTAAGGACCGTGAACGATATAAGAAGTATCATACTCATCTCTTGTCCAGAGAGGCAGAGGGCATGAAAGATAAATAGGGCCTATCAAGCACAAGAGACAGCGATGTCCTTTCGCCTTTTGTCTGTTGTCTGTGCCTTCTCTGCCTGAAGAGCTGAACCAGCAGTCAGTTTGACAAAGGTGAATGCAAGTCTGTGCTAGAGGGATTATGTAGGAAGTTGGAAATGTAATACTAAAATTATAGACTATTTAAATCCTAACCAGTAATTCAAGTGCACTGTGCCTCTGTGGTTTCAGCAGTCAGAACTCAGGGGGCATAATTTGAAAGTTTGTAAATGAAAGTACAAGGATGTTTTACACTTCCACGCAATGCAAATCTCCAGGCTGACTGTGAGAGCAGGTAGGGGCATGCACACGGCAGCACGGCAGCGCAGAGCGCTGCCGACGCATCTGGGAGGGAAATGCTGCCCACCCTCTGTAACCTCTTGAGAGGGCCAAACTGTGTTGCTCTATGGAAGGTTGCTTTTCAGAAGTGACTTATTTAAAATTTTTGAAAAATACCAACATAGTCGTTTTTGAGACTGGTGGTCATACATAAAATATATCAACTCACACTTTTGAAGATCTATTCTGACCCTCTCTGTTCTCATACAAGCCCAAAGTGTCCTTGGTTTAATACTTCAAATACAGCTCAGAGTAGCTAGGAATGAGTTGTTATAGCTTAGGCATATTTTGTAAGGATATACAAAGCTCTAAACATTTGAAAACTTTCTACTCTGCTAGGCATAGTAGTCTTCTACATGACCTTTGTTACTTTTGTCTATTCCTCTTCCTATTACCTGATTTATTAATTTGCTTATTCTTGCTAGTTAGTATTTCTGTGTTCAGGTGGCATTTTTAAAATGTTTCTCTGTCACATTCAAATACATGGCCAAGTTTCCTATAGTTGTAGCTAAACTACGTAACTGAATGGATTTATTCAGACCAAAGATAGACTGCAAATAATCAGGAAAGGCTAAAGGTTGTTTGGACCTGAAAATACTACTCAGCAAGTCCCAGGCACCATTGAAAGTGATRGTGAAAACTGATAAGACTTTTCCTTAATTTTTTCAAAGATTTAGCTTTACTGATATGACAAACATAAATATAAACTAAAATATAACATAAATATATAACATAAAGATAAATAAAAACATAAATATAAACTACTAACGACTTTTGGTTACTTTGGTTCATGTCCCCAGAAGTGTGATAAAAAGCAGATGTTTAAATTGTGGGTGCCAGTGTAAGCAGTGACCAGGAACTGAGTGGACTGGCAGCTACGCCTGCAGTGGATAGAAATGGGAAACCGATCTCSGTGGTGCCTATTTGAGTAGTCTGTTTTTCTGGTCTCCTGAATTGCATGCTTGGGTATTGAAGATGAGAGCTTTAGCTTCTACTGATCCCATAAAATGTTGACTCCTTAGAAACACAGACAGTGCTGCTCTGACTGCATAGCAGACTAGGAGTTTGCCCAGTTTGCATGCCCTGATCTAACAATTAAAGGTACAGCAAGCTGATTAAAAAAAAATGTTTTTTATTCTTTGCTTGTCTGCTATATTTCAGGCTACCTGATACAAAGAAGTAGTTCCTTTATGCCAAGGATTAGTAGTGAATCAAAATTAGAACATATTTTTAAGGGTGAATTATTTCCGGGACGGGTTGTTGATGTGCTCTCTGTTGTGAGTTCAGTTAAATGGGCTGCCTGCTTATGTGCTAGTATATGTGAAATAACAAATGCCTCTCATCAGAGCATTAATGCGTTTTTGTTAGATGTGTAGTTAAAGCCTTATGACTTGGTCCACAAAAGGTTTCTCACTGATTCCAGTAGAAGAAAAATCAAAGCCCATACGGCATGATAGAAATATTTTTTAACTGTCCAGGTTGAAGATGCTAAGTATAAAGTATAAACCAAAGTTTTACCAATACCAGAAAAATATTTACACGCATGGGAGTACCAGTGAACTGTATGAGCAAAGCTACATCTCCATATGGATGTGACCAATGCAGAGCTGTCTTTGTATGGATTGTTTCATTTGTTTGTGGTGACTTTACTATGTCTCTTCAGAGTCGTCAAACATAAATTCCTGTCACTTTCAAACTGGAATCACCTCTGATTGTGTGGTCTAAAGAGTATCTATGCCTGCTTGCAATCTTTTGGAAGATATTTAACCTTATTATATGATACCACTTATTAACATTAATTAGTGTTTATTTTTTATCCTCAAAGTAGATACAACCCACACAGTCATTAACTGAGTACCTGCTTTTGAACTAAATGATTCATAAGTCCTGAAAACTTCTGTAACCAGTGATTTGATTTTTTTTTTAATTGAGTTATTTCAAAACTCTTAAACATACCATATAGACCAGATAACATTAGAAATGTAATCATAAGGATGCTAGCATTTTAGTTTGGCAGTCTGTTTAGCATCTTTTTTACATTAGTTTGGAAAAATGCTGGTTTCAAAAATCTACTGAACTTCTTGAAACCTGAGTAAACTCTGGAAATATAACATAGATAGCAATATATTATATATATGTTCCTCTCTATGTGTTTATATATATACATATATTTTATACATATACACATATGCATACAGTTTTTGTCCACAAAATTCTGTATAAATCATCATAGTTCTGTTGAAGCTAAAGAATCTGTTAGTGAAGGTTAGGGGTTTTTCTTTCAGTGCTTTGGCACTTTTGAGCTGTTTGGCACCCTGGGGTGAGGTAGAGCCAGCTGTTTATCTTGGTTAATAGAAGGAAATCAGTGATGACTCCTCTTTCTCCAGCCTGTGCAAAATACTATCCCAGATGGAGGTTGCCTGCACAAGAAGTACCATCTTCTACACCTGCATCAGCTCATGAGGACTTAACAGCTAAGTCTATAACCTCGAAAGAGGGATCAGGTACTTACCAACTTGGAAATTAAGGGAATTAATCCTTTTGAGTAGCACTGCTTGTGCATACTGGTGATACCATAACAAGAAAGCAGTTGCACAGTCCTCTCCATACTGTAATGTTATCCAGCCCTGAAAATACTATTTTGACTTTTGGTTCCCCTTTTCCAGCTAGACTCAGAATGGTTGGAGGTTTATTTTGGCTAGTGACAAGCTCAGAATGAGTTATATTTCCTGCTGGAGCTAGTGAGAAAGCCTTATTATGTCTGCTTGAAACATTTGTTTAAAAAAGATGTTTGAAAAAGTTTATATTCTCTAGTGGAAGTACTTCAGCTGTATCCCAGACAAACCAGCAATATGGACATGCTACAGGTGTGCCTGCACTTTTGCCCAGATTGTTTTACTTATAATAAAGTCACTATAAACAAATGAAATAATCCATACAAAGTGATTTAAGGGCTCAAAAGTTCTTGGAGAAGTCCCAGAGCATAGATCTATGCTGTCTGCTGGAGATGAACCTCAGTATTTTCCTGGATTTCTAGGCTAGGTACGCAGGAGCCTTCTCATTCAAACTCAAGCTATATGAGAGCTGTAGGCTACACAAATGCGTGAACTTGCCAAGTGAGCCAGGAAGGCACCRGCAGAGCTGGCAGGTATGCTTCTGGATGTCGATAAAGTCAATTGGGCAGAGGATAGAGCATAGGAACACCGTAACTGCCCTAGAGCCTCCTGTTTTCAGAACAGCACAGGCACAGCTGAAGTGCAGGGCTGGCCCCCAGGCTATTGCTTTCCGAGGAAGAGGATCTGTGATGCTATATTTCAGTAATTTGTGAAAAACTCTGCCTTCTGCAGTGGCAAAACAGTACTCGAAGTAAAACCATTGAATTGTACATGGCTGTATCCCAGAATGTCCTCSAGTACCTAGTGTAGCAGTGGATAACATGGATGGTGGGGGCTCAGTGTTATTTTCATTTGTAATCTCTTATTCACCTTATACAAAGCTGGACTTCAGATAATTATGACATCCAAAGGTAATCTAAGAGGAGAAAGACAGAAAATAGGCTTATCATAAAGTATAAAGTGTATCGATTTTGATAAACTAATTTTGCTCTTTTCTGGTTGTAAAGGCATAGGTCTCCAGACAATAGAGTGGCTGCTGGAATATGTGTGTCATCTATACTCTACATTAAATGAGTATTGCAAACTTCTGGAGAAAGTTAATAGACCATCCACTTCTTTTGTGGAATTTTTTCACATATCTTTATAATTCACACATAAATGAAGGTGGCTCTGTGGTACATAACTATAACAAGTGCCTTTAAGTATATTATAAAATCTCACCATGGCAACATCTTTCTGCTCATCTTATTTATAGTGAGAAAACAAAACAAGTAAAAATAATTTTAACTCTGAAACCTTTCTGAAATTTAGAGAGTGAAAGATTATCGTAGGCCAGAGCTCTTTGTTTATAGCAGTCTGTAAAGATCCTTGAACACTTTACCAGAGAAATATTAATTTAAGGTAGAGATAGAATGTTTTCTTCTTTTAATTTCATCTTTACAGAAAAATACTAAATGCCTAGTTTTGTTTGGATCACCATGACCAAATACAGCTTGATTATAATAGAAGGGAGAGAGAAAAAAGCTGTCAGGTTTGCTTAGCTTCTCTGAGACCTAACCATACTGGTCATGACACAGAACGACAGGTATAGTCAAAGAAAGCCAGAAGAGGTGTCAGTCCTAAATTTCCCCTCAAACATCCTGATGTCATCCTATTCTGTGGAATCATTTAAACCTGACTCAAAACTACCTGGCAGGCTTTTCTGGGGTCTTTCCATTCTTCTAGGGAGTTGCAGTGCTTTCTCTATTCTCTCAATACTCCATTTCAGCAAAGTCTTTTTTGAAAGACTGGAAATGCTGGTATAAAAGGGAGGGGTAGTTGTAAAAGGGTGCGTTAGGAGTCTCTGCACTAGCAAACTGCTTTTCAGGTGCTCCTCTTGGCATCAGCTAGTGAACTGCAGCTGAAGAGATCTTCCAGATAACATGGTTCAAAATAACATCTGATTACCGGCAATTATATCAGTTCCTGTATTTTCTTTCTCCATCTCCCTATAGTCTCCACAGCCCTRCTTTATTTGAACACTGTATTTAAGCAGCACAGAAGAGTCTCAGCTAAAGGCGGACCTAAATGCAACTASAATGTCTCAGACCACCAATTTTAACCTAAGGGACAGATTCTCAGGTAAAAATGGAAATGGACAGATTCTTAAGTAAGTCATCACCTACAAATTCCTTGCAACTGTAGATAAAAACTGGAGAGAATTAGAATATCTGAACAAMTCATACTACTTTGATACTTAAGTATGGATCTAGGGTCTAGAGTTTAGCCACCTACTTTAGCAAATATTGGACTTATTGCTTATTTCACTCTATTTCGTTCCCATTCATCTAGCTCTTTTTTAGAACAAGCTCTTTGTTTATATTCAATATAAATAGGGAAGGAAACTAAGGGGAAATATAAAGAGATTCTGAATTAAACCCAAAAAATCCAACTATTTTTAATCCTTCATGAATTTTTCATTACTACTTCCCACAAAACACCTCCTGCCTTCTCCAAATGTTCTAAAAAGTGCTGCCGTTCTTGGTGGATAAAAGTAGTATAAAATAATTGTATTAAGCAAAATTCCTTCTTTTTTCTAGTACGTAGTGACTTTCTGCTCAGGTCTTCTGCACTGGAATAAGTTCTTTAGCTGTCAGGAGAGTAAAAGCTGTTAGCTGTGCTTACAAATCTGCAAGGGGAACTTCAGCATAAAGACAAATTCAAATGGCCTTTTCACTCGTTTACACAGAGAATTATGGAATAGAAAGTTCGCTCTCAATCACTTCTTCCTGTTGCTGCTTTTCATGGGGGGGGGGGGGGGGGGGGGGGGGGGGGAGTGGTCCGGATACAAAAGCAAGTTAGGGGATCCTTTCATTACACTAAATCCATCAACTTTCTAACCGTAGCAATGTGAATAAACTGAAGTAGGTAAGAGTTTGGAGGATGCCATAAGACCTGCCTGGAGTAATGATACCTTTTCATATTAAAAAGAAATGTCTAAAATATTGTGCAGATGAATTTGCAAAATATTAAGTTTAGAACTGTTTAAAAAATATCAAAGTTTGGCTTCCCTTTTTTTAAAAACTATTTTCACATATAAAATCAGATGCTCTCAAAGTATATCTTTCAATCATTTTGGTTTTATAGAGGCAAAGATTTCACCAGTTTCCCTAAAGTCCTTTCAGAATATAATGGACTTCAAGTTTACAACACAGTAAATTTTCCAGACCATCCTTTAATTCTGTTTTTTTTTTATTCTGAACCTAGCACAACAGATTCCTCACTTACAAACTATTTCAATCTAATAAGTATTGATAGTATACACTATGTCATACACCTTGCAGCAAAATTTATTCTGCCTGTACAGACATCCCAAATCTTATTCTATGAGGCTGCTGTAGGTATAATGGGGTGACACAAGCACATGCTTGTAAACTGAGTAACAGTGGGGGCCCAGTCTGACAGCTTACACGACTAATGTGTGTCCCACCACACAGTGCAATAAACACTGTATCAGATAAATATTCTCAGTCTGCTGTGCTGCATTTAGATCTTTCTCCTGCTTCAGGAATAAATCTAGTGGCGAGCCACTCATTTGTGTCCATCATATAGGCCCTGGCAAAAGAAAGAGGCAGCTGATACGGTGAGCATGAGGCAGGAGCCACATTCCTGTATTTCATAAATGCAGAGTAATACTTACCAAATCTGTTTGTGTAGTGGTAAGATAAAACAACCTTGACCAGTGATCAGGTGTTAGCTGTACAGAAGAGATGGCCTTCCTCAGGGAACACTGGGTGTAAAACGACACCCTCCTTTAATACTCGCTTTGCTCTCATAAACCTAGCCTTGGGCTCTGATACGTCAGAAAGGAAGTCCTCGCTAAGCAGAGGTTGCCCTTGATTACCGAAACCAGAAACCTTGAGCTGCCTGATACCATGAGGAAGGAACATTAAATGAGAAAATGTTTTTGTTCTTGGTATGTTCCAGGCAATAGAGGAAGTGCATGTTTTGCCAATGTGGTGACCAGAGCGACCTGCAAAGCTTAATTGTTTGCTTAAGCAGCCATTGGAGCAGTGAGAGTGTAACAGAGCTATAAAGTGGCAGGGCTGGCCAATGCAGCTGAGCAGCAAAGACTTTCAAAGAGGCAGTTTTGCTCCCAAGTGCTTATTGTCAGCTCTTTGAGTTAAACAGATTTTAACAACTCAAACAAAAACTCCACGGGGGAGCTTTTTACAAAYAGAAAACAAAAGAACCCTGTTCCAGCAACATCAAAGCCTCTGGTCCTGGATAACCTCTTGTGGCAGTTTGCTTCATCCAAGGCCCCTAACTCAATGCTAGTGTGCTGACATTCATGCCTGCCAGTGAGCCATTTTTCTGGAGTTTCCTGATCTAGTTTTTTGCTGATTTCAGTGAAAAAAACACAATTGCTGTAGGCAAAGCAACAACCAACCTCCTTACCCAACCACAGTTACCCCCATGAAAGATCTCTGAACACTGTATTGTCATGAAATTTTAAAGCCTTAGGTCCTGCTGGCTTTGTTCACGTTGAACCCGTCCTATTGAGGAGATTTCCCTTAATATACCATCTCCCTTCTTCTCATGTACAGGCTGGGAGGCAGATCAAGAGGCAGTTTTTGGTTGGTATCTCTGCAGCTTATCACATAATCTGAAGATAAGAGGATAAAATTTATTTTATTCTTTTTACACTTACATGTATATCCCCTAACCAAATATAAATAAGGGACAGTAATAACAGATTTCAATTTATAAAAAGTTCATGGTATTGAAATTTGAAGCCTATTTAAGAGAGAAGAGCAGTACTTTGTGTTTGGTGTGGGCTTTTTTAATGCATTTTTTTTCTGAATATGACAAAAACTGCAGCTAAAAGGGGGATGTTCTTGTAGCTCTGGATAATTAATGACAGAGTAGGATGCAGCCCCATCTGAATAAGAGGCTGAACCATCTCCTGGCTGCTTCACTTTGACATGACACGAAAGAGTATGTGCTGCACTGTTAAATCAAAACCTGGTGGAAAAAGAATGCACTGCCTGTTTAAAAAAAAAGGGGGGGGGGAGAGAAAGGAAGATAGAGGGGAAAGGGAAGGGGAAAATGAAATGTACAGTTTTATATGAAACATGTTGTAGATACAGTTGAAATTTCAGTTGTATGAAACTGGCCAAAATTTCTGAATCGCCAAAATCCACAACATGACAGCCTATCTCAAAGCTATAAAATTTTTCTCTCAAAATTTATGCTTATATGCAAAAGACRTTAATGAAATTGGAATAAGTAATTTTCTCTAATTTTTGTTTTATTCTATGAATCTGAGGAGGAGTACTGAAAAGAGGAAAAATGATGAGCCTCTTCATTATACAGTATCTAACAAGCTCGAATCCACTGGAGTTAGCCTTATGACTATATTACCCTCATAATTTCAGTTTCCCTGCTTGCTTTAATCCCTCCAATACAGTACAACATCAGTACAACTTCTACTTGCAAGTACATTGTGTTGCCTCCCCCTACCCAGCAGATCCTCTCCTTGCTGCTGGAGAACTTTATAGCCCTGGCTGGATCTAGCTTTGAACAGTAACATGTAAAAGGTCACTTCATAGTAAATATGTAAATTGTAATGCAGCATTCTGCTATCTGTCTTAGCACCATTCCATGATGGGAATACAAGATAATATGTCTTTGATACTTACTGTTATTAAAAAATCTTACCCAAGATATTTTAAATTTCTAATTATTTTGCATACCTCAGTTTTTGGGTTCTAACATGAAATCTTTCAGAGTGCCATGAATTTTAGAATTGTAACATCTGAAAATAAGAAAATAAAGGTTTTCAAAGGGCTTCAGAATAAGGACCTTACTTTTTAAAAATCTTCAGCCAATACTATCTCTCTCCTGTAATATTCATGTAAAATATACAGTTATTCTGATGTATCAGAGGCTATATTTCTCTACTAAAGAATAGAAGGTGGGAGTTGGTTAAGAATCTGCACTAACAAGAACTAGTGCTACACCTGTTTTTTGAGATAAATACTTCAATTTGCCTCTACCTGACAGTAAGACTCTTCTGTCTGCTGAAGTCTATCTGAGGTTATCTAAATTTCTTTCAGGACAGCAACTGCCTTCAGATTTTAACAGGCTGATAGGAGGAGGTGAAGAGAAGAAGAGAATTCGTCCTGTAACGTCCCTAATCCAGAGAATGAGTGGATCAGTCAAGTGAGGGATAAGATAAAAAAGGAAGAGGCTTATAGGTAAATGATGTGGTGGGATCTGAAGATGAAGGAAACTGAAGAGGATCTGTCTGGATTGACTGAAGAGTGGGAAAAAGAAATACAGAAATACTCTTTTAGAGAATAAAATTGGTGGAATATAATGGGGATGCAGGCAGATACTTAGGCCACTGACTAAGTCTTGCCCTGAGGTTAGTTAATTGAACAGAATGTGAAAAAATAGTGGCCATTACATAAGAAATTGCAGGACATGATAAATAAGAGTGTGATAAGATGACGCAAGTTAGAGATAGTGTAGGAGGTAGTGAAGGATGGCAAGATTTCACAGGTGGTATTGGGGGAAATTTGTGAGAAACACAGCAGAAGGCCAAACTTCACAGATAATTGGGGAGGAGCTTTGGGGACTTTTGAGGGGCAGAGTCTTGCCAGGCCAGCAGCACTGGGCTAACTGCATCAGCCAGAGCACCCAAGACCAAGATGACCCAGATAATGGTATCAGAAATGTGAACTTTGGGTCTGRATGTAGCAAAACTAGGAACAATGGGAAAAAAGTAATTAGAGGTAGATTGTTTATTTGGGAGGAGATTGGGGCAGAGAAAGCACAGTACAAGGTATAGTAGTGATGAAAAGGGGGGAAATGAAAAGAGATAATAAGATACAAAAGTCATTGGACCAGGGCTTGCCAGGATATCTGTTGGGCAGCCCTGCACCTCTTTGCTGCAGCTAGTTTGGGACAATAAGCCAAACCCGCTGCTCTGGCCATGCCACACAAGTCAACCAACTCCTGTGTTCAGGAGGACMGAGGCAAGAGGTGTTTCCCAGGGTGCCAAGAGAACATCCACAGAGAGGCAACAACCATCCTGGTGTCACTGGGTCGGTGCCCATTCCAGGCCTGACAGCAGCTGCAGTTGCCCATTGCTTCATAACAACATAGTAACCTACCAAACTAAACAGCACTTCTTCATTTAATCTGCAAGATCATCACTGGTTTAAAAGAAAATCWCTAAAACCCACTAATAGTTGCGAAATGTTTTTGCATAGAAGGAACATATAAGTATTTGTATTTTTCCCAAAGATAGAATTGCACCCTTACTGTCCACAAAATACGTAATTTTTAGCAAGAATTGTAAATATTCATAAAAAAATGTGGTAGAACCCCCCCACACACAAAGGAAGATTACTTCATTTAGCTGAAAAGAAACTCATATTTTTCATAGTTCACTAAACTCACTGTTCTCTTATTTGCATGGGCTTTTCATGCAATACTTTGGTAGCAGTAATAAACCTCAACCAAAGTATTGCATCGGGTCTTCTCATCTCTTTATCTCTATTTTTCTGAAGTCAGATGAATGATTGCGTAAGTCTGAATAGTGATATAGGCATAAAAATATCTTTTCACCTAGGATCATCCTGATTTTCATTTGTCTGTGTAGGCTGAAGAATTCTGACATTGACATTGTATGTAAAAGATTTATTTCCGTCATCAGCCAGGGCATGCTGTACATGCAGATTCCTCTTGAAACCTCCAAGACTGGTTACACAGACTCTGAAATACCTGACATGTCAATCAGATGCTTACTGTCTTTAATGAAAAATTATTTTTCATATTGTCATACTAGAACTTGAAGTTGCAGGTTCTGGATGCCTCTGAGTAGTATTTTTTTCCCCCTTCCTTTGTAACATCAGAAAGAATTCGGTCAAATTAAATATTTGCTTTTCCAGTGGGGCTGGGGAGAGGAAAGTAAGCACAAGTACATACAYGTTCATTTTTTCAGCTACATTAGGCCTTGTTTAGTTACATGAAAATTGACAGTTGTCACAATTTAGAGAAACAATTTTTGATATAAAAAGAATAAATGTGTTGACTTCCTGTGACCGTGACTGCAAGGTAACACAGGAAGGATGCAGTTATTCATGCAGTCTCTTACGGGCACAAAGATTAATTCACACAAGTTTCTACCGAGCGTTGCTGTCAGAGGGACAGGCTGTAACGTTCCCATGGGACCAGATGTAGTGCGGAGCCGGAGTACTGCTGTGGTGTCTGCAGAGCATGGTAAGTGTATTCAGTCCTTCCTGCATCCTCACCATTCCCCACTCCTCTAATGCATGCTACAAAAAAGCTTTTTAGAAGCTCATCTCTACAGTTTTGCTTTTAGCATTACTACATGATAATCATAGAAGTTTTAGGAGGCATTTCAAACATATAATCTACTTGAATATTCTGTAATATTTATATGTTCTTTTCTGCTCATTTTACAATGAAGAATGAGTTGTTCTGACTCTGAACTGAAGAATTCAGGTTTTGGTTCAGAGTTTCACTGCATATTTTTTGTGTTCCTAACACTTTTGCTTCAAGGTCCTGTCCCAGGTTACCRTTCTGTGGTGGAGTGACAGAGGAGAGAAAAGATCTGGACAGGTTAGTCAGATTTAGGACACCTATAAACTTTTATGTGCCACAGCTGTGAAAAAAGATGACTTTTTAGGGTAGTACAGTGTTTGCAAGTAAGCAAAGTACAGATGAAGTGGTTTGCAGCTGTCCAAAAAGAAATACTGCTGTCACTGTGGAAGGTATTGGAAAGACTTTCACTACATTACTGTTCTGGACAGTCTTATCAAAAAGGTTGAATTCAAAATACAGTTAAGCGCAAAGAAGGCATTCCCAAAAGAACAGGTGCCTAGAATCTTATGAGAGGCAGTTTAACAGTTGAGCTCATTTATCTTAACAAAAGAAAGCTGAAAGGAGATACAAGTACTCTTGGAAAACATATCTGCAAAGTAAGTATCACAGAGGAAGAAGAGATGTTTTAGGACAATACTGGCACAAAATCAGATGTTTGTAAACTGAACATAAATAAACTGCAGAAGTCCACCTAGCAGAAAAGTCAAATTGTAGAACAACTTCTTAGTAAAAGGATAGACAGAAACCTTTAGATGGGCAAAGTTAGGGAAGGAGCGTCAGCGACTCAGCGAGTTTGCTCTAGTCTTGTGTTGCTATGAAATCATGTGAACTCCATGGTTTCAACTGGGTTTTAACCACAGCAGAATTAGTGTTGTATGACTTGTATCCTCAGTTTTGAAGTTCATTAATTCTAAATGTGTTTGAGGTGAATAGGAGAAAAGTTTCACGCATTGCTCTCTGAATGGCAAGTATTGAATCAGAGTGCATGTCTCATCTTTTAGAAAGAGGAAAACTTATTGCAACTGGAACTTAAAAATTTTGCACTAAATATGATTATCTTGAAAGATACAGGGGAGAGTGTTCATGTTTTAATTTTCTAGCTAGGCTTATAGCCAAGACGTAAACCTGTGAAAATAAAAGGAATATAATAAAATATCTAACAAAACTGCAGTTATTCAGGACCATAATTCTATACAAAATACATTCCCTTTTATTAATGAATCATAAATCTTTCCTTGCAATATAGATATTTTTCAGTACCTTTTTTCTGTAAATAAGATAAGCATAAAATGTGAACTGTATGTGAAATGCATGATTAGAGGCTGTTTAAGGTATGTATTTCATTTCAGAGAATAACACTGATAGATCATTAAGTATGTGCTGAATTCAGTATTGTATCTGAGAAACTGAGAAACTATTTCTTACACTACCAGAAAGAGCCACTCTTGTAGTTGTGTTAGTGAAAAAACTTTTGAATGTTAATAATGAATACATAGCAATAAAAATATGAAACACGAAGTAAAGAAAAATTGCACATCAAAGCCTTATGATGTCACTACCTATTTTTGTGAGTTAAATTATCAAGTACACTGTGATAACTACCTGTAAAAACACTGCCAAGTTTGCAAAATCATCATTTAAAAATCTGAAAATGCCAAAATTTAAGATTAGTTATGTAGCTATATTTGTATTCTTCATGTATTATCATAATCTTTAGATACTATTTTTTTATAGGACCTTGCTTCTTTAAGCATCAAGGATGAACACTTCTCGTCAAAAGAAAGCTGTTCAAAAGGTTCTGATATACTTTTGTGCAGTGTGTGGCACTAGTTTTATTTGTTTCTCACTGTTCAAACTGTCTCAGAAGAGAAATAGATCCCTCATAGACTTTTCTGTCTCATTCATCACTGCTGTCTCTGAGGGCTTCGCAATGACTAATTAATTTCACTTCACAAACTCTTGTGAGATAAGGGACGACATTTAATTGAGGCGCAGAGAGATGAAGGTCAAAAGTATTCACTAACTTGGAGATGCACCACTGAGAAGCTCTGAATATTGTTTTTTAGAACAGTAAAGCTTTTTATGTTCAAATTACAAATCTCTATTAATCCCAATTGCAGTAAAGAGTGCTCAGCATTTCTGCCAGTGAGAATCTAAGCTCAAGATAGATACCAAGTAAATAAGAAATGAATGGGTATGAAAAAATTGGTTTAAGTGCCTTGCTTAAGGCACAGGAGGACAGGAAACATTTGACATGCAGAACTATAATATGATTTTCTGAGGCAGCATTTAACTTTCAGGCTGTATTTTCTTCTCCTGCAATTCCTCTGCCTCATTTTCAAAGATCACCTTATCCATGCTCAAGAATGGTCCATCCCAATGAGCAGAAAATCAAGCAAAGCCAGCAGGACACCTGCAGGGATGAACAAGGAGCTCCTGACTAAACTCGAACATAAAAAAAAGGAAATGTACAAGAGGTGGAAGCAGGGACAGGTGACACAGGAAGACTATAGAGATATTGTCCAAGCATGCAGGGATGGCATGAGGAATGCCAAAGCCCATCTGGCATTGAATTTGTTGAGGAACATAAAGAGCAACAAGAAGGGCTTCTACAAGTACATCAGCAGCAAGAGGAAGAAAGGGGAAAATGTGGACTCACTCCTGAATGGAGAGCTAGTGACAGGGCACATGGAGAAGGCAGTGCCGTCTTTTCCTCAGTCTTTACTGGTAAGACTGGCAAGACCCTGAAGATTAATTCAAGAATCCCAGGTCCCTGAGACCAGGGAGCAAGTCTGGAGTAAGAAAGACTTACCCACAGTGASGGAGGATCAGGTTAGGGAACATTTAAACAAACTGGACACACACAGGTCTATGGGACTTAGCAGGATACACCCACAAGTGCTCAGAGAACTGGTCAATGTCATTGCAAGGCCACCCTTCATTATCTTTGAAAGGTCATGGCAATCATGAGAGGTTCCTGAGGACTGCAAGAAAACAAATGTCACTCCTTCCTTCAAGAAGGGCAAGAAGGAGGATCCAAGGAACTACAAGCTGGTCAGCCTCACTGCAATCTCTGGGAAGGTGATGGAGCAAATCTTCCTGGAAATGATTTCCAAGATTTGCCCTGTCCCTCCAAATACTGTCTTCCTCAGTTTCTGCTTGCTTATCCAGTTCTATTCTGTCAGCTCATTTTTCAAGACTCGTTCTCCACTCCTCTTTCCCTTTACAGAGAACCTTGTTGGCTGGTATAGTTCCTTGCTCCCTCCTTCTTCTCTGAATCTCTTCTCCATCCTAGTAACTGCTTCCAAATCAGCGTCCCTCCCTTTGTCCTCACTTCTGTCCATCCCCACTACCTCTTCCTGAGCTCCTTGTCCAACCTATTTGCCCAGCTAGATCTTTTTTAAAGGCCAAACTGTTCTGTCTGAAACTTTCTCTTAACAGAAAAAGTAGCCTGAAGGGGGCAGCACAGAAAATGCAATTCACATGGTTGAAGTTTCTCAGTGTTTTCAGCAACGGAAAAAATTATCTGAAAAAGCAGTGTTAGGCAACTTTAATAAGAGACAGCACAACTGACACACCAATTAGATATTATTTTAAAATGTCTAGAATTCCAAAATGCCRTCCCAAATGAAAGTGCAACTTTCATTTGCACAAAATAACTCATGTACCAACCCTCCATAAACAGCATCTGATTAAAAAAAGCAGGCATTTTTGCAAGAAATACATGAAAATACTTAATGAATATTTTAAGTATTTGAAGACTTACACTATAGTATGCATCATTAAACTTCTCTAATTGTAATGACGAAGATATTGAAAAACAAAACAGGGACTATCTGAAAATTAATAGCATAGAGTGCATTTTGCCTGCAGAGACAAACATAATTCCTATATATCTCAGTGTGYAGTTCATGTGGTTGCAATAACTTACACGATCCAGAGATCCTGAGAGGCAGTGCCTACAGGCACTTATTTGGAGGCCGTGTTCACAACCATGGAGTTGTGTAACAGTCTATTCATGTGACTAAAATTAGCTACCAGTTGAAAGAATAAAAAATACTCTATTAATTTTTTTAAAGACTATTTCTGAAAGCAATAAATGAATTCAAGAAAAATCACAAAACTGCAATCATTTCATGAGCAGAAGATAGTAAACTTACTGCCGAAATTATTTCCTTGCTACTGTTCACATTTATTCATATATATACTATATAAATAATAATGTTGTGGTCGTAGCAAAATATGAATTTTAGGATGTACTTCAATGGCTGACAGCAATGAAAATGTATTTCTAACTAAAGGATAAATCATATTTTAAGGCTTTATAAAGGAACCTTATAAATTTAGACTATAAGCCTGGATTATTTTACACACTCTAGTCTTCAGTTTGGAGTCTGTTCACAGGGAAGCTGGTGTAAATCTGGAATACCTCCTTTGAAATGAGTTATGGCTTTGAGAATTTATGCTGGTATATCCAAGAGCAGAATTTAACCCAAGGGCTCAAAGCCAGCTTTATTGAGCAAGAGACATTTGGTCTGGCTGCAGGGGGGAGAGGTGGTGGCAACTGGCCAGCGTTTCTCCCCAAGACATGAAGTCAGGCTAGTCAGCAGATCCCTTTGGGCATCAGACATCATGGGAAATAGTCAGACTCTTTTCTGAATGGGAATTGTTAGAGGGAGCCAGCTGGCATCTCTTTCGGCAGACTCAGGGGAGATGGCCACCACCTAATAGTGTCTTACTGGTCCTTAGCCTCTCATTCTTTTTGTAAAATAAAATAATTTAATTTATAACTACAAAAAGTGCAACAAGAAAGGAAAAAGAAGAAAAATATTATATTAAATACAACCAGCCATATATTTGAAAATGTAAACATCAAACTATTCCCTGGATATGTAATTACAGGTGGCTTCAAAGAGAGCAAAGCACGTTTTTATCAAATGTATCATATTTTGTGTATGCTGCCTTTGCCTGAAGGGCAGTCTGCTTTTCTACAGGAGCACAACAAACTGCTTTTAAAGGGATCATCAACCAGAGTTTGTGGCTGATCACTTGGAGCTCCCATGAGATACACAGAGGCACAACATGGAAAAGGAAATAAAAATACAAAAGCAAATATAGCACATTTCCAACATGCTCCTCTTTTTCTCCCTATAATCCTGATAGATGGTCTAGCAAGACATGCATTAGGATGGCTGGCAAGAGGAGAAGCCATCTTCTGACACATCGACCCTTTCCAGCCCTGTGAATAAATTAAAACTGGAAAAAAACATCAGGATGAAATACTCCATGCTGTCAGCATCATTCAGGGAGCTAGCAAGGCTCTGCTGCAAAGCTGATTTAACAGCACCAACTGTTAAAAAAGAAAAAGCCTTTAGCAGCCTCCCCTCTCGTTGCGGCAGTCCCCTTTTCTGGGGACTGTACTGTGTTGCTGCAAATATCTCTTCCACCTGCCTCAACTCCAAATCAGATCCCGAAGTGCTCTCTCTGGAGAGAGACATGTAACCCTGGGCCCCATAAYTGCGTTGGACTCCCTCCATGCATTTTGACCGCACTCCCAGAGCCAGTCTATACTCCTTTACTAGCACATTTTGGCACAGTGCAGATCTAACAGAAGTGTCCCCTGCTCCTACTGAACACAAAGAGCAGGGGGAGGTGGTCTTCCTCCACGCAAGCTCCAGTATGCAATGCATGAATTTTGCTYTCAAACTCATCTGCTTCCATCTAATGGCTTTAATCTTCCCATAAGGAAGCATCATTGTAGCATCATTGGGATGCTACAATTTTCCTAATCAGTTTGTAATGCCTATAGCAAATCTGTTACTAAAACTTCAAGTTTATTGGTATTTCCAGTCTGATCTAGAGCTTCTGCGCTCAATAGGTTTCCTTGCAGTGAACTTAGGAAGAGACTTTTGGAATCAAAATCTACAATTCCAGTTCATACAGGATTTCTGAGAGGCCAAAACATTTTAGACCATTCAAAGGTAAACAGGAATAAATAGTATTTTTCTAGTCATTAAATGACATTAGTACGTTTTTAAATGTCTTCCTATGTAAGTTAGAGAAACCATGCAAGATAACTGTTCTACAGAACTTACACTAGTCCTTGAGATAGAAAGGACTTTTCCATGGAGATGATAAAAAATAAACAGAGGTCTGACCAGAGCCAGCCCACACCTTCTCAGAAATGTGAAAGTGTTGGCACCTCGAGGATGAGGGGGGAAGAGTAACATATTTCTGTCACAGAAAATCTGTAAAGAGGAGAGAGCAAAGGCACCCAGATCTGGGACAGCCTTGGCATTTGTGTCTTGCTGTTCATTTTACAGCTTAGGATTAGAGAGTATCAGCAGCAACTAATCAGTGAAGTCAACTTAATTATCCCAAAAGCTTTCCGATTTGCTGTAGTAGTAGCCCCAGCCCGTTTTTCAGGGCTCTGGGCAATGCCTGTTATACTGTCCCTACTGATTTGCTGTCTTAGGCAACTGCCTACTTTGGCTCTTCTGTGGAACACTTAAAAGCAATTGYTGATGAAAAGTTTCCTGAATAAATTTCTACACATTTTTTGCCATTATTTTATTTTCTAAAACATTTTTCACACTAAATAAAAAAGCCCAATGAGATCAATACTAAGATCTGAAATATTTAACTCCTTTACTGTTTTTTATCAACTTACACTTTCTGAAACTTGTTAGTACATTTGTGGGGAATCTCAGCTACTTACTAACTTTTTTGTTCCTATTGTTCATTCTAATGTTGTTATTCTTTATGCTAACTAAAAATGATACCTTAGGCAAAAGATTGCAAAAGATTGCCCTTATTAGATTYTTTGGGGTGGAAAAAAAAAATTAGTCCAGATTTACAAATGAAGAGACTCCTATTTAACTTTTCCAAACTTTTTGTTTAGGTAAATGGAAAAAAATCCCAAAATTCTGGAAAGGGTACAATAAAAGATATCTGATGGAAGTGGAAGGATGAGCTGAGACCAGCTCTCATTTGCACTCTTACGCACATCTTTGGACAACAGAGAGAAGAATCAGAAAAAGAGCCTGAGGATGCCTCTGTGAGTAATTTACACTTCTGTTAAAAACTGTCCTGTCTGTGGCAGACCATTTTACCTCCGGCAAGTAGTTCCTGGTGTCCTAATCCCTAATTATTCATGTTTGACCTTTATTATTGCTAGATCACTGTAGTAATGTTTTTTTCAGAATGTTTGTGGTTTTTGTGTGGCTGCATTTGCTTTGTCTAATGGTTGAAACCAAACAGAATAACTAAAAATAACAAGTAAAACTATTTGGGGGGATTTTGAAAGGGAAAAAAATCAAGCTTTGGTTCTTACATATTAGAAAGACTTCTTCGATCATTTCATTTTAAAAGGTTTTTCATTAAACAAATGTAGTTTGACAAGAAATAAATCCTCAGTATAATGTAGCACTTCTCTCTTTTGAATATTTTTCTATTAAATAACTGACCAAGGGAAAATACCTTCATATTTTCTTCCATTTCATTTGGACCACAGTACAGCAAACTCAATATTCTAGGTTTCTGATAAAAACTCAGGCTATTCTTTATTATTACCCCAAGATAGTAGTTGCATAAAGGACCTAACAGCATTTTTACTAGCAGACAAAATTAGTAACTGCAAGTAAACTACAAGGCTGAAAGGGAGAAAACTTTAGAGATTGTGGATGAATAAACTAACGTTGCATGACAGAATTCATTGCAATCCATCTTTAACCGTGATCTTACTGAAATGTAGTTTTTTTAATATTCAGAATTAATTAATCTGAATCTATATGTAACAGCCAAAATCTCTGTTCCATTTTATATGAGCCTTGAACTTAAAAAGGAAAGCATATGGATAAAGAAATTTAACTTAACCTGGAGGAACAAAGGAGTTCTATGGCAACACAAAAACATATGGATTTCCTGGCTCAATGCACTTAAATTTGATGTGTTTTTACATATTTACTATTTAGCAATTATTTTTTAATCAAGTGGGAGATCAATTGATTATTTCACAGCAGTTGAAAGGCTAACATATTCACCAGCACAACAACTATTCAGGAGTTGCAAAATGTTCCTTCCTTATACCACACAGGGATTTTTTTTAATAACTAGAGTCCTCTTTATGAGAATTTTACCAAGAAATATTTCAAAGTAATTGTTCTATTTCTCAAGTTTTTCAGATATTTCTGTTATTCCAAATGGGGGGATGAAATCTGTGATGATAAAATTTTCCTCAAATAAAGATTCTATAGGCTGGTTAAAATAGCCCAAATGCCTGGGGATATTACCTTTATTTCTACATGGTCAATTTGTTTTCTTATAACTCTTGTAAGTATGCTTTCATTCATGCTTTCCTCCTTTTGCACCTTCCTTTTCTTGATCTACTCACTTCCAGGATCTCTCATATCTCAATAAAATGAGAGTGCGTCTAATGCTGTTTTAATCTAATTAACACCTACAGCTTTCATRCTCCTCCCATTCCAGAAGGATTGACTGAGACTAATTTAAAAGCATAGTGCCATCTGCCCATTAGAAGACTCATGATGGAAAGGTGAGTAGATGACTGTAATAGTTTCTTCAGTCCCTATCAGTTTATGGAAAAAAAGGTTAGAGACACAGCTTTCAAATTTCATCTCTGGTAGGGTGTGTTTTTATTTTATATTTGTTTGTACTTTAGTATTAGCTATTGTTAGACTGCAACACCTGCACCAAAGCACAATTCTTTCCTCCAGCCTTGCACGTGCATTCAGTTACAAGCACTTGCCACCTATTCATTAGCCAGTAAACACCAATTGTGACCTTACAGGAGGGTCTCTAGAAGTTCTGCTGTTACTAGTGCTATGATGGGTACAGTTTCTTCCCCTGCTGCACGCACTGTATTCTTGTACCTGAAGTTTCCCCTAGGTTAAAAGGAAAATTTAACCCCAAGTTTTCTCTTCCTCATTATTGACTTTCTATATCCAAGGAGATTTTGAATTTTACAGCTACACTTGACTATTCTGAAAAGCCTAGGGAGTAATGAGTTAATTTTTTAAAATACTGAATATGTGCTATTAATATACAGAAAATCACACCTTGAAGAGTGTCCATTATCAGGACTTTCTCAAGAGAAATAATTATTTCTCCTATAAAAGAGACATACTTCAGCATTAGGTAAATATATATTCCAAATAGGGGCAGGGAGAGACAAGAAAGGGAGGATTTTTAAGCTGAATAAATTTAGTAAGTTGGTCTGGAGTACAATATTGCAAGAGCTAAAAGTGTGCTTAAGGCTTCTTTAAAGTCTGATTCCAAGTTATTGTTATTAAAATGTTGCTTAAATCAGCATCTTAATATTTCAAATGCGTTTGTTCTAAGCAAGTTTTTCAAAGCTTCATTTATTGGATGCTGCTTCATGGAAACATTCTACATTTGCTATATAGACAATTTTTGTTTGTAGCTAACTGGGAGAGGAATGTACATATCATTAGAGTGCAGAGAGTTATTATGAAATAGAACTGCATTAATTTAGAATCTCAAAGGACAATACCAATTGTTTGATTTTTTTTTAAGAAAAGGAAAACAATGACTAAACCACTGATCAATCATATGTAACTTTAAAAATCTAATTCCTGAAAATAGAAGAAGTGATGAGTACATAGTCAATGGAATTAGTATCTGTTGCAGCTGTGGTATTGATTTCTAGCCATCAGTCAACATGGTGAGAGCCTAGCTGAAGAACCTGTTATCATTATTCTTCCCAAACTCCAAACTTCCACGTGGTAGTTAATCTACCAACTCCAGGGTAAGTTTCAGAATTGCTTATGTTGCTATAGAGTATACAGTTTTCAAATGTCAGCTGTTAAAATAGCTCTTTTCTAATATGCATTTTCTTTTTTTATTTAATTACAAGGCATTTAATCAGCAGATGTCTCTATCTCGTTTCATTTTCCAGATCTCACTTAAGGCTTCTTACAATAAGTCTCAAATGAAAGGAGGTATAATAGAGAATTTTTCAGGCATTTTTTCCAAACATTTTTTTTCTCAATAGCAAAGTTACTTAAGTAAAGCAAAGGAATTTTTGACAAAACATACTTACCATTTTCATTTAGGAAAATGCTAGTGATAACTATCCTTAGAATGTAATCTTTAAGGATATTCTCCCAAATAAACATGCTTCTCCGAAGAAAAGCAATGAGGCACTTTCTCTATATTATAGTCAACTGTGGACAATGTTCCTTTCATTGGTTTTGATTAATACGCCATTGCATTCTGGTAAGATTAATGAACTGTGAAGGGTATGCAGATGCCACCTCTTCATTTCAAAGAAAGAATATTAAGAAATCAAATAAACATAATATTTAGATAGTCTGTTTTTCAGGAGGTGATTGACTGTTTCTGCAGTTTTAGAACTAGAAGTTTTTTACTTTGTGTCTGATTTTGCAGCTTGTGATTCTTAGACACCAGTTACATTAGCCAAGAGAAACTGCAAGCTATTATTTCAACAAGCAATGAAAGCTTATGCTAGATGAGCTGATTACATTTGCATTAACTATCAGATCACAGTATGATGTTTCAGAGGTGGTTTTAAAAAACAAATTTATTGTAATTTCATTTCTCTGAGAGTTGCCTAAAACCTAAAAGGAAAAAAAAATCTGGAAAAATTGGAAAGAAGAGAAGATATTGATGCACCTGTAGCTTTTCCATTACATCATAATTAAAGAAAATTTTAGTGACCATCAATGAATTGCCTGATACTACTTCTAAGTTTATTTTCTATCTGTAAATTTTGGCTTAAGTATCTTTTGCCCTTGAAATAATCTAGAGTGCTATCTCCAGTAATTACAGTCAAAGCTATGCTGTCAGCCACAGAGAACTAAATTCACTCAGAAACAATTGTTAGAATTGTTTCCTAGACACTAATGCTTTTAAGTGACAGAGCACTAAGTAAGTTGGTGCATATACTAACATATAGTTATTAGCAATTAGTAACAATGCATTTTATGGTCTCCAATAAAAAAATCTCCTTTCTATTGTTTCCACAATCACTGTGCTATCCTAATCTCTGTGTAGATCTACCTTATATTATGAATTTCCATAGCATACGACACTGAAGTATGACTAGGAGCACTGAGAATAGAATGAAAAATGCTTATTTTTACAGTCAGTATTACAAAATCGACCAATAAACAAAAATTACTCATTGCTGCAATAATTATTCATTGTTCTATGTGATTTGATTATCTACGGTAAGTTTAGCTCTCATGAGCAAGCTTTAGTATTTGGGGGATGATGAGGCAAAGGGGAACCACATCCTTATTTGGTCCTAGATATTATCTTTTATGGCAGCTTTGATAGAAAGATTAGACTCGTTGGCTAAGGATTTTGAATTACTAATTTACTCTAAGCTGTTGGCTGTAGGTCCCATCTAGGCTATTCTACTAGTTTGTGATTTCAGTGTGGGAAGAGGAGTCCAAATGCTGTCTTTCCCAAGAGCTACATCAGAAAAGCTTGTCCCACA
Source organism: Rhea americana (assembly GCF_003343005.1). NCBI lineage: Eukaryota > Metazoa > Chordata > Aves > Rheiformes > Rheidae > Rhea > Rhea americana. The sequence continues at coordinate 6,832,136 of NW_028185039.1, read as the reverse complement.
GATCTATTTAATCTTTCCTAAAGCTCTTTCCCAAATGTGTAGAAAGTGCTTCTGGGCAAATCTAATCTCCAGCAACTCTGACAGATTCAGTCATACTTGAATGAAGTATCAACTAGTTGCAAAAGACAAGGAGAGAGAGAGCRCAACAGAACAAGTAATGAGTAGAGAGTAACAGAGAAGAAAGCTTTTCCTTGTTCATCAGAGCTTAAATCCTGAGCAATCAATTCAGTGTAGCTCAAATTATTTTATATTTATGTGTTTTAAAAACTTTTGCCTTCTAGCAACTTATCATGATCATCTACTGGCTGCAATTTTGTGCTTTAAATAACAGAGATTCATTTCCAAAGATATTTTGAAAGACTTAATTTTTTTCTTTAACTTTTTGACAACTTTGTGAAAACTCTGATGTTAAAAAGACCATAACTGTCAAATTAGAAATAGGCCAAGTTTGTACAGCTTTAGGCAAGTTGATCAGAATAGGTTAAACCTACCTTTTTTCTCAGGCTGATGGAACCCCTGGGCTAGTTTTTCGCTGTCATCTACAGSACATTTAGCAAATTAGCATATATGTCACTTAACAGGTTACATGTGCAACTGGTGCCTCATGGTTCAGAGGCATATGGAACCTGGTGGATTACTGAACTTGACATGAGATTGCCACACAAATTTTCTCTAACTTGTTCTATGCTAATATAATATTAATAGTCACGTAAAACCGTCAGTGAAAGCCTGGCTCTTACAAAACCAAGGGCAAAACTTTCGCTGGCTTCAGTTGAGCTGTTTTTTTCAAGYAAAGCAAGTAAAAATCCAATCCAGTAGCAATGCTCATGGCATCGAGGGCTGCTAAGAAGTAATGTGAACAATTCCAAATGGTTCTGCCTAAAAGCATGCTGCTTTCTCTCCTGTGGCTGTCCCACATGGTTCTTTGTTATCAGCTGTGAATTGCCAAACCTCCTTTGTGACGTTTATATGGCAGAGTTATAAACAACTCTAACACTTGCATGTTAAATAGAAGGTGATTTACAAAGTGTTGCTCGATTTGACATCCGTTACTACGGCATAGCCAGAAAAAAATTACTTGCRAGTTTATTTTACTTACTGATAGGCCTGCAGTGAAATACGATACTTACTTGTAGTAGAAATACTATGACTACAAAATACTAGCAAAACAGTATGTTTGCCCTTRTAGAAGAAACAGGGCTTCACATAAGTAACTTGTTTTCAAGTATCAAATTCTCACCTGACTTTTATTTACCCAGTTTATAAACAATAGAATCCACTTCCAAATTGGTTAGTTTTCTATTCAAAGCATATAGTGTATTCAGAAGGACTGGAATTAAAATACGATGAAGCAAGTTCAGCCTTCACAAAGAGAAATTTGCACATCAGTCTATGACCAGCGACTGTATACGTGTTCTAATTCTAGCCGGTTCAATTTTTTGAGGAAAAACTGCCCTGACTAACAACAACAGTTCTGCTTTTGTCTTTCTTATTTCGTGAGGCAAGGAATCACATCTATGGAAACAAACAATGAAATGCATCATAACCATGTAATTCAATGCTTTAGAAGCTGACTTATCGAAATAAGGAACTGTCTGCAAATCTTGTCTTCTGGATGAAGAAGGTGAATGGGAAGAACAGTGCTCTCTGGTGGACTTCCAAGGGCCAAGAAGAGGACTCTAGTGCTGCCTTTTGTAAAATATTGGTTCTGGGAACTCTTTTACAAATCATATGAAAACTCTTGAATCACCTTAATGATTCACAATACTGCCAGAATGAAAATATTGCATGATGTGGGTCATGAGTCTGACCTTATATAGCAACAGCTATGAGACTAAAATCTGAATTGTTTTTGAGTTTTCATCTCTGGAAGATTCTTACTTACAGGAAATATTGGAAACATCTGTTGCAGAGTAAGGGAGAGAAAAGGACTGTTCTTTCATGAATATGTAATTATAATAACATTAGAATAATAGATATTCCAAAAAAAARAAAACAATAATGAAGGACAACTTCGGTATACTCACTGCACTCTGTTTCCTAAAATAGGTCACTGACAGGGAATCTTTGGCTCAATTCTAAATCATAAGCTTTGATAGAAAGTGCTTCACCCATCCAAGGTGATGTGACCTTCTAACTGAAAATTACCCAATAGTAGTTCCATATGTCAAATTTCAAAACGAAGGCAGAAAGCATTTAAAGTTATAAGACAAAGACGTTTTTTCTTTTTGAGGATTCTTTTCCTGCTGATGCCAGGCTCCAGAGATACTATTAATCAGCTGTTTAATGAACCCTTATCTTGCAGGAAAACCTGTGAATGAAATTCTTTGGATGGGAAAAAAAAATCCCAGCTTTAACAGAAATATTACCTTGAATTAAAGCAGCTTGCAATGGAATATTGTCATCTGGTTAATGTTTTTGAATGAAAACTATGCTTAAAGGCCTTTTACACGTACTTATATATATAAATATATTTTCATACATATAAAGTATAACTAATTTTTCAGACTCACAGAAAGACCTAGTGTTTTTGTTAACAGTGGAGAAAAGGCACTATATTCAGTGTCTGTGTTCAGGCAAGTTCTGTCGTGAAGTAATTCCTAATGTTGTATAGCATAGCAAGATTATGTTTGTTCAAGCTTCAGTGTATAGAAAGTTTGCTTGTAACTTGTATGTTAATGTTCTTAAGGAGAGACTTATCTGTTCTGTCAGCCTCTCGGCATCACTTCGTATTGCATCAGGGCTGGTTGTTTATCTTATGCCCTCTACTGCGTTGAAGGAACGGTCATTATAAATCACCCTCTGCCCAAATGTAGATACAGATGGAATCAAGTACTGCTTGCCTGCTCTAAGAATGATCATCAATGAAGTATAGATGAACAATACTGATATCTAGTTGGTATTTGGAACCATTAAGACAAACTATATCTCTTCACCTAAGGGAGGCAAAAGTTTTGGAAGCTCTTGAGGTACATGGCCTTTCTAGACTTGCGTATTGTCACAACCAGTTGACAAAAAGCCAAGAACAAGAACGAGGGCTTCAGCAGAGCTTGTATCACTTATTTATGTTATGAAGAACAGAATGTGGTAGAATGTGACAGTTGAACTTAGGTTTTGGTGAAAGCAAACAATGCAGGGTAATAGCAACTTTAGGATCAGCAGACGAAACTAAGAGTTGGCTAAAAGCTTACATGTGATCCTAGGTGGATATAAGATGACTAAAGAAACATTGAAGATCACAAGCTGGGTACAAAGGCTGATATATTTTCTTGACTCTTTAGATTTCCTTTTCATAAGATGTAATTTAGTATTATGTACGCTGATACACACATAGATTTCTTAGGATCCAAACTGAGTTTCATATTGCAGGGATGGTAGCTTCTAGTCTATCCAAATTCTGGCATCTAAGTCTCTCCAAATGACAGAAATGCATGTGAAGGCAAATCTGCTCAGAATCAGTCTTGCTGCATTATTTTAAAAGTTCTCTGCTTCAACCAAGATGTCAGCGCTTACAACTCTGTTTTCATTTCTTTTCTCCTATGTTCCCATTACAGTAATTTATCTCCTTCTTCCCTGTGCTACTGTGGCAGGAGAGCTTGAAATGAAGCRGCAACATGAGAATTTACAATGCCAGATACTTGTCTTGAGACTCTGTTTTTTCTTTATCCTTGTCCTACGTTATTGTTAAGGCAATTTACAGTTTTAGCTCAGGAGCTGTACTTTGTACTCTACCTTAGTATATCTGAATTGCAAAACCAAAAACCTCTTAATAAATGTTTTGTCTTGAGAATAAGGCTTTTGTATCATTTTCAAAACATTATTAAATATTCAGTGAAGTATTTTCTGAATATTTTTCAAATAGAATATATGGGGATTTTAGCAATATAGTACRGTTTCTAAGACTTTTTTTTCATGATTTAGATTTTCATTAGCCCATGAGATCTGTCTATTAAGTATGTGCAAATGTATTAGGATAATAGAGTAGCAGGAGTTCAAGCCTCCAGTACCTTGAGGTTTTTTGTTTTGCTTTGGGTWTTTTTGTTTGGTGGTGGTGGTTAACTTTTGTGGGTTTGCAGGTGAGGTCCTCAGGAACRGATGTCAGATGCTAAGATGGCTGAAGAACCTTCTTAAAAACAAGAAAGAAGAAGCTAAAGAAGGATCTCTGAATGATTTTGAATTTATAAAGGGATGCTCAAATGTGTTTTGTAGAGATCATGAACAGCCAAACAGCGAGGTAGCATTCTCATTGCATTTTCTGCACAGTATAGCAGCTCTGTGTGATGGCTTTTCTACAAACATCAGAAAATTCTTGTTCTTAGGAGCAGCTGTTTTTCCCAGAAGTGTTGCTAGCTACTTGGAAAGGCTGTAGACCTTTGCTTCCTAATACTCAATGCAAAGCTGTCCTTACTGTCATGTTCCATGTYTTTATAAAGCTTTGAAGGCAACCCTAAGCATAGTATTTCCTAAACCTACCCACCTTCTGTGTAAATGACTACCTTACTAGACAGTCTGTACTAAGCAAGTGGGGGGCAAACCTGTCAGGTATATTTGGGTTACAGAAACCCCTGGGGTACACTCTTACTACACCAGAGCCAATTTTTGTATCCTTTTTACATAAGGAGTAACCATTGTCTTGAGGGTGGTCTCGTCAACAGCACTACAGCTAGATATGCAAAATGCAGCTCTGTAGTTAAAATATGAAGAAAATACTGTTTAGCCTGTTCTAGTCATGAAATATCATCTTCCTTGTTTTTTTTTCAACCTACACTCCTAACTGACAGTCAAACAGCTGGTATTTTTTCTTACAATCCAGTGCATTGCTTCATCAGAAAACATGAAAGAAAATAGCAGGTTCTTCCCAAAAATGAAAGGAGAATAGCAACACATTAATGCCCACAAAGATGCCAATAGGAACAAATCTTTTCTTTTTTTTTTTTYTCCTTCTTTCAATTGAACAAAATGCCTGATATATTTACTGAGGCAAATCACTCTATATTTGCAAAAATTATCATTTGGATGCAAAGCCCAGGCTTCTCTGCACTCACTGCTAACAGTCAAAATGGCACCTGAAAGAGTGTGGGAGAGGAATCTTGAGTATTTATTTATCTGAACAATATTTACCAGATACATGTTGTGTAATAACATGGGAACCTGCCACCAATGCACAGAGCTGAAGAACTGGAAAATGAACATTAAATACTTGCCCACAAGACTATACATTTAAAGCASGGTAAGTTCCCTCCCCACATAGAAATAATAATTCATGATCTGGTAAGAATCAGCCAGTTACTGATGCAACCATATTGTAAAAATGTGATGTTTAATGCCTCTTAGTTGAGGGTTAACTAGSCCACATTGCTCTGTGTGTAGTCAAGGTGAAGGGTAGAGCGCAAACTGCTGTCATGCACATTTGCATATRTAAACCCCATTCATGGCAGTGTAAGTTATGTATACCCATTCAGGTAAGCACAAAGAAACGTGGATTTCTTAGAAAATGTTTTTTGAAGGACTTTGGGGGGAGAGGGCATTGTAGTGAATTTCCACACTCACTCTGGATACAAATACTTGCAAGCCTTTCATATATTGTTTTCCTGGGAGTTGTAATTCTTTCTTTCTTAAAAATGTAGCTGTTTGCACAAAGAGAGCGTAAGAGTGCTTACAATAAAAATGCTTCCTCCGCTGTCAGATTAGTAATCTAGCCTGATCCAAAGCCTGAAGACAACAGACACATCTCCACTGAGTTTGATGGACTCTATTCTGAATCCACATAGATGATAAAAATATTCTCATGTCTTTCAAATCAATTTAAGCCACATTCTCAGGTAAGACTAAGYCTTTATTATTTCTAATGTTGAGCAAATAAATGAAAACCACGTAATTGCTCTTTAAAATTATGAGGGCTTTTGGTATCTTATTCATATCCCTGTAAGCTTTTGCAAGATCTAGCAACATTATGGACTTGAACACTGACGTGTGAAACCACCCTTAGTTCTGTATTTGTTTGCAGAACCAGTCTCTAAATCTCTAATCTTATTTTCAGTACCAGAAGATTTGTTTTTAACTGAAAAGCTTAATACAGGAGAGCAGGAAACTGTATTGTCCTCTTGACAAGGAGTATGTTTTATTACAGCTCGTTGGTTCCTTGCAGACTCCTCTGATGCCAGTCTCTTTATAGGCAGAAACAGGAATTTGGTATATCTTGAAAGAGAAAGGGCTGAGGTAAGATCTGTTTCAATTCATAGATGAAAGATTGAATGTGACCATTGAATGTGGTCTTACTTTGCCAAAGATTTCTAGTTTAGGCTTACATTTAATGAAGTGTTTTAAACACATAGCTAACCTTAAGTGTTCGAGTCATGCTTTTGAAATTATGAAAAGCTTGAAATGCTGCAAATATACATTTGCTTTACAAAATCTGTGCCTAAAGAATTACTCTATTTAGATTTAACTGTTTTTGATAAAAACATTCAAATATACAATTTAAATAATCAGAAAATTCTGTGTACATATATGTCAGTATATAAAAGTTATAGTCCTGAAGAAGATGAAAAGCCTCACCATCTGTGTCTTTGAGAATTATAAACTATGAGAGGTGTAGCAAAGCAAGTGAACCTCTAGAAACCCCATTTAGCTGATTTACCTCTTTTCCCTGGAAGCAGATGCATATAACTTTACAAGCTAAAATACTAGCTGCTTGGTATGCAGGTTGAGGTTGTTGTAAACAGGGGTATTGTTGGTTCSTATTATATGAATAAATATATGAAAAAGAGAATTATTCATAAGGGGATTGGAAACTGCAATAAGTCATAGAAGGATAGGTAGACTCTCTCGCCTCACACTTAGCCTTTATTTGTTTTATAAAGGTAAAAAGGTATTTGTTTTATAAACACCTTTTAAAGGTGTTTGATTTTTGTATGGAGGAGTTTTTAAGTTCAATATAAAAACGCTGAAGACTTAATTTTTAAAATACTTTAAAAGGGAGAAAAGTGTTGGGGAGGGATTTGCTGTCATAGACGATAGCTCAGTGAGTATGTGACTTTTTGACTTAAATTGTCTTTAATTTAATCTCCCCTGTTTAGAAGTTCAACAAAAATTCTGCAGAGATTCGTAGGTATGAAAGAAAGAATGCATTGAAATTCAGACTCTGGTTTGTTTTTAAGGCTACTTTTTGCTCTGTCACTACACACTGTGCAATTCTTTTTCAGGTTAGTGTTAAAAAAAAAGAAGAAATTGCTAACTTGAGTGAAATAATGCAAACATTTAAACTGGAGTGATTGATCTGGCCCTTTTCAGACCTTGTGAAATGCTTAGCACTAAAAGCCAAGAGGAAGAAAGGATGGTTGGCAGTCTCAGGCCTGTGCCCTATATCATTTCCTAGACAATTCCCTCCTGCTTTAAGTATTAATTCGGATATGTACTTCTCCCTGAACTGAGGGGAATTGTTTATTATACAGACAAAAATGTAATGTTGCACCTGTTGATAGATAAGTAATGGCCACTATATCTTTTTTTTTTTTTTTTTTTTTTTTAAGTACTATAATAAGATATATTTTGGGCCAAGGCTGGTGGTTGAAAATTTATTGGTGTCTTTTATCTCAGCAAATGAGACTCAGAATTTGGAACTACTGCCTTAGTACTAGCAGTTGCCAAGTAATCTATGTTGATAAATGAGTATCAAAGTGCCTTTGCTTAGCAATCGGCAAATGTAGAGGCAATTATTATTATTATTATTTAAGGATATAATAATCATAAACTATTTTTTGTAGCTGCTATGACTAGTAGTTCAAGTTTATAATGTATAGTTTTTTGATAAATCTCTTCATCTCTTTAAAAAAAGATCTTTAAGACCTTGAACTGCTCACAAATGTAATGCAGTATTGCAGTATTGGATTATCTCCATTTGTCTCCTTTTTGCTGATTGGGAAGAATCATTTGTCCCTGAATGAAAGGACAGTTCTCCAAAAGTGGCTGAACAAATGAACCAATAACTCCAACCTGTATATTTATCTTGAGTTTAAGAAAAAAGAAAAAGAGAGAAAAATAGSTCTGTGTGTGTGTGTAGGCAGAGAAGAAAAAGATTTTTTTTGCCAAGAAATTACCTTTGAYGTTTTTGAATAACTAATACTCAAAGAGCAAAACCAGAAATATTGCCTTGAAAATAAAATAAAAGCAATTTAAATGACAAATCCTAGTCAAAAAATCTTTGACTGCTCTGGAGACTGGATGGCTGACCTTCAGAGAAGCCATGATGCAGCAAACAAGCATGAAGAGTCAAGCGACTGGAGCCGGTTGGAGGAGGCATGTTCAAAACTGTGGTCACATCTCTGTGATTTCTCATGGTTGCCAGCCCCAGAGGGCAGTGAAAGCAACAAAATACTCTTGTGTTGCTAGAGTCATCTATCAGCACCACCTGCTCCAAACTGGGAGATACGCTGTCCCTGAATCTGATTAATTTGGCCCAACATGCGTGCATGCCCTGAGATTTTATATACTAGAAAGCCACGAAACTTGTGCACAAAGCTCTTAAAAGTTGAGAATTAACTTYAGATAATTTTAGGCTATTGTAGTTACACTTTGTTTGTTGCAATCCGCTTGAAACCTGCTTGAAATCCTGTTTACTTAAGCGTGAATCCTTCACATCCTCAGACGGTGATAATGAATTAAACAGGGTCTGTATCTGAGCTACAATTGTCTGTACCATTCAACGATTTGCATTTGGCATGAGCCAGCAACACGGTCCCAAACCTCCAGGCATGGTCTGGGTGATACCACAGGCCACACACTATTCCCAGCAAGCAGTTCGGGTGGAGCCACCCTGTTTGGGCTGTAACAAAAATTAGCTCTGTGAACATATGTATTGCCATACTAGTTGATCTCCAGCTAGAAGAGGATCTCCATTCCATTCACTGGTAGATTGTAGGCTTAAGGGCATTGTCTATGCTCAAAAGTCCAATTCTCCTATTTAGAAGCTTCCCTGCATTAGCCTGCTTCATCTTCTGTACTTTAAAGCTGACTGCTATTTGGAATCCTAATTTTGAGTTACTGGTTCACATAATGGCTTTTAAAAACTTGATTCTTCTGCAATGCTGGCAAGTTTGCCAGTGCCAGCTGAGGTGGCAATGTCTTAGCTCTCAATGTGAGAAATGTTATTATATATTGAAATTGCTTAATTGGTACCACAGGCAGGAAGGTGCTAGGTGTGTCAAGAAAGGAGAGCACAACACCAAAGCATATTTGGAGCATAACCTCAGTTCTTAGAGACCAAAAAATGAAACTTACTTTCAGTGGTCAGGAGCACAAGTGAAGGGAGTTTTAATACTCAGCTGAGAGAAGAAATAGGCTGCAAGATTAAGAGGTAAAGCACTGAGAATGTTTTCTCTGTGCATCAAGAAATTGGGCATTTGAATCAGAATATTCTCTGGTGCAAGACATGGGGTTTAGCTTTAAGGATATGATTTTAAGTGTCAGTAAGAAGAAATCCAAGAGTCTGTCCTTTCAATAGATTTAGAAGATAATTAAACAAACTAAGTAGTATTTCTAGTAGTTTATTATGGTGATATAAGAAGTCTGTTTTAAATGGACAGAAGTGCAGTTGCTCAATATTTTCTAAGATGCACTGGAATTTCTCATAAATTGATACTCAATTTTTAAGTTAAATTATTTATAATTTTTTATTTAATGTTGCAAGAAGCAACATTATATAAATATAATCTAAAAATAGATTATATTTAAAAGATCAATAAAAAAGCAGCCAAGTGCTTAATTCCAAAAAATTTCTTTTATTGTTTTAATTAAATTGTCAAATTCAAGAGATATCCTGAAAGTACATAAAGCTGTTTTCATTTCTGGACCTAAGTACATGGAAAAACAAACTTTCGTTCTTTGTTTTCATTCTTTGATCTGTAAGCAGCAAATTAATTTAATATTTTGTACTATTTAGCTTATAAATACACTGTAATTAAACTGATACACTGTAATCAGTCTGCTTCAAATAATGTTCTAAAGTGTCTCATGAATTAGAATCCAGTTTATGTTTATCAATACTGATATGAAAAAATAATTACATTTTCAAAATAATAATATGTCCGAATCCACCAGTCATGACACATCTTCACGAAAAAAGAGAGTATTGATGGAGCAGAAGCACTATTTTTTTTAATAATATATCATGTGCTTGTTTTCTCCCAAAGATATGCACAAAGTAAATGCAAAGCCCAAAGGTTAGGTGAATTTTAAGCTTTTACCAATAGATCTAGCTTGTGACCTGAACTCAAGGATATTCAACCTGGCTTTGTTTGAAAAGCTGCAGTTTTCCTTTTTTATCATTGCAGGCTGCTGAGTGATAGCATAATGCTGTGACTATTAGTATGCAATTCTAACAGGCATTTTTCCATGTTGAATAGTGGTAGCTCCTAAATATAGATGATGCAAGAGATTGTGAACACTACACCGGAAAAGGTCAAACACTTTAATGATGATGTTAATCAATGTCAAATTTCAACTGCTAGTAAGAGCTGAGGCTTCCACAAGTTGTGTATTCATCTTGCTTTGCAAATGAGCAGAAAGGTACACAGGTGTAAACACAGAGAGAACAAAGCCCTGAGGGATAAATATTCAAAAGGCATAAAGTGCTTTAGCCAATGAAGTCACTGATAATCATATAGCTAAGACTGCTTGTGACTTTTGAAATGTCTAGCTCAAAGTAGTGTAATCAGATGGGACATCGAATAAAAGCTGCAGAGAGTTCTCTGCATATATTTTACAAATGTAACAATTAAGTATTTGTGAATTGTACAGTATGTCCAATATATGAATCTTACACTGAAAACGTCTCCTACAATTTTCCCTTCTAAGGAAATTTCTGTCAAAGAACATTTTATTCACTTAACCTATTGTACAAAGTTTATTTTTCACCATAAGACAATCTGTTGAATTTGAATATTTTCCTCTCACCTTTAACCTCCCATAGAACATTGTATGGAACACTTACATTTCCAATTTTTTTTATAAAAAACATAATTCCAAATCATAGGGTTTTGTATTTATTATGAAGAATTCTGTTCATCTAACAGACATCTAAACATCCAGAAAATCGATTTTCCTGTTTATTTGCCTATGTTGTAAAATGGGATGGCTGACACAACACCATTCCTGTACTTTACCTCCTGTACTCTGTCTTCTCCAGAGTTCCTTTTACAGCAGCATTTTCATCCCATATGCCTTCATTTCCTTGAATTTTTCTACTTGTCAGTTTTAAGAATCCTGTGCCCTAATGTGGCCATTTTCTAAAGGGCAGTACCTAACTTAGTCTTTGCTACCAGGTGTTAAGTATATGTTGCATTTTCTCCTTGTTCCTGATGAAAAAATGATAAATTAGAACACCTTTGGAGTATGAGCTACATTTTTCACTGTCTTTTCCCTACTCTGCTTTAGTATTAGCTTAAACTCATACAAGTCAACAGGATTCTTCTGCTGAAAATTTAAGAAATACTGTAAGGAGGCAGGCTCAATGTTTTTATCAGACTGTGGTTAGATCATATTTTTAGACTGAATTAGTATGTGACTATTCCTTTAAAAATAGGATTATACTATTTTCAGGCTTGAAGAATGCATAAAGTATCCCTTAACTAAACCATATTTTGTATTTCTGATTTATGAGATACAAACCTTCATTTGAAAAAGAATTTCTGGGCATTCTTTTAGATTGATAGCACTTCAGGAAGACTCGTCTGATGTTGAAAGGAGAAAAAACAAAACTAAGTCATTACAGTTAAAACGGCAATATTAGATTTGGTTACGTTGCTTTACATGCACTTAAAAAATAATATGCAATTATGCAAAGCTTTCTCATGGAATATACTGCATAATTTTAGAAAAGGAAGAAGACCTCATTAGATATGAAGATTTGTTTACATCACTGAACACACCTGAACCATTGTTCTCAAAAAGCTAAGAGGCTTGGTGGTTGCACCACTTTAAATCCATCTATATATTAATATGGAGATTTATAGCTCTTGTGCCTCTAAGTTTCCCTGCACATATTAAAAAAATTAGCAGAAAAGAGTCATTTAGCATTGTCCAAGGTTTCTGGATATCTGGCGGTCGAGCAGGAGCAGCGATGTCTGTGGTGAGTCTAATGCACACTGTGAAGAACACAAGTGCATGCACAGAGCAGTACGTTGTTGCACTGTGAGCGCAGCACATCCTAAAGGTATTGGGCTTATTATGCAGTCTACCCACCCACACTTGTGTCCTGAGACTTTCGAAACAGCAGCACATGTGCCTCAAATGCCACGCGCCATTCACCCTAGGGAGCAGGGGGGATAGCTGCCTTTCGTTTCTACATCAGTGTGCAATGGCTTGAATAAGTTAAACTTCATTATTAAACAGTCCAAAATTGGGCTGTGAATAGAACTCATTAAAATATGCAAGTAAAATGTGTGTAGCAAAAAGGTGTAAGATTCTAATTGGGTTTTTTTCTTCTTCTTATGCTGCAGTACATAAGATTGTTAAATCAGCATT